>NW_027438297.1:0-303028 GCF_000715075.1 Nicotiana tabacum
AAAAAAAATTTGGGCCATCAAATACGACCTAAGGAACCATAGTCACCGCCCCGCCATGACCATTCCTCGCGTTTTTGCGTTTTACGGCCAAGTAACTAGAATTCCACCTGATTCCCATATTTTTGTGTGCTATAGCCCACGCCTTCCGAGTGAGCTCGGGCCCCCCGAAACTGGATCGCCTAAAATTTTTCCAGACCATCAAATATGATCTAAGGAACCATAGTCAATGCCCCGCCAGACCGTTCCTCCATTTTTTGTGTTGTACGGCCAAAAAACTAGAATTCCAACCGATTCCCATATTTTCGTGTGTTATAGCCCACTCCTTCCGAGTGGGCAGTGGCCCCCGTACCCCGATCGCCTAAAAAATTTCCGATCCATGAAATACGACCTAAGGAACCGAAGTTACCGCTCTGCCATCATCGTTCCTCAAATCTTTTATTTTACGGCCAAAAAACTAGAATTCTGCCCGATTCCCATATTTTCGTGAGCTATTGCCCACACCTTTCGAGTGGGCCGGGCACCCCGGACTCAGATTGCCTAAAATATTTTCGGGAGATCAAATACGACCTAAAGAACCACAGTCACCGCCTCTCCATGACCGTTCTTCGCTTCTTTGCGTTTTATAGCCAAAAAACTAGGATTCCGCCCGATTCTCATATTTTTGTGTGCTATAACTCACGCCTTCCGAGTGGGCCCGGTCCCCCCGGAATCGGATGGCCTAAATTTTTTCCAGGCCATCCAATATGACCTATGGAACCATAGTCACCTCCCCTCCATGACCGTTCCTCGTTTTTTATGCGTTTTACAGCCAAAAAACTAGAATTCCGCCTGATTCCCATATTTGCGTGCGTATAGCCCACGCCTACGAAGTGGTCCCGGGACCCCCAGACCCTGATCGCCTAAAGATTTTTTGGGGCATCAAATATGACCTAAGGAACCATAGTCAACGCCCCGCCATGATCGTTCCTCATTTTTTACATTTTACGGCCAAACAGCTAGAATTCCGCCCGATTCCCATATTTTTGTGTGCTATAGCACACGCCATCCCAATGGGTAGGGCCTCCCCGAGCCGGATCGCCTAAAATTTTTCTAGGGCCATCAAATACGACCTAAGGAACCATAGTCACCACTCCACCATGACCTTTCCTCATTTTTTGCATTTTACGGCCTAAAAAATAGAATTCTGCTTGATTCCCATATTTTCATGTGCTAAAGCCCACGCCGTCCAAGTGGTCCCGAAACACCCGGACTTCGATTGCCTAAAACTATTTCGAGCCATCAAATACGACCTAAGGAACCATAGTCACCGCCCCGCCATGATCGTTCCTCATTTTTTGTATTTTACGACCAAAAACCTAGAATTCCGCACGATTCCCATATTTTCGTGTGCTATGGCCCACGCCGGTTCCGGGGGCCCCGGGACCACTCGGAAGGCGTGGCACACGAAAAATGGGAATCGGGCGAAATTCTAGTTTTTTGACCGTAAAATGCAAATAAATGAGGAGAGGTCATGAAGGGGCAGTGACTATGGTTCATTAGGTCGTATTTGATGGCCCGAAAATATTTTAGGCGATTCGGGTCCGGGGGGCCTGCCCACTGGGAAAGCGTGGGCTATATCACACGAAAATATGGGAATTGGCAGAATTCTAGTTTTTTGGCCGTAAAATGCAAATCAAGAGGAGCGGTCAGCGCAAGGAGGTGACTACGGTTCTTAATGTCGTATTTGATGGCCCGAAAAAAATTTAGTCGATCTGAATCCTGGGGGGCCGGCCCACTCGGAAGGCGTGGGTTATAGCACACGCAAATATGGGAATCAGGAGGAATTCTAATGTTTTGGCCGTATAATGCAAACAATGAGGAACGATCATGGCGGGGAGGTGACTATGGTTCCTTAGGTCGTATTTGATGGCCCGGAAATTTTTTAGGCGATCCGAGTCTGGGGGGACCGAGCCAACTCGGAAGGCGTCGGTTAAAGCAGACGAAAATATGGGAATTGGGCAGAATTCTTATTTTTTGGCCGTAAAACGCAAAACCTGAAGAACGATCATGGTGGGGCAGTGACTATGGTTCCTTAGGTAGTATTTCATGGCCCGGAAAAGTTTTGGGCGTTCGGGGTCCGGGGACCCACGCCCACTCGAAAGGCGTGGGCTGTAGCACACGAAAATATGGGAATCGCGCGAAATTCTAGTTTTTTGGCCGTAAAACGCAAAGAAATGAGGATCGGTCATGCCGAGGCGGTGACTATGGTTCTTAATGACGTATTTGATGGCCCAAATTATTTTTAGGCGATCCGAGTCTGGGGGCCCGACCCACTTATAATGCGTGGGCTATAGCACACGAAAATATGTGAATCGGGCGGAATTCTAGTTTTTTGGCTGTAAAATGCAAAATATGAAGAACGATCCTAGCGGAGCGGTAACTATGGTTCCTAAGGTCGTATTTCATGGCCCGTAAAAGTTTTAGGAAATCGAGGTCCTAGGGCCCGCGCCCACTCGGAAGGCGTGGGCTATAGCACACGCAAATATAGGAATCAGGCGGAATTCTAGTTTTTTGGTCGGAAACGCAAAAAACAAGGAATAGTCATGGAAGGGCGGTGACTATGGTTCCTTAGGTCATCTGTGATGGCCCGGAAAAATTTTAGGCGATCTAGTTCATGGGCCCCGGGACCACTCGGAAGGCGTGGGCTATAACACACGAAAAAATGAGAATCAAGCGGAATTCTTGTTTTTTGGCCATAACATGCAAACAAACGAGGAACGGACATGGAGGGGCACTGACTATGGTTTCTTAGGTCTTATTAGATGGCCCAAAAACATTTTAGGCGATCGGGGTCCGGGGGCCCGGGCCCACTCGAAAGGCGTGGTATAGCACACGAAAATATGGGTATTAGGCGGAATTCTAGTATTTTGGCCGTAAAACAAGGAGAGGCCATGGAAGGGTGGTGACTATGGTTCCTTAGGTTGTATTTGATGGCCCGAAAATATTTTAGGTGATCCGAGTCCGGGGCCCCCGACCCAATTGTAAGGCGTAGGCTATAGCACACGGAAATATGGGAATTGGGTGGAATTCTAGTTTTTTGGCCGTAAAACGCAAAAAATGAGGAACTATCATGGAGGAGCGGTAACTATGGTTCCTTAGGTCGTATTTCATGGCCCTGAAAAGTTTTAGGCGATCCGGGTCCTGGGGCCTGTGCCCACTCGGAAGGCGTGGGCTATAGCACACGAAAATATAGGAATCGGGCGGAATTCTAGTTTTTTGGTCGAAAACGCAAAAAAACGAGGAACGGTCATGGAAAGGCGGTGACTATGTTTCCATAGGTCGTATGTGATGGCCCAAAAATTTTTTAGGCGATCCGGTGGCCCACTCGAAGGCATGGGTTATATAGCACACGAAAATATGAGAATCGGGCGGAATTCTAGTTTTTTGGCCGTAAAACGCAAAAAATGAGGAACGATCACGACGAAGGGGTAAATACGGTTCCTTAGGTTGTATTTCATGGCCCGGAAAAGTTTTAGGCGATCGGGGTCCGGGGGCCCGTGCCCACTCAGAAGGCGTGGGCTATAGCACACGAAAATATGGAAATCGGGCGGAATTCTTGTTTTTTGGCCGATAACGCAAAAAAACGAGGAACGATCATGTTGGGATAGTGACTATGGTTCCTTAGGTTGTATGTGATGACCCGGAAAATTTTTAGGCGATCCGGTTTCGGGGGGCCAGGGCCCAATCGGAATGCGTGGGCTATAGCACACGAAAATATGAGAAACGGGCGAAATTCTAGTTTTTTGGTCGTAAAATGCAAAAAGACGAGGAGAGGTCATGGCGAGGCAGTGACTATGGTTCCTTAGGTCATATTTGATGGCCCTAAAATATTTTAGGCGATCCGGGTCCGGGGGCCTGCCCAGTGGGAATGCATGGGTTATACCATACGAAAATATGGGAATCGGGCGGAATTTTAGTTTTTTGGCCGTAAAATGCAAAACAAGAGGATCGGTCATGGCAATGCGGTGATTATGGTTCTCAATGTTGTATTTGATGGCCCGAAAAATTTTTAGGCGATCCGAATCCTGGGGGCCCGGCCCACTCGGAAGTCGTGGGCTATAGCACTCGAAAATATGGGAATCGGGCAGAATTCTTGTTTTTTGGCCGTAAAACGCAACAAATGAGCAATGATAATGGTGGGGCGGTGACTATGGTTCCTTAGGTTGTATTTGATGGCCCAAAAACATTTTAGGCGATGCGAGTCTGGGGGCCCGACCCACTTGTAAGGCCTGGGCTATAGCATACGAAAATATGGGAATCAGGCGGAATTCTAGTTTTTTGGCCGTAAAATGCAAAAAATTAGGAACGATCACGGCGGAGATGTAACTATGGTTCCTTAGGTTGTATTTCATGGCCCTGAAAAGTTTTAGGCGATCGGGGTCCTGGGGCCAGTGCCCACTCGGAAGACGTGGGCTATAGCACACGAAAATATGGGAATCGGGCGGAATTCTAGTTTTTTGGTCGAAAACGCAAAAAAACGAGGAACGGTCATGGAAAGGCGGTGACTATGGTTCCATAGGTCGTATGTGATGGCCCAAAAATTTTTTAGGTGATCCGGTGGCCCACTCGAAGGCGTGGGTTATAGCACACGAAAATATGAGAATCGGGCGGAATTCTAGTTTTTGGCCGTAAAACGCAAAAAATGAGGAACGATCACGACGGAGCGGTAAATATGGTTCCTTAGGTTGTATTTCATGGCCCGGAAAAGTTTTAGGCGATCGGGGTCCGGGGGCCCGTGCCCGCTCAGAAGGCGTGGGCTATAGCACACGAAAATATGGAAATCGGGCGGAATTCTTGTTTTTTGGCCGATAACGCAAAAAAACGAGGAACGATCATGTCGGGATAGTGACTATGGTTCCTTAGGTTGTATGTGATGACCCGGAAAATTTTTAGGCGATCCGGTTTCGGGGGGGCAGGGCCCAATCGGAAGGCGTAGGTAGCACACGAAAATATGAGAATCGGGCGGAATTCTAGTTTTTTGGCCGTAAAATGCAAAACAACGTGGAGAGGTCATGGCGAGGCAGTGACTATGGTTCCTTAGGACATATTTGATGGCCCTAAAATATTTTAGGCGATCCGGGTCCGGGGTCTGCCCAGTGGGAATGCATGGGCTATACCACACGAAAATATGGGAATCGGGCGGAATTTTAGTTTTTTGGCCGTAAAATGCAAAACAAGAGGATCGGTCATGGCAATGCGGTGATTATGGTTCTCAATGTCGTATTTGATGGCCCTAAAAATTTTTAGGAGATCTGAATCCGGGGGGCCCGGCCCACTTGGAAGGCGTGGGCTATAGCACACGAAAATATTGGAATCGGGCCGTATAACGCAAAAAATGAGAAACGATCATGGCAGGGCAGTGACTATGGTTCCTTAGGTCATATATGATGGCCCGGAAAGGTTTTAGGCGATCCGGTTCTGGGGGGCCCGAGCCCACTCGAAAGGCGTAGGCTAAAGCACACGAAAATATGGGAATTGGGCGGAATTCTAGTTTTTTGGTCGTAAAAAGCAAAATCTGAAGAACGATCATGGCCGGGTGGTGACTATGGTTCTTTAGGTCATATTTCATGGACCGGAAAAGTTTTAGGCGATCGGGGTCAGGGGGCCCGTGCCCACTTAGAAGGCGTGGGATATAACAAACGAAAATATGGGAATCAGGCGGAATTCTAGTTTTTTGGCCGAAAATGCAAAACAACGAGGAACGGTCATGGCGGGGCGGTGACTATGGTTCCTTAGGTCGTATTTGATGGCCCGGAAAATTTTTATGCGATCCAGTTCTGGGGGGCCGGGGCCCACTCGGAAGGCGTGGGCTATAGCACACCAAAATAGGAGAATCAGGCGGAATTCTAGTTTTTTGGCCGTAAAACGCAAAATATGAGGAACGATCATGGCGGAGTTGTAACTATGGTTCCTTAGGTCATATTTCATTGCCCGGAAAAGTTTTAGGCGATCGAGGTCTAGAGGCCCGTGCCCACTCGGAAGGCGTGGGCTATAGCACACGAAAATATGGGAATCAAGAGGAATTCTAGTTTTTTTGTCGAAAACGCAAAAAAAGAGGAATGATCATGGCGGGGCGGTGACTATGATTCCTTAGGTCGTATGTGATGGACCGAAAAAAATTTAGGCGATCCGGTTCCGGGAGGCCAGGGCCCACTCGGAAGGCGTGGGCTATAGCACACGAAAATATGAGAATCGGGCGGAATTTTAGTTTTTTGGACGTAAAATGCAAAACAACGAGGAGAGGTCATGGCGAGGAAGTGACTATGGTTCCTTTGGTCATATTTGATGGCCCTAAAATATTTTAGGCGATCCGGGTCCGGGGGCCTGCCCAGTGGGAATGCATGGGCTATACCACACGAAAATATGGGAATCGGGCGGAATTCTAGTTTTTTGGCCGTAAAATGCAAAACAAGAGGATCGGTCATGGCAATGCGGTGATTATGGTTCTCAATGTTGTATTTGATGGCCCAAAAATTTTTTAGGCGATCCGAATCCTGGGGGCCCGGCCCACTCGGAAGGCGTGGGCTATAGCACTCGAAAATATGGGAATCGGGCAGAATTCTTGTTTTTTGGCCGTAAAACGCAACAAATGAGCAATGATAATGGTGGGGCGGTGATTATGGTTCCTTAGGTCGTATTTGATGGCCCAAAAACATTTTAGGCGATGCGAGTCTGGGGGCCCGACCCACTTGTAAGGCCTGGGCTATAGCATACGAAAATATGGGAATCGGGCGGAATTCTAGTTTTTTGGCCGTAAAATACAAAAAATGAGGAACGATCACGGCGGAGCTGTAACTATGGTTCCTTAGGTCGTATTTCATGGCCCGAAAAGTTTTAGGAGATCGGGGGTCCGGGGTCCAGCACCCACATGAAAATATGGGGATCAGGCGGATTTCTAGTTTTTTTGCTGTAAAATGCAAAATATGAAGAACGGTCATGGAAGGGTGGTGACTATGGTTCCTTAGGTCATATGTGATGGCCCGGAAAAATTTTAGGCGATCCGGTTCCAGGGGCCCGGGCCCACTCGAAGGCGTGGGCTATAGCACACGAAAATATGAGAATCGGGCGAAATTCTATTTTTTTGCCGTAAAACGCGAAACAACGAGGAGAGGTCATGGAGAGGCAGTGACTATGGTTCCTTAGGTCGTATTTGATGGCCCGGGAATATTTTAGGCGATCCGGGTCCGGGGGCCTGCCCAGTGGGAATGCGTGGGCTATATCACACGAAAATATGGGAATCAGGCGGAATTCTTGTTTTTTGGCCATTAAATGCAAACAAACGAGGAACGGACATGGCGGGGCAGTGACTATGGTTCCTTAGGTCTTATTAGATGGCCCAAAAACATTTTAGGCGATCTGGGTTCGGGGGCCCGGGCCCACTCGAAAGGCGTGGTCTATATAGCACACGAAAATATGGGTATCAGGCGGAATTCTAGTATTTTGGCCGTAAAACAAGGAGAGGCCATGGAAGGGCGGTGACTATGGTTCCTTAGGTTGTATTTGATGGCCCGAAAATATTTTAGGTGATCTGAGTCCGGGGGCCCCGACCCAATTGTAAGGCGTAAGCTATATCACACGAAAATATGGGAATTGGGTGGAATTCTAGTTTTTTGGCCGTAAAACGCAAAAAATGAGGAACTATCATGGCGGAGCGGTAACTATGGTTCCTTAAGTCGTATTTTATGGCCCTGAAAAGTTTTAGGCGATCGGGGTCCTCGGGCCTGTGCCCACTCGGAAGGCGTGGGCTATAGCACACGAAAATATGGGAATCGGGCGAAATTCTAGTTTTTTGGTCAAAAACGCAAAAAAAGAGGAACGGTCATGGCAAGGCTGTGACTATGGTTCCATAGGTCGTATGTGATGGCCCGAAACTTTTTTAGGCGATCCGGTTCCGGGGGGCCGGGGCCCACTCGAAGGCGTGGGTTATAGCACACGAAAATATGAGAATCGGGCGGAATTCTAGTTTTTTGGCCGTAAAACGCAAAAAATGAGGAACGATCACGACGGAGCGGTAAATATGGTTCCTTAGGTTGTATTTCATGGCCCGGAAAAGTTTTAGGCGATCGGGGTCCGGGGGCCCGTGCCCACTCAGAAGGCGTGGGCTATAAGCCCCCGAAAATATGAAAATCGGGCGGAATTCTTGTTTTTTGGCCGATAACGCAAAACAAAGAGGAACGATCATGTCGGGACAGTGACTATGGTTCCTTAGGTTGTATGTGATGACCCGGAAAATTTTTAGGCGATCCGGTTTTGGGGGGCCATGGCCCAATCGGAAGGTGTGGGCTATAGCACACGAAATTATGAGAATCGGGCAAAATTCTAGTTTTTTGGCCGTAAAATGCAAAACAACAAGGAGAGGTCATGGCGAGGCAGTGACTATGGTTCCTTAGGTCATATTTGATGGCCCTAAAATATTTTAGGCGATCCGGGTCCGGGGGCCTGCCCAGTGGGAATGCATGGGCTATACCACACGAAAATATGGGAATCGGGCGGAATTCTAGTTTTTTGGCTGTAAAATGCAAAACAAGAGGATCGGTCATGGAAATGCGGTGATTATGGTTCTCAATGTCGTATTTGATGGCCCTAAAAAATTTTAGGCGATCTGAATCCGGGGGGCCCGGCCCACTTGGAAGGCGTGGGCTATAGCACACGAAAATATTGGAATCGGGTCGTATAACGCAAAAAATGAGGAACGATCATGGCAGGGTGGTGACTATGGTTCCTTAGGTCATATTTGATGGCCTGGAAAGTTTTTAGGCGATCCGGGTCAGGGGGCCCAAGCCCACTCGGAAGGCGTGGGCTAAAGCACACGAAAATATTCGAATTAGGCGGAATTCTAGTTTTTTGGTCGTAAAAAGCAAAAACTTAAGAAAGATCATGGCGGGGCGGTGACTATGGTTCCTTAGGTCATATTTCATGGACCGGAAAAGTTTTAGGAGATCGGGGTCAGGGGGCCCGTGCCCACTTAGAAGGCGTGGGATAAAGCAAACGAAAATATGGGAATCAGGCGGAATTCAAGTTTTTGGCCGAAAATGCAAAACAACGCGGAACGGTCATGGCGGGGCAGTGACTATGGTTCCTTAGGTCGTATTTGATGGCCCGGAAAATTTTTATGCGATCCAGTTCTAGGGGGCCAGGGCCCACTCGGAAGGCGTGGGCTAGCACACCAAAATAGGAGAATCAGGCGGAATTCTAGTTTTTTGGCCGTAAAACGCAAAATATGAGGAACGATCATGGCGGAGCTGTAACTATGGTTCCTTATGTCGTATTTCATTGCCCTAGAAAAGTTTTAGGCGATCGAGGTCTGGAGACCCGTGCCCACTCGGAAGGCGTGGGCTATAGCACACGAAAATATGGGAATCAAGCGGAATTCTAGTTTTTTTGTCCAAAACGCAAAAAAACGAGGAACGGTCATGGCGGGGCGGTGACTATGATTCCTTAGGTCGTATGTGATGGCCCGAAATTTTTTAGGCGATCAGGTTCCGGGAGGCCAGGGCCCACTCGGAAGGCGTGGGCTATAGCACACGAAAATATGAGAATCGGGCGGAATTCTAGTTTTTTGGCCGTAAAATGCAAAACAACGAGGAGAGGTCATGGAGAGGAAGTAACTATGGTTCCTTTGGTCATATTTGATGGCCCTAAAATATTTTAGGCGATCCGGGTCCCGGGGCCTGCCCAGTGGGAATGCATGGGCTATACCACGCAAAAATATGGGAATCGGGCGGAATTCTAGTTTTTTGGCCGTAAAATGCAAAATAAGAGGATCGGTCATGGCAATGCGGTGATTATGGTTCTCAATGTCGTATTTGATGGCCCGAAAAATTTTTAGGCGATCCGAATCTTGGGGGCCCGGCCCACTCGGAAGGCGTGGGCGATAGCACACGAAAATATGGGAATCAGGCAGAATTCTTGTTTTTTGGCCGTAAAACGCAACAAATGAGCAATGATAATGGCGGGGCGGTGACTATGGTTCCTTAGGTCTTATTTGATGGCCCAAAAACATTTTAGGCGATGCGAGTCTGGGGGCCAGACCCACTTGTAAGGCCTCGGCTATAGCATACGAAAATATGGGAATCGGGCGGAATTCTAGCTTTTTGGCCGTAAAATGCAAAAAATTAGGAACGATCACGGCGGATCTGTAACTATGGTTCCTTACGTCGTATTTCATGGCCCGAAAAGTTTTAGACGATCGGGGTCCGGGGGCTAGCACCTACATGAAAATATGGGGATCGGGCGAAATTCTAGTTTTTTGGCTGGAAACACAAAAAAACAAGGAACGGTCATGGCAGGCCAGTGACTATGGTTCCTTAGGTCATATGTGATGGCCTGAAAAATTTTTAGGTGATCGAGTTCCAGGGGCCCGGGCCCACTCGAAGGCGTGGGCTATAGCACACGAAAATATGAGAATCGGGCGAAATTCTAGTTTTTTTGCTGTAAAATGCGAAACAACGAGGAGAGGTCATGGAGGGGCAGTGACTATGGTTCCTTAGGTCGTATTTGATGGCCCGGGAATATTTTAGGCGATCCGGGTCCGGGGGGCCTGCCCAGTGGGAATGCTTGGGCTATATCACACGAAAATATGGGAATCAGGCGGAATTCTAGTTTTTTGGCCGTAAAATGCAAAAGAAGAGGATCGGTCATGGCAAAGCGGTAATTATGGTTCTTAATGTCGTATTTGATGGCCCAAAAATTTTTTAGGCAATCCGAATCCGGGGGGCCCGACCCACTCGGAAGGCGTGGGCTTAAGCACACGAAAAAATGGGAATTGGGCGGAATTCTTGTTTTTTGGACATAAAACGCAAAAACTGAGCAATGATCATGGCGAGGCGGTGACTATGGTTCCTTAGGTCGTATTTGATGGCCCGGAACATTTTTATGCAATCCGGGTATGGGGGCCCGGGCCCACTCGGAAGGCGTGGGCACGAATATATGGGCATCAGGTGGAATTCTAGATTTTTGGCCGTAAAATGCAAAAAATGAGGAACGAACACGGCAGAGCGGTAACTGTGGTTCCTTAGGTCGTATATCATGGCCCGAAAAAGTTTTAGACGATCCGAGTCTGGGGGCCCGAGCCCATTCGGAAGGCGTGGGCTAAAGTATACGAAAATATGGGAATCGGGAGGAATTCTAGTTTTTTTGCCGTAAAACGTACAAAAAAGGAGGAATGGTCATGGCGGGGCGGTGACTATGGTTCCATAGGTCTTATTCTATGGCCCGAAACTTTTTTAGGTGATCCAGGTTCGGGGGACCTGGGCCCACTCGGAAGGAGTGGGCTATATCACTCAAAAATATGGATCAAATACGACATAAGGAACCATAGTCACCATTCCACTATGATCGTTCCTCATTTTTTGTGTTTTTCTGCCAAAAAACTAGAATTCCGCCCGATTCCCATATTTTCGTGTGCTATAGCCCACGCCTTCCGAGTGGGCCGGCCACCCCAGACTAGGATCGCCTAAAAGTTTTTTGGTCCATCAAATACGACCTAAGGAACCATAGTCACCGCACCGCCATGATCTTTCCCCATTTTTTGAATTGTTCGGCCTAAAAACTAGAATTCCGCCTGATTTCCATATTTTCGTGTGCTATAGCTCACGCCTTCCCAGTGGGTAGGGCCCCCCGGAACCGGATCGCCTAAAACTTTTCCGGGCAATCAAATACGACTTAAGGAACCATAGTCACCGCCCCGCCATGACATTTCCTCATTTTTTGCATTTTACGGCCAAAAAACTAGAATTCAGCCCGATTTCCACATTTTAATTTGCTATAGCCCACGCCTTCCAAGTGGTCCCGGGACCCCCGGACCCCGATCACCTAAAATTTTTTCGGGACATCAAATAAGACCTAAGTAAGCATAGTCACCGCCCCGCCATGATTGTTCCTCAGTTTTTGCATTTTACGGCCAAAATATTAGAATTCCTCCCGATTCCCATATTTTCGTGTGCTAGCCCACGCCTTCAATTAGTCACGGAACCCCCGGACCCCGATCGCCTAAGATTTTTCCGGACCATCAAATACGATCTAAGGAACCATAGTCACCGCCCCGCCATGACCTTTCCTCATGTTTTGCATTTTACAGCCAAAAAACTACAATTCCGCCTGATTCCCATATTTTCGTGTGCGATAGCAAACCCATGCCTTCCGAGTGAGCCGGCCACCCCAGACTCGAATCGCCTAAAAGTTATTCGGTCCATCGAATACTACCTGAGGAACCATAGTCACCACCCCACCATGATCGTTCCTCATTATTTGCATTTTTTGGCAAAAAAAACTAGAATTCCGCCCGATTCCCATATTTTCGTGTGATATAGCCCACGCCTTTCAAGTGGTCCCGGGACCCCCAGACCCCGATCGCCTAAAAATTTTTCGGACCATCAAATAAGACCTAATGAACCATAGTAACCGCCCCGCCATGATCGTTTCTCATTTTTTGCATTTAACGGCCAAAAAACTAGTATTCTGCCCTATTCCCATATTTTCGTGTGCTATAGCCCACGCCTTCCAAGTGGTCCTGGGACTCCCGAACCCCGATCGCCTAAATTTTTTTCCGGGCCATCAAATACGACCTAAGGAACCATAGTCACCGCCCCGCCATGATCATTCCTCATTTTTTGCATTTTACGGACAAAAAACTAGAATTCCTTCTGATTCCCATATTTTTGTGAGCTATAGCCCTTGCCTTCCAAGTGGTCCTAGGACCCCCAGACCCCGATCGCCTAAAATTTTCCCAGGCCATCAAATACGACCTAAGGAACCATAGTCACCGCCCTGCCATGACCGTTTCTTCATTGTTTTCCGTTTTACAGCCAAAAACATATAATTCTGCCCGATTTCCATATTTTCATGTGCATAGCCCACGCCTTTCAAGTGGTCCCGGGACCTCTAGACCCCGATCGCCTAAAATTTTTCTGGACCATCAAATACAACCTATGGAACCATAGTCACCGCCCCACCATGATCGTTCCTCAATTTTTGCATTTTACGGCAAAAAACTAGAATTCTGCTTGATTCTCATATTTTCGTGTGATATAGCACACGCCTTCCAAGTGGTCCCGGACTCCGATCGCCTAAAGTTTTTCTGGGCCATCACATACGACCTAAGGAACCATAGTCACCGCCCCGCCATTATCGTTCCTCATATTTTGCTTTTTCCGGCCAAAAAACTAGAATTCCGCCTGATTCCCATATTTTCGTTTGCTATCCTTCCCAGTGGGTAGGGGCCCCCGGAACCGGATCGCCTAAAACTTTTTCGGGCAATCAAATACGACCTAAGGAACCATAGTCACCGCCCCTCCATGACATTTCCTCATTTTTTGCATTTTACGGCCAAAATATTAGAATTCAGCCCGATTTCCATATTTTCATTTGCTATGTCCCACGCCTTCCAAGTGGTCCCGGGACCCCCGGACCCCAATCACCTAAAAATTTTCCGGTCCATCAAATAAGACCTAAGTAACCATAGTCACCGCCCCGCCATGATCGTTCCTCAGTTTTTGCATTTTACGGCCAAAAAATTAGAATTCCGCCCGATTCCCATATTTTCGTGTGCTATAGCCCACGCCTTCCGAGTGAGCCGGCCACTAAAATAGTCACCGCCCCACCATGATCGTTATATGGTCCATCGAATACTACCTAAGGAACCATAGTCACTGCCCCACCATGATCGCTCCTCATTTTTTGCATTTTTCGGCAAAAAAACTAGAATTCCGCCCGATTCCCATATTTTCGTGTGCTATAGCCCACGCCTTTCAAGTGGTCCCGGGACCCCCAGACCCCGATCGCCTAAAATTTTTCCGGACCATCAAATACGACCTAAGGAACCATAGTCACCGCCCCGCCATGACCTTTGCTCATGTTTTGTAATTTACAGCCAAAACACTAGAATTCCGTCTGATTCCCATATTTTCGTGTGCTATAGCCCTCACCTTCCGTGTGGGCCAGGACCCCCGCACGCGGATCGCTTAAAAATTTTTCGGGCCATCAAATACGACCTTGAGAACCATAGATACCGCCCTGCCATGACCGTTCCTCGTTGTTTCGCATTTTACGGCCAAAAACCTAGAATTCCGCCCGATTCCCATATTTTCGTGTGCTATAGCTCACGCCTTCCAAGTGGTCCTTGGACCCCGATCGCCAAACAATTTTCCGGGCCATAAAATAAAACTTAAGGAACTATAGTCACCACCCCGCCATGATCGTTCCTCATTTTTTTGCATTTTACGGCCAAAAAACTAGAATTCCGCCTGATTCCCATATTTTCTTGTGCTATAGCCCACACCTTCCAAGTGGTCCCCGGACCCCGATCCCCTAAAAATTTTTCGGGCCATCAAATACGACCTAAGAAACCATAGTCACCGCACCGCCATGATCGTTCCTCATTTTTTGCATTTACCGGCAAAAAAACTAGAATTCAGCCTGATTCCCATATTTTCGTGTGCTATAGCCCTCGCCTTCCAAGTGGTCCCTGGACCCCCAAACCCCGATCGCCTAAAAATTTTCCGGGCCATTACCATTCCTCATTTTTTGCATTTTTCGGCCAAAAAACTAGAATTATCTCCGATTCCCATATTTTCGTGTGCTGTCCCACACCTTGCCAATGGGTAGGGCCCCACGGAGCCAGATCGCCTAATATTTTTGCGGGCCATCAAATACGTCCTAAGGAACCATAGTCACCGCCCCGCCATGACCTATCCTCATTTTTTGCATTTTCGGCAAAAACCTAGAATTTCGCTCGACTCCCATATTTTCGTGTGCCATAGACCAGGCCTTCCAAGTGGTCCTGAGACTCCCGGACCCCGATCGCCTAAAATTTTTCTGGGCCATCAAATACAACCTAAAGAGCCATAGTAACCACCCAGCCATTACCGTTCCTCATCTTTTTGCGTTTTACTGCCAAAAAACTAGAATTCCGCCCGATTCCCATATTTTCGTGGGCAATAACCCACGCCTTCCGAGTGGGCCAGCCCCCCCAGATTGTGATCGCCTAAAATTTTTTCGGGCCATCAAATACGACCTAAGGAACCATAGTCACTGCACCGCCGTTCCCCATTTTTTGAATTTTTCGGCCTAAAAACTAGAATTCCGCCCGATTCCCATATTTTTGTGTGCTATAGCCCACCCCTTCCAAGTGGTCCCGGGACCACTGGACACCGGATCGCCTAAAAGTTTTCCAGGCCATCAAATACGACCTAAGGAACCATAGTCACCGAACCTCCATGATCGTTCCTCATATTTTTGCATTTTTCGGCCAAAAAACTAGAATTACGCCTGATTCCTATATTTTCGTGTGCTACCTTCGCCTTCCGAGTGGTCCCGGGCCCCCTGGACCCCAATCGCATAAAATTTTCCCGGGCCATAAAATATGACCTAAGGAACTATAGTCACCGCCCCGCCATGATCGTTCCTCATTTTTTGCATTTTTCAGCAAAAAAACTAGAATTTCGCCCGATTCCCATATTTTCGTGTGCTATCGCCCACGCATTTCAATTGATCCCGGGACTCCCGGACCCCGATCGACTAAACTATTTCCGGGGCATCAAATACGACCTAAGGAACCATAGTCAACGCCCCTCCATGATCGTTCCCTCATATTTTGCATTTTACGGCCAAAAAACTAGAATTCCGCATGATTCCCATATTTACTTGTGCTATAGCCCACGCCTTCCAAGTGGTCCAGGACCCCCAGACCCCGTTCGCCTAAAAAAATTTCGGACCATCAAATACGACCTAAGGAACCATAGTCACCGCCCCGCCATGACCTTTCCTCATATTCTGAATTTTACATCCAAAAAACTAGAATTCCGCCCGATTCCCATATTTTCATGTGCTATAGTCCACGCCTTCCAAGCGGTCCAGGGACCCTCGGACCCCGATCGCTTAAAATTTTTTAGGGCCAGAAAATATGACCTAAAGAACCATAGTCACCACCCTGCCATGATCGTTCCTCATTTTTTTGCGTTTTTCGGCCAAAAACCTAAAATTTCGCCTCATTCCCATATTTTCGTTTGATATAGCCCACGCCTTCCCAATGGATAACCCCCCCGGGAGCCGGATTGCCTAAAATTTTTCCAGGCCATCAAATACGACCAAAGGAACCATGGTCACTGCCCCGCCATGACCTTTCCACTTTTTTTGCATTTTATGGCAAAAAAATTAGAATTCCACCCGATTCCCATATTTTCGTGTGCTATAGCCCACGCCTTCCAAGTGGTCCCGAGACGCCCGAACCCTGATCGCCTAAAATTTTTCTGGGCCATCAAATACGACCTAAGGAACCATAGTCACCTCCCTGCCATGATCGTTCCTATTGTTTTGCGTTTTTCAAGAAAAAATCTAGAATTCCACCTGATTCTCATGTTTTCGTGTGCTATAGCCCACGCCTTCCGTGTAAGCCGGCGCCCGCCGGGCTCGATTCGCCTAAAAGTTTTCTGGGCCATCCAATACGACATAAGGAACCATAGACACCGCCTCACCATGATCGTTCCTCATTTTTTGCATTTTTCGGCCAAAAAACAAGAATTCCGCCCGATTCCCATATTTTCGTGTGCAATAGCCCACGCCTTTCGAGTGGGCCAGCCCCCCCCCCCCAAACTGTGATCGCCTAAAAAAAATTCGGGCCATCAAATACAACCTAAGGAACCATAGTCACTGCACCGCCATGATCGTTCCCCATTTTTTGAATTTTTCGGCCAAAAAACTAGAATTCCGCCCGATTCCCATATTTTTGTGTGCTATAGCCCACCCCTTCCAAGTGGTCCCGGGACCACCGGACCTCGGATCGCCTAAAAGTTTTCTGGGCCATCAAATATGACCAAAGGAACCATGGTCACTTCCCCATCTTGACCTTTCTTCATTTTTTGCATTTTATGGCAAAAAAACTAGAATTCCGCGCGATTCCCATATTTTCGTGTGCTATAGCCCACGCCTTCCAAGTGGTCCCGGGACCCCCAGACTCCGGATCGCCTAAAATTTTTCTGGGCCATCAAATACGACCTAATGAACCATAGTCATCGCCCCGCCATGATCATTCCTCATGTTTAGCGTTTTTTGGTAAAAAAACTAGAATTCCGCGCGATTCCCATATTTTCGTGTGCTATAGCCCACGCATTCCGAGTGGTCCAGGGCCCCCCGGACCCCGATCGCCTAAAAATTTTCCATACCATCAAATACGACCTAAGGAACCATAGTCACCGTCTCGCCATGATCGTTCTTCATTTTTTGCAATTTACGGCCGAAAAACTAGAATTCCGCGCGATTCCCATATTTTCTTGTGCTATAGCCCACGCATTCCGAGTGTTCCCGGGCCCCCTGGACCCCGATCGCCTAAAATTTTTCTGTACCAAATGATACGACCTAAGGAACCATAGTCATCGCCCCCCCATGATCGTTCATCATATTTTGCGTTTTTGGCCAAAAACTAGAATCCCGCCCGATTCCCATATTTTTGTGTGCGCCCACGCCTTCCGAGTGGGCCGACCTCCCCCGACTCGGATCGCCTAAAAAGTTTTCGGGCCAACAAATACGACCTAAGGAACCATAGTCACCGCCCCACCATGAACGTTCCTCATTTTTTGCATTTTACGGCCAAAATAACTAGAATTCCACTTGATTCCCATATTTTCGTGTGCTATAGCCCACGCCTTCCCAGTGGGTAGCCCCCCGGAACCCGATTGCCTAAAATTTTTCCAAGCCATCAAATAAGACCTAAGGAACCATAGTCACCGACCCGCCATGACCTTTCCTCATTTTTTGCATTTTACGGCCAAAAAACTAGAATTCTGCCCGATTCCCATATTTTCGTGTGTTATAGCCCATGCCTTCCCAGTGGTCCCGGGACGCCCGGGCCCTAATCGCCGAAAATTTTTCTGGGCCATCACATACGACTTAAGGAACCATAGTCACCGCCCCGCCATCATTGTTCCTAATGTTTTGCGTTTTTTGCGAAAATATCTTGAATTTCACCCGATTCCCATATTTTCGTGTGCTATAACCCACGCCTTCCGTGTGGGCCAGCTCCCCGGACTCGGTTCGTCTAAAATTTTTTCGGGCCATAAAATACGACATGATGAACTATAGTCACCGCTCCACCATGATCGTTCCTCATTTTTGCGTTTTTCTTCAAAAAAAACTAGAATTCCGCCTTATTCCCATATTTTCTTGTGCTATAGCCCACGCCTTACAAGTGGGTCGTCCACCCAATACTCGGATCGCATAAAAGTATTTCGGTCCATCAAATACGAATTAAGGAACCATAGTTACCGCACCAACATCATCGTTCCCCATTTTTTGAATTTTTCAGCCTAAAAACTAGAATTCCGCCCGATTCCCATATTTTCGTGTTCTATAGCTCACACCTTCCCAGTGGGTAGGGCCCCCCGAAATCGGATCGCCTAAATTTTTTTCGGGCAATCAAATACGACCTAAGGAACCATAGTCACCGCCCCGCCATGACATTTACTCATTTTTGGCATTTTACGGCCAAAACACTAGAATTATGCCCGATTCCCATATTTTCGTGTGCTAGCCCACTCCTTCAAGTGGTCCCGGAACCCCCGGACCCCGATCGCCTAAGATTTTTTTAGACCATAAAATACGACCTAAGGAACCATAGTCACCGCCCCACCATGACCTTTCCTCATGTTTTGCATTTTACAGCCAAAAAACTAGAATTCCGCCCGATTCCCATATTTTCGTGTGCTATATAGCCCACGCCTTCCGAGTGGGCGTGGGCGAGCCCGAACGTCTAAAAATTTTCCGGGCCATGAAATACGACCTAAAGAAGCATAGTTACTGCCCCGCCATTACCATTCCTCATATTTTGCGTTTTACGGCCAAAAAATTAGAATTTTGCCTGATTCCCATATTTTCGTGTGCTATAGCCCACGCCTTCCAAGTGGTCCCGGGACTCCCGGACCCCGATCGCCTAAAATTTTTACGGGCCATTAAATACGACCTAAGGAACCATAGTCACCGCCCCGCCATGATCGTTCCTCATATTTTGCTTTTTGGGCCAAAAAACTAGAAGTTTGCATGATTCCCATATTTTCGTTTGCTATAGCCCACGCCTCCCCAGTGGGTAGGGCCCCCCGGAACTGGATTGCCTAAAACAATTTTGGGCCATCAAATACGACCTAAGGAACCATAGTCACCACCCCGCCATGACCTTTCCTCATGTTTTGCATTTTACGGCCAAAACACTAGAATTCCGTCCGATTCCCATATTTGCGTGTGCTATAGCCCACACATTCCGAGTGGGCCAGGACCCCCGGATGCGGATTGCTTAAAAAATTTTCGGGCCATCAAATACGACCTTGAGAACCATAGATACCGCCCTGCCATGACCGTTCCACGTTGTTTTGCGTTTTAATTTTTCCGGGCCATCAAATAAAACTTAAGGAACCATAGTCACCACCCCGCCATGATCGTTCCTCATTTTTTGCATAGTACGGCCAAAAAACTAGAATTCCTCCCGATTCCCATATTTTCGTGTGCTACAGCCCACGCCTTCCAAGTGGTCCCAGGACCCCGATCCGCTCAAATATTTTCGGGCCATCATATATGACCTAAGGAACCATAATCACCGCACCGCCATGATCGTTCCTCATTTTTTGCATTTTCCGGCAAAAAAACTAGAATTCCGCCCGATTCCCATATTTTCGTGTGCAGCCCACGCCTTCCAAGTGGTCCCGGGACCCCCGGACCCCGATCGCCTAAAATTTTTCAGGGCCATAAAATACGACCTAAAGAACAATAGTCACTGCTCCGCCATGATTATTCCTCATTTTTTGCATTTTTCAGCAAAAAAACTAGAATTTCGCCCGATTCCCATATTTTCTTGTGCTATAGCCCTCGCCTTCCGAGTGGTCCCGGGCACCCCTGACGCCGATCGCATAAAATGTTTCGGAGCCATCAAATACGACCTAAGGAACCTTAGTCACCGCCCCGCCATGATCGTTCCTCATTTTTTGCGTTTTTCAGCAAAAAAACTAGAATTCCGCCCGATTCCCATATTTTTGTGTGCTATATAGCCCACGCCTTCCAAGTGGTCCCGGGACTCCGGGACCCCCGGATCATCTAAAAGTTTTCTGGTCCATCAAATACGACCTAATGAACCATATTCACTGCCTCGCCATGATCATTCCTCATGTTTTGCGTTTTTCGGTCAAAAAACTAGAATTCCGCGCGATTCCCATATATTGGTGTGCTATAGCCCACGCATTCCGATTGGTCCCGGGCCCCACAGACCCCGATCGCCTAAAATTTTTCCGTACCATAAAAAAAGACTTAAGGAACCATAGTCATCGCCCTGCCTTGATCGTTCCTCATATTTGGCATTATTTGGCCAAAAAACTAGAATTCCGCCCCATTCCCATATATTCGTTTGCAATATCCCACGCCTTCAAGTGGTGAGCCTAAAATTTTCCGGGCCATCAAATACGACCTAAGGAACCATAGTCACCTCCCCGCCATGATCGTTCCTCATTTATTGAATTTTTCTGCCAAAAAACTATAATTTCGCCCGATTCCCATATTTTCGTTTGTTATAACCCACGCGTTTCAAGTGGTCCCGGGACCCCCGGAACCCCCGGACCCCGAACGACTAACATTTTTCCGGGCCATCCAATACGACCTAAGGAACCATAGTCACCGACCCCGCCATGAGCTTTCCTCATGTTTTGCATTTTACGGCAAAAAAACTAGAATTATGCCCGATTCCCATATTTTCGTGTGCTAGCCCACACCTTCAAGTGGCCCCGAAATCCCCGGACCCCGATCGCCTAAGATTTTTCCGGACCATAAAATACGACCTAAGGAACCATAGTCACCGCCCCTCCATGACCTTTCCTCATGTTTTGCATTTTACGGCAAAAAAACTAGAATTCCGCTCGATTCCCATATTTTCGTGTGCTATAGCCCACGCCTTCCGAGGGGGCGTGTGCTCCCGGACCCCGAACGTCTAAAAAGTTTCCGGGCCATGAAATATGACCTAAAGAACCATAGTTACCGCCCCTCCATTACCATTCCTCATAGTTTCCATTTTACGGCCAAAAAAATTACAATTTCGCTTGATTCCCATATTTTCGTGTGCTATAGCCCACGCCTTCCAAGTGGTCCCGGGACTCCCGGACCCCGATCGCCTAAAATTTTTACGAGCCATTAAATACGACCTAAGGAACCATATTCACCACCCCTCCATGATCATTCCTCATATTTTGCTTTTTTGGGCCAAAAAACTAGAAGTTTGCATGATTCCCATATTTTCGTTTGCTATAGCCCACGCCTCCCCAGTGGGTAAGGCCCTCCGGAACTGGATTGCCTAAAATATTTTTGTGCCATCAAATAACACCTAAGGAACCATAGTCACCACCCCGCCATGACCTTTCCTCATGTTTTGCATTTTACGGCCAAAACACTAGAATTCCGTCTGATTCCCATATTTGCGTGTGCTATAGCCCACACATTCCGAGTGGGCCAGGACCCCCAGATGCGGATTGCTTAAAAAATTTTCGTGCCATCAAATACGACCTTGAGAACCATATATACCGCCCTGCCATGACCGTTCCACGTTGTTTTGCGTTTTAATTTTTTCGGGCCATCAAATAAGACTTAAGGAACCATAGTCACCACCCCGCCATGATCGTTCCTCATTTTTTGTATTTTACGGCGAAAAAACTAGAATTCCGCCCGATTCCCATATTTTCGTATGCTATAGCCCACGCCTTCCAAGTGGTCCCAGGATCCCTGAACCCCGATCCCCTAAAAATTTTTCGGGCCATCATATACGACCTAAGGAACCATAGTCATCGCACCGCAAAGATCATTCCTCATTTTATGCATTTTTCGGCAAAAAAACTAGAATTCCGCCCGATTCCCATATTTTCGTGTGCTATAGCCCACGCCTTCCAAGTGGTCCCGGGACCTCCGGACCCCTATCGCCTAAAATTTTTCAGGGCCATATAATACGATATAAAGAACAATAGTCAGTGCTCCGCCATGATTATTCCTCATTTTTCACATTTTTCGGCCAAAAAACTAGAATTACGCCTGATTCCCATATTTTCGTGTGCCATAGCCCTCGCCTTCCGAGTGGTCCCGGGCCCCCTGGACCCCGATCCCATAAAAAATTTTCGGGCCATCATATACGACCTAAGGAACCTTAGTCGCCGCACCGCCATGATTGTTCCTCATTTTTTTGCGTTTTTCGACAAAAAAACTAGAATTCCGCCAGATTCCCATATTTTCGTGTGCTATATAGCCCATGCCTTCCAAGTGGTCCCGGGACCCCAGACCCCCGGATCGCCTAAAATTTTTCTGGTCCGTCAAATACGACCTAATGAACCATAGTCACCGCTCCGCCATGATTATTACTCATTTTTTGTATTTTTCGGCCAAAAAACTAGAATTCCTCCCCATTCCCATATTTTCGTGTGCTATAGCCCACACATTCCGAGTGGGCCAGGACCCCCGGATGCGGATTGCATAAAAACATTTCGGGCCATCAAATACGACCTTGAGAACCATAGATACCGCCCTGCCATGACCGTTTCTCATATTTGGCATTTTTTGGCCAAAAAACTAGAATTCTACCCGATTCCCATATTTTCGTGTGTGCCCTCGCTTTCCGAGTGGGCTGGCCCCCGCGGACTCGGATAGCCTAAAATTTTTTCGGGCAATCAAATACGTCCTAAGGAACCATAGTCACCGTCCTGTCATGATCGTTCCTCATTCTTTGCATTTTACGGCCAAAAAACTAGAATTCCACCCGATTCCCATATTTTCGTTTGCAATAGCCCACGCCTTCCAAGTGGTCCTGGGACACCCCGGACCCCGATAGCCTAAAATTTTCTGGGCCATCAAATACGACCTAAGAAACCATAGTCACAGCCCCGCCATGACCGTTCCTCATTTTTTTGTGATTTACGACCAAAAAACTAGAATTCCGCTTGATTCCCATATTTTCGTGTGCTATAACCCGCGCATTCCAAGTGGTCCCGGGACCCCCGGAGTCTGATCACCTAAAACTTTTTCGGGCCATCAAATAAGACCTATGGAACCATAGTCACCGCCCCACTATGATCGTTCCTCAATTTTTACATTTTACGGCCAAAACAATTGATTTCCGCCTGATTCCCATATTTTCGTGTACTATATAGCCCACACCTTCCAAGTGGTCCCAGGACCTCCGGACATAGATCGCCTAAAAAATTTTGGGCCATCAAATAAGACCTAAGGAACCATAGTCACCTCCCCGCCATGATCGTTCCTCATTTTTTGAATTTTTCGGCCAAAAAACTATAATTCCGTCCGATTCTCATATTTTCGTTTGCCCACGCCATTCAAATGGACCCGGGACCCTCGGACCCCGAATGCCTAACATTTTTCCGGGACATCCAATACGACATAAGGAACCATAGTCACCGACCCCGCCATGAGCTTTCCTCATGTTTTGCATTTTACGGCCAAAAAACTAGAATTATGCCCGATTCCCATATTTTTCGTGTGCTAGCCCACGCCTTCAAGTGGTCCCGGAACCTCCGGACCCCGATCGCCTAAGATTTTTCCGGACCATAAAATACGACCTAAGGAACCATAGTCACCGCCCCGCCATGACCTTTCCTCATGTTTTGCATTTTACGGCCAAAAAACTAGAATTCCGCCCGATTCCCATATTTTCGTGTGCTATAGCCCACGCCTTCCAAGTGTGCGTTGGCCCCCGGACCCCGAACGTCTAAAAATTTTCCGGGCCATGAAATATGACCTAAAGAACCATAGTTACCGCCCCGCCATTACCATTCCTCATATTTTGCGTTTTACAGCCAAAAAATTAGAATTTCGCCTGATTCCCATATTTTCGTGTGCTATAGCCCACGCCTTCCAAGTGGTCCCGGAACTCCGGGACCCCGATCGCCTAAAATTTTTCCGGGCCATCAAATACGACCTAAGGAACCATAGTCACCGCCCCGCCATGATCGTTCCTCATATTTTGCTTTTTTGGGCCAAAAAACTAGAAGTTTGCATGATTCCCATTTTTTGTGTACTATAGCCCACGCCTCCCCAGTGGGTAGGGGCCCCCGGAACTGGATTCCCTAAAAACCATTCGGGCCATTAAATACGACCTAAGGAACCATAGTCACCACCCCGCCATGACCTTTCCTCATGTTTTGCATTTTATGGCCGAAACACTAGAATTCCGTCCGATTCCCATATTTGCGTGTGCTATAGCCCACACATTCCGAGTGGGCCAGGAACCCCGGACGTGGATTGCTTAAAAGATTTTCGGGCCATCAAATACGACCTTGAGAACCATAGATTACCGCCCTACTATGACCGTTCCACGTTGTTTTTCGTTTTAATTTTTTCGGGCCATCAAATAAGACTTAAGGAACCATAGTCACCACCCCGCCATGATCGTTCCTCATTTTTTACATTTTACGGCCAAAAAAGTAGAATTCCGCCCGATTCCCAAATTTTCGTGTGCTATAGCCCACGCCTTCCAAGTGATCCCAGGACCCTTGGACCCCGATCCCCTAAAAAATTTTCGGGCCATCATATACGACCTAAGGAACCATAGTCACCGCACCGCCATGATCGTTCCTCATTTTTTGCATTTCTCGGCAAAAAAATTAGAATTCCGCCCGATTCTCATATTTTCGTGTGCTATAGCCCACGCCTTCCAAGTGGTCCCGGGACCCCCGGACCCCGATCGCCTAAAATTTTTCAAGGCCATAAAATACGACCTAAAGAACAATAGTCACTACTCCGCCATGATTATTCCTCATTTTTTGTATTTTTCGGCCAAAAAACTAGAATTCCGCCCCATTCCCATATTTTCGTGTGCTATTCGCCCACGCATTCCGACTGGTCCCGGGCCCCACGGACCCCGATCGCCTAAAATTTTTCCGTACCATAAAAAAAGACTTAAGGAACCATCGTCACCGCCCCGCTTTGATCGTTCCTCATATTTGGCATTTTTTGGCCAAAAAACTAGAATTCCGCCCGATTCCCATATTTTCGTTTGTGCCCACGCCTTCCGAGTCGGCCGGCCCCCCGGACTCGGATCGCCTAAAAAATTTTCGGGCAATCAAATACGTCCTAAGGAACCATAGTCACCGTCCCGTCATGATCGTTCCTCATTCTTTGCATTTTACGGCCAAAAAACTAGAATTCCACCCGATTCCCATATTTTCGTTTGCAATAGCCCACGTCTTCCAAGTGGTCATGGGACACCCCGGACCCCGATAGCCTAAAATTTTCTGGGCCATCAAATACGACTTAAGAAACCATAGTCACAGCCCCGCCATGACCGTTCCTCATTTTTTTGTGATTTACGACCAAAAAACTAGAATTCTGCTTGATTCCCATATTTTCGTGTGCTATAGCCCGCACATTCCAAGTGGTCCCGGGACCCCCGGACTCCGATAACCTAAAAAATTTTTGGGCCATCAAATAAGACCTAAGGAACCATAGTCACCGCCCCACTATGATAGTTCCTCAATTTTTACATTTTACGGCCAAAACAATAGATTTCCGCCCGATTCCCATATTTTCGTGTGCTATATAGGCCACAACTTCCAAGTGGTCCCGGGACCTCCGGACACCGATCGCCTATAAATTTTCTGGACCATCAAATAAGACCTAAGGAACCATAGTCACCTCCCCGCCATGATCGTTCCTCATTTTTTGAATTTTTTGGCCAAAAAACTATAATTCCGTCCGATTCCCATATTTTCGTTTTCCCACGCCTTTCAAGTGGTCCCGGGACCCTCAGACCCCGAACGCCTAACATTTTTCCGGGCCATCCAATACGACCTAAGGAACCATAGTCACCGACCCCGCCATGAGCTTTCCTCATGTTTTGCATTTTACGGCCAAAAAACTAGAATTATGCCCGATTCCCATATTTTCGTGTGCTAGCCCACGCCTTCAAGTGGTCCCAGAACTCCCCGGACCCCGATCGCCTAAGATTTTTCTGGACCATAAAATACGACCTAAGGAACCATAGTCACCGCCCCGCCATGACCTTTCCTCATGTTTTGCATTTTATGGCCAAAAACTAGAATTCCGCCCGATTCTCATATTTTCGTGTGCTATAGCCCACGCCTTCCAAGTGTGCGTGGGCCCCCGGACCCCGAACGTCTAAAATTTTTCGGGCCATGAAATACGACCTAAATAACCATAGTTACCGCCCCGCCATTACCATTCCTCATATTTTGCGTTTTACGGCCAAAAAATTAGAATTTCGCCTGATTCCCATATTTTCGTGTGCTATAGCCCACGCCTTCCAAGTGGTCCCGGGACTCCGGGAACCCCATCGCCTAAAATTTTTTCGGGCCATCAAATACTACCTAAGGAACCATAGTCACCGCCCCGCCATGATCGTTCCTCATATTTTGCTTTTTTGGGCCAAAAAACTAGAAGTTTGCATGATTCCCATATTTTCGTTTACTATAGCCCACGCCTCCCCAGTGGGTAGGGGCCCCCGAAACTGGATTCCCTAAAAAACTTTCGGGCCATTAAATACGACCTAAGGAACCATAGTCACCACCCCGCCATGACCTTTCCTCATGTTTTGCATTTTACGGCCAAAACACTAGAATTCCGTCCGATTCCCATATTTGCGTGTGCTATAGCCCACACATTCCGAGTGGGCCAGGATCCCCGGACGCGGATTGCTTAAATTTTTTTAGGGCCATCAAATACGACCTTGAGAACCATAGATATCTCCCTACAATGACCGTTCCACGTTGTTTTGCGTTTTAATTTTTTCGGGCCATCAAATAAGACTTAAGGAACCATAGTCACCACCCCGCCATGATCGTTCCTCATTTTTTACATTTTACGGCCAAAAAAGTAGAATTCCGCCCGATTCCCAAATTTTCGTATGCTATAGCCCACGCCTTCCAAGTGATCCCAGGACCCTTGGACCCCGATCCCCTAAAAAATTTTCGGGCCATCATATACGACCTAAGGAACCATAGTCACCGCACCGCCATGATCGTTCCTCATTTTTTGCATTTCTCGGCAAAAAAATTAGAATTCCGCCCGATTCTCATATTTTCGTGTGCTATAGCCCACGCCTTCCAAGTGGTCCCGGGACCCCCGGACCCCGATCGCCTAAAATTTTTCAAGGCCATAAAATATGACCTAAAGAACAATAGTCACTACTCCGCCATGATTATTCCTCATGTTTTGTATTTTTCGGCCAAAAAACTAGAATTCCGCCCCATTCCCATATTTTCGTCTGCTATAGCCCACGCATTCAGACTGGTCCCGGGCCCCACGGATCCCGATCGCCTAAAATTTTTCCGTACCATAAAAGAAGACTTAAGGAACCATAGTCACCGCCCCGCCTTGATCGTTCCTCATATTTGGCATTTTGTGGCCAAAAAACTAGAATTCCGCCCGATTCCCATATTTTCGTGTGTGCCCACGCCTTCCGAGTGGGCCGAACCCCCCGGACTCGGATCGCCTAAAAACTTTTCGAGCAATCAAATACGTCCTAAGGAACCATAGTCACCGTCCCATCATGATCGTTCCTCATTCTTTGCATTTTACGGCCAAAGAACTAGAATTCCACCCGATTCCCATATTTTCGTTTGCAATAGCCCACGCTTTCCAAGTGGTCCTGGGACACCCCGGACCCCGATAGCCTAAAATTTTCTGGGCCATCAAATACGACCTAAGAAAACATAGTCACAACCCCGCCATGACCGTTCCTCATTTTTTTGTGATTTACGGCAAAAAACTAGAATTCCGCTTGATTCCCATATTTTCGTGTGCTATAGCCCGCGCATTCCAAGTGGTCCCGGGACCCCCGGACTCCGATCACCTAAAAATTTTTCGGGCCCTCAAATAAGACCTAAGAAACCATAGTCACCGCCCCACTATGATCGTTCCTCAATTTTAACATTTTACGGCCAAAACAATTGATTTTCGCGTGATTCCCATATTTTCGTGTGCTATATAGCCCACACCTTCCAAGTGGTCCCGGGACCTCCGGACACCGATCGCCTAAAAATTTTCTGGGCCATCAAATAAGACCTAAGGAACCATAGTCACCTCCCTGCCATGATCGTTCCTCATTTTTTGAATTTTTCGGCCAAAAAACTATAATTCCGTCCGATTCACATATTTTCGTTTGCCCACGCCTTTCAAGTGGTCCCGGGACCCTCGGACCTAGAACGCCTAACATTTTTCCGGGCCATCCAATACGACCTAAGGAACCATAGACACCGACCCCGCCACGAGCTTTCCTAATGTTTTGCATTTTACGGCCAAAAAACTAGAATTATTCCCGATTCCCATATTTTCGTGTGCTAGCCCATGCCTTCAAGTGGTCCCGGAACCCCTGGACCCCGATCGTCTAAGATTTTTCCGGACCATAAAATACTACCTAAGGAACCATAGTCACCGCCCCGCCATGACCTTTCCTCATATTTTGCATTTTACGGCCAAAAAACAAGAATTCCGCCTGATTCCCATATTTTCGTGTGCTATAGCCCACGCCTTCCAAGTGTGCGTGGGCCCCCGGACCCCGAATGTCTAAAAATTTTCCGGGCCATGAAATACGACCTAAAGAACCACAGTTACCGCCCCGCCATTACCATTCCTCATATTTTGCGTTTTACGGCCAAAAAACTAGAATTTCGCCTGATTCCCATATTTTCGTGTGGTATAGCCCACGCCTTCCAAGTGGTCCTGGGACTCCGGGACCCGGATCGCCTAAAATTTTTCCGGTCCATCAAATACGACCTAAGGAACCATAGTCACTGCCCCGCCATGATCGTTCCTCATATTTTGCTTTTTTGGGCCAAAAAACTAGAAGTTTGCATGATTCCCATATTTTCGTTTACTATAGCCCACGCCTCCCCAGTGGGTAGGGGCCCCCAGAACTGGATTCCCTAAAAATATTTCGGGCCATTAAATACGACCTAAGGAACCATAGTCACCACCCCGCCATGACCTTTCCTCATGTTTTGCATTTTACGGCCAAAACACTAGAATTCCGTCCGATTCCCATATTTGCGTGTGCTATAGCCCACACATTACGAGTGGGCCAGGATCCCCGGACGCGGATTGCTTAAAAAAATTTCGGGCCATCAAATACGACCTTGAGAACCATAGAAACCGCCCTACCATGACCGTTCCACGTTGTTTTGCGTTTTAATTTTTTCGGGCCATCAAATAAGACTTAAGGAACCATAGTCACCACCCCGCCATGATCGTTCCTCATTTTTTGCATTTTACGGCAAAAAAACTAGAATTCCGCCCGCTTCCCAAATTTTCGTGTGCTATAGCCCACGCCTTCCAAGTGGTC
Source organism: Nicotiana tabacum (assembly GCF_000715075.1). Lineage (NCBI taxonomy): Eukaryota > Viridiplantae > Streptophyta > Magnoliopsida > Solanales > Solanaceae > Nicotiana > Nicotiana tabacum. The sequence goes on from NW_027438297.1 coordinate 29,357, forward strand.
CCAGGACCCCTGGACCCGGATCCCCTAAAATATTTTCGGGCCATCATATACGACCTAAGGAACCATAGTCACCGCACCGCCATGATCGTTCCTTATTTTTTGCATTTCCCGACAAAAAAACTAGAATTCCGACCGATTCCCATATTTTCGTGTGCTATAGCCCACGCCTTCCAAGTGGTCCCGGGACCCCCGGACCCCGATCGCCTAAAATTTTTCAGGGCCATAAAATATGACCTAAAGAACAATAGTCACTGCTCCGCCATGATTATTCCTCATTTTTTGTATTTTTCAGCCAAAAAACTAGAATTCCGCCCCATTCCCATATTTTCGTGTGCTATATAGCCCACGCATTCCGACTGGTCCCGGGCCCCACGGACCCCGATCGCCTAAAATGTTTTCGTACCATAAAAAAGACTTAAGGAACCGTAGTCACCGCCCTGCCTTGATCGTTCCTCATATTTGGCATTTTTTGGCCAAAAAACTAGAATTCCGCCAGATTCCCATATACTCGCGTGTGCCCATGCCTTCCGAGTGGGCCGGCCCCCGGACTCGGATCGCCTAAAATTTTTTCGGGCAATCAAATACGTCCTAAGGAACCATAGTCACCATCCCTTCATGATCGTTCCTCATTCTTTGCATTTTACAGCCAAAAAACTAGAATTCCACCCGATTCCCATATTTTCGTTTGCAATAGCCCACGCCTTCCAAGTGGTCCTAGGACACCCCGGACCCCGATAGCCTAAAATTTTCTGGGCCATCAAATACGACCTAAGAAACCATAGTCACAGCCCCGCCATGACCGTTCCTCATTTTTTTGTGATTTACGGCCAAAAAACTAGAATTTCGCCCGATTCCCATATTTTCGTGTGCTATAACTCTCGCCTTCCAAGTGTGCGTGGGCCCCCGGACCCCGAACGTTTAAAAATTTTCCGGGCCATGAAATACGACCTAAAGAACCATAGTTACCGCCCCGCCATTACCATTCCTCATATTTTGCGTTTTACGGCCAAAAAAATAGAATTTCGCCTGATTCCCATATTTTCGTGTGGTATAGCCCACGCCTACCAAGTGGTCCCGGGACTCCGGGACCCCGATCGCCTAATATTTTTCCGGTACATCAAATACGAGCTAAGGAACCATAGTCACTGCCCCGCCATGATCGTTCATCATATTTTGCTTTTTTGGGCCAAAAAACTAGAAGTTTGCATGATTCCCATATTTTCGTTTACTATAGCCCATGCCTCCCGAGTGGGTAGGGGCCCCCGGAACTGGATTCCCTAAAAAACTTTCGGGCCATTAAATACGACCTAAGGAACCATAGTCACCACCCCGCCATGACCTTTCCTCATGTTTTGCATTTTACGGCCAAAACACTAGAATTCCGTCTGATTCCCATATTTGTGTGTGCTATAGCCCACACATTACGAGTGGGCTAGGATCCCCGGACGCGGATTGCTTAAAAAACTTTCGGGCCATCAAATACGACCTTGAGAACCATAGATACCGCCCTACCATGACCGTTCCACATTGTTTTGCGTTTTAATTTTTTCGGGCCATCAAATAAGACTTAAGGAACCATAGTCACCATCCCACCATGATCGTTCCTCATTTTTTACATTTTACGGCCAAAACATTTGATTTCCGCGTGATTCCCATATTTTCGTCTGCTATATAGCCCATACCTTCCAAGTGGTCCCGGGACCTCCGGACACCGATCGCCTAAAAATTTTCTGGGCCATCAAATAAGACCTAAGGCACCATAGTCACCTCCCTGCCATGATCGTTCCTCATTTTTTGAATTTTTCGGCCAAAAAACTATAATTCCGTCCGATTCCCATATTTTCGTTTGCCCACGCCTTTCAAGTGGTCCCGGGACCCTCGGACCCAGAACGCCTAACATTTTTCCGGGCCATCCAATACGACCTAAGGAACCATAGTCACCGACCCCGCCATGAGCTTTCCTCATGTTTTGCATTTTACGGCCAAAAAACTAGTATTATGCCCGATTCCCATATTTTCGTGTGCTAGCCCATGCCTTCAAGTGGTCCCGGAACCCCCGGACCCCGATCGCCTAAGATTTTTCCGGACCATAAAATACGACCTAAGGAACCATTGTCACCGCCCCGCCATGACCTTTCCTCATGTTTTGCATTTTACGGCCAAAAAACTAGAATTCCGCCCGATTCCCATATTTTTGTGTGCTATACGCCTTCCAAGTGTGCGTGGGCCCCCGGACCCCGAACGTCTAAAAATTTTCCGGGCAATGAAATACGACCTAAAGAACCATAGTTACCGCCCCGCCATTACCATTCCTCATATTTTGCGTTTTACGGCCAAAAAATTAGAATTTCGCCTGATTCCCATATTTTCGTGTGCTATAGCCCACGCCTTCCAAGTGGTCCCGGGACTACGGGACCCCGATCGCCTAAAATTTTTTCGGTCCATCAAATACGACCTAATGAACCATACTCACCGCCCCGCCATGATCGTTCCCCATATTTTGCTTTTTTGGGCCAAAAAACTAGAAGTTTGCATGATTCCCATATTTTCGTTTACTCCCACGCCTCCCCAGTGGGTAAGGGCCCCCGGAACTGGATTCCCTAAAAAACTTTCGGGCCATTAAATACGACCTAAGGAACCATAGTCACCACCCCGCCCTGACCTTTCCTCATGTTTTGCATTTTACGGCCAAAACACTAGAATTCCGTCCGATTCTCATATTTGCGTGTGCTATAGCCCACACATTCCGAGTGGGCCAGGATCCCCGGACGCGGATTGCTTAAAAAAATTTCGGGCCATCAAATACGACCTTGAGAACCATAGATACCGCCCTACCATGATCGTTCAACGTTGTTTTGCGTTTTAATTTTTTCGGGCCATCAAATAAGACTTAAGGAACCATAGTCACCATCCCGCCATGATCGTTCCTCATTTTTTACATTTTACGGCCAAAACAATAGATTTCCGCGTGATTCCCATATTTTCGTGTGCTATATAGCCCACACCTTCAAGTGGTCCCGGAACCCCCGGACACCGATCGCCTAAAAATTTTCTAGGCCATCAAATAAGACCTAAGGAACCATAGTCACCTCCCTGCCATGATCGTTCCTCATTTTTTGAATTTTTCGGCCAAAAAACTATAATTCCGTCCGATTCCCATATTTTCGTTTGCCCACGCCTTTCAAGTGGTCCCGGGACCCTCGGACCCCGAACGCCTAACATTTTTCCGGGCCATCCAATACGACCTAAGGAACCATAGTCACCGACCCCGCCATGAGCTTTCCTCATGTTTTGCATTTTACGGCCAAAAAACTAGAATTATGCCCGATTCCCATATTTTCGTGTGCTAGCCCACGCCTTCAAGTGGTCCCGGAACCCCCGGACCCCGATCGCCTAAGATTTTTCTGGACCATAAAATACGACCTAAGGAACCATAGTCACCGCCCCGCCATGACCTTTCCTCATGTTTTGCATTTTACGGCCAAAAAACTAGAATTCCGCCCGATTCCCATATTTTTGTGTGCTATACGCCTTCCAAGTGTGCGTGGGCCCCCGGACCCCGAACGTCTAAAAATTTTCCGGGCAATGAAATACGACCTAACGAACCATAGTTACCGCCCCGCCATTACCATTCCTCATATTTTGCGTTTTACGGCCAAAAAATTAGAATTTCGCCTGATTCCCATATTTTCGTGTGCTATAGCCCACGCCTTCCAAGTGGTCCCGGGACTCCGGGACCCCGATCGCCTAAAATTTTTTCGGTCCATCAAATACGACCTAAGGAACCATAGTCACCGCCCCGCCATGATCGTTCCCCATATTTTGCTTTTTTGGGCCAAAAAACTAGTAGTTTGCATGATTCCCATATTTTTGTTTACTCCCACGCCTCCCCAGTGGGTAAGGGCCCCCGGAACTGGATTCCCTAAAAAACTTTCGGGCCATTAAATACGACCTAAGGAACCATAGTCACCACCCCGCCATGACCTTTCCTCATGTTTTGCATTTTACGGCCAAAACACTAGAATTTCGTCCGATTCCCATATTCGCGTGTGCTATAGCCCACACATTCCGAGTGGGCCAGGATCCCCGGACGCGGATTGCTTAAAAAAATTTCGGGACATCAAATACGACCTTGAGAACCATAGATACCGCCCTACCATGATCGTTCAACGTTGTTTTGCGTTTTAATTTTTTCGGGCCATCAAATAAGACTTAAGGAACCATAGTCACCATCCCGCCATGATCATTCCTCATTTTTTACATTTTACGGCCAAAACAATAGATTTCCGCGTGATTCCCATATTTTCGTGTGCTATATAGCCCACACCTTCAAGTGGTCACGGAACCCCCGGACCCCGATCGCCTAAGATTTTTCCGGACCATAAAATACGACCTAAGGAACCATAGTCACCGCCCCGCCATGACCTTTCCTCATGTTTTGCATTTTACGGCCAAAAAACTAGAATTCCGCCCGATTCCCATATTTTTGTGTGCTATACGCCTTCCAAGTGTGCGTGGGCCCCGGACCCCGAACGTCTAAAAATTATTTGGGCCATGAAATACGACCTAACGAACCATAGTTACCGCCCCGCCATTACCATTCCTCATATTTTGCGTTTTACGGCCAAAAAATTAGAATTTCGCCTGATTCCCATATTTTCGTGTGCTATAGCCCACGCCTTCCAAGTGGTCCCGGGACTCCGGGACCCCGATCGCCTAAAATTTTTCCGGGCCATCAAATCCGACCTAAGGAACCATAGTCACCGCCCCGCCATGATCGTTCCTCATATTTTGCTTTTTTGGGCCAAAACACTAGAAGTTTGCATGATTCCCATATTTTCGTTTACTATAGGCCACCCCTCCCCAGTGGGTAGGGGCCCCCGGAACTGGATTCCCTAAAAAACTTTCGGTCCATTAAATACGACCTAAGGAACCATAGTCACCACCCCGCCATGACCTTTCCTCATGTTTTGCATTTTACGGCCAAAACACTAGAATTCCGTACGATTCCCATATTTGTGTGTGCTATAGCCCACACATTCCGAGTGGGCCAGGATCCCCGGACGCGGATTGCTTAAAAAATTGTCGGGCCATCAAATACAACCTTGAGAACCATAGATACCGCCCTCTAATGACTGTTCCACGTTGTTTTGCGTTTTAATTTTTACGGGCCATCAAATAAGACTTAAGGAACCATAGTCAGCATCCCGCCATGATCGTTCCTCATTTTTTGCATTTTACGGCCAAAAAACTAGAATTCCGCCCGATTCCCAAATTTTCGTGTGCTATAGCCCACGCCTTCCAAGTGGTCCCGGGACCCCCGGACCCCGATCGCCTAAAATTTTTCAGCGCCATAAAATACGACCTAAAGAACAATAGTCACTGCTCCGCCATGATTATTCCTCATTTTTTGTATTTTTCGGCCAAAAAACTAGAATTCCGCCCCATTCCCATATTTTCGTGTGCTATAGCCCACGCATTCCGACTGGTCCCGGGCCCCACGGACCCCGATCGCCTAAAATTTTTCCGTACTATAAAAAAAGACTCGAGGAACCATTGTCACTGCCCCTCCTTGATCATTCCTCATATTAGGCATTTTTTGGCCAAAAAACTAGAATTCCGCCCAATTCCCATATTTTCGTGTGTGCCCACGCCTTCCGAGTGGGCCGGGCCCCCGGACTCGGAATGCCTAAAATTTTTTCGGGCAGTCAAATACGTCCTAAGGAACCATAGTCACCGTTCCGTCATGATCGTTCCTCATTCTTTGCATTTTACGGCCAAAAAACTAGAATTCCACCCGATTCCCATATTTTCGTTTGCAATAGCCCACGCCTTCCAAGTGGTCCTGGGACACCCCGGACCCCGATAGCCTAAAATTTTCGGGGCCATCAAATACGACCTAAGAAACCATAGTCACAGCCCCGCCATGACCGTTCCTCATTTTTTTGTGATTTACGACCATAAAAGTAGAATTCCGCTTGATTCCCATATTTTCGTGTGCTATAGCCCGCGCATTACAAGTGGTCCCGGGACCCCTGGACTCCGATCACCTAAAAAATTTTCGGGCCATCAAATAAGACCTAAGGAACCATAGTCACCGCCCTACTATGATCGTTCCTCAATTTTTATATTTTACGGCCAAAATAATAGATTTCCGCCTGATTCCCATATTTTCGTGTGCTATATAGCCCACACCTTCCAAGTGGTCCCGGGATCTCCGGACACCGATCGCCTAAAAACTTTCTGGGCCATCAAAAAAGACCTAAGGAACCATAGTCACCTCCCCGCCATGATCGTTCCTCATTTTTTGAATTTTTCGTCAAAAAAACTATAATTCCGTCCGATTCCCATATTTTCGTTTGCCCACGCCTTTCAAGTGGTCCCGGGACCCTCAGACCCCGAACGCCTAACATTTTTCCGGGCCATCCAATACGACCTAAGGAACCATAGTCACCGACCCCACCATGAGCTTTCCTCATGTTTTGCATTTTACGGCCAAAAATCTAGAATTATGCCCGATTCCCATATTTGCGTGTGCTAGCCCACGCCTTCAAGTGGTCCCGGAACCCCCGGACCCCGATCGCCTAAGATTTTTCCGGACCATAAAATACGACCTAGGGAACCATAGTCACCGCCCCGCCATGACCTTTCCTCAGGTTTTGCATTTTACGGCCAAAAAACTAGAATTCCGCCCGATTCCCATATTTTCGTGTGCTATAGCCAACGCCTTCCAAGTGTGCGTGGGCCCCCGGACCCCAAACGTCTAAAAATTTTCCGGGCCATGAAATACGACCTAAAGAACCATAGTTACCGCCCCGCCATTACCATTCCTCATATTTTGCATTTTACGGCCAAAAAATTAGAATTTCGCCTGATTCCCTTATTTTCGTGTGCTATAGCACACGCCTTCCAAGTGGTCCCGGGACTCCGGGACCCCGATCGCCTAAAATTTTTCCGGGCCATCAAATACGACCTAAGGAACCATAGTCACCGCCCCGCTATGATCGTTCCTCATATTTTGCTTTTTTGGGCCAAAAAACTAGAAGTTTGCATGATTCCCATATTTTCGTTTACTATAGCCCACGCCTCCCCAGTGGGTAGGGGCCCCCGGAACTGGATTCCCTAAAAAAATTTCGGGCCATTAAATACGACCTAAGGAACCATAGTCACCACCCCGCCATGACCTTTCCTCATGTTTTGCATTTTACGGCCAAAACACTAGAATTCCGTCCGATTCCCATATTTGTGTGTGCTATAGCCCACACATTCCGAGTGGGCCAGGATCCCCGGACGCGGATTGCTTAAAAAATTTTCGGGCCATCAAATACGACCTTGAGAACCATAGATACCGCCCTACAATGACTGTTCCACGTTGTTTAGCGTTTTAATTTTTTCGGGCCATCAAATAAGACTTAAGGAACCATAGTCACCATCCCGCCATGATCGTTCCTCATTTTTTGCATTTTACGGCCAAAAAACTAGAATTCCGCCCGATTCTCAAATTTTCGTGTGCTATAGCCCACGCTTTCCAAGTGGTCCCAGGACCCCTGGAACCCGATCCCCTAAATGTTTTTCGGGCCATCATATACGACCTAAGGAACCATAGTCACCGCACCGCCATGATCGTTCCTCATTTTTTGCATTTCCCGGCAAAAATACTAGAATTCCGCCCGATTCCCATATTTTCGTGTGCTATAGCCCACGCCTTCCAAGTGGTCCCGGGACCCCCGGACCCCGATCGCCTAAAATTTTTCAGGGCCATAAAAGACGACCTAAAGAACAATAGTCACTGCTCCGCCATGATTATTCCTCATTTTTTGTATTTTTCGGCCAAAAAACTAGAATTCCGCCCCATTCCCATATTTTCGTGTGCTATAGCCCACGCATTCCGACTGGTCCCGGGCCCCACGGACCCCGATCGCCTAAAATTTTTCCGTACCATAAAAAAAGACTTAAGGAACCATAGTCACCGCCCCTCCTTGATTGTTCCTCATATTAGGCATTTTTTGGCCAAAAAACTAGAATTCCGCCCGATTCCCATATTTTCGTGTGTGCCCACGCCTTCCGAGTGGGTCGGGCCCCCCGGACTCGGAATGCCTAAAATTTTTTCGGGCAATCAAATACGTCCTAAGGAACCATAGTCACCGTCCCGTCATGATCGTTCCTCATTCTTTGCATTTTACGGCCAAAAAACTAGAATTCCACCCGATTCCCATATTTTCGTTTGCAATAGCCCACGCCTTCCAAGTGGTCCTGGGATACCCCGGACCCCAATAGCCTAAAATTTTCTGGGCCATCAAATACGACCTAAGAAACCATAGTCACAGTCCCGCCATGACCGTTCCTCATTTTCTTGTGATTTACGGCCAAAAAACTAGAATTCCGCTTAATTCCCATATTTTCGTGTGCTATAGCCCACGCATTACAAGTGGTCCCGGGACCCCCGGACTCCGATCACCTAAAAATTTTTCGGGCCATCAAATAAGACCTAAGGAACCATAGTCACCGCCCTACTATGATCGTTCCTCAATTTTTATATTTTACGGCCAAAACAATAGATATCCGCCCGATTCCCATATTTTCGTGTGCTATATAGCCCACACCTTCCAAGTGGTCCCGAGATCTCTGGACACCGATCGCCTAAAAAATTTCTGGGCCATCAAATAAGACCTAAGGAACCATAGTCACCTCCCCGCCATGATCGTTCCTCATTTTTTGAATTTTTCGGCAAAAAACTATAATTCCGTCTGATTCCCATATTTTCGTTTGCCCACGCCTTTCAAGTGGTCCCGGTACCCTCGGACCCCGAACGCCTAACATTTTTCCGGGCCATCCAATACGACTTAAGGAACCATAGTCACCGACCCCGCCATGAGCTTTCCTCATGTTTTGCATTTTACGGCCAAAAAACTAGAATTATGCCCGATTCCCATATTTTCGTGTGCTAGCCCACGCCTTCAAGTGGTCCCGGAACCCCCGGACCCCGATCGCCTAAGATTTTTCTGGACCATAAAATACGACCTAAGGAACCATAGTCACCGCCCCGCCATGACCTTTCCTTATGTTTTGCATTTTACGGCCAAAAAACTAGAATTCCGCCCGATTCCCATATTTTTGTGTGCTATAGCCCACGCCTTCCAAGTGTGCAAGGGCCCCCGGATCCCGAACGTCTAAAAATTTTCCGGGCCATGAAATACGACCTAAAGAACCATAGTTACCGCCCCGCCATTACCATTCCTCATATTTTGCGTTTTACGGCCAAAAAATTAGAATTTCGCCTGATTCCCATATTTTCGTGTGCTATAGCCCACGCCTTCCAAGTGGTCCCGGGACTCCGGGACCCCGATCGCCTAAAATTTTTCCGGGCCATCAAATACGACCTAAGGAACCATAGTCACCTCCCCGCCATGATCGTTCCTCATATTTTGCTTTTTTGGGCCAAAAAACTAGAAGTTTGCATGATTCCCATATTTTCGTTTACTATAGCCCAAGCCTGGGTAGGGGCCCCCGGAACTGGATTCCTAAAAATATTTCGGGCCATTAATTACGACCTAAGGAACCATAGTCACCACCCCGCCATGACCTTTCCTCATGTTTTGCATTTTACGGCCAAAACACTAAAATTCCGTCCGATTCTCATATTTGCGTGTGCTATAGCCCACACATTCCAAGTGGGCCAGGATCCCCGGACGCGGATTGGTTAAAAAAATTTTGGGCCATCAAATACGACCTTGAGAACCATAGATACCGCCATACCATGACCATTCCACGTTGTTTTGCGTTTTAATTTTTTCGGGCCATCAAATAAGACTTAAGGAACCATAGTCACCACCCCGCCATGATCGTTCCTCATTTTTTGCATTTTACAGCCAAAAAACTAGAATTCCGCCCGATTCCCAAATTTTCGTGTGCTATAGCCCACGCCTTCCAAGTGGTCCCAAGACCCTTGGACCCCGATAACCTAAAATTTTTTCGGGCCATCATATACGACCTAAGGAACCATAGTCACCGCACCGCCATGATCGTTCCTCATTTTTTGCATTTCCCGACAAAAAAACTAGAATCCGCCCGATTCCCATATTTTCGTGTGCTATAGCCCACGCCTTCCAAGTGGTCCCGGGACCCCCGGACCCCGATCGCCTAAATTTTTTTAGGGCCATAAAATACGATCTAAAGAATAATAGTCACTGCGCCGCCATGATTATTCCTCATTTTTTGTAATTTTCGGCCAAAAAACTAGATTTCCGCCCCATTCCCATATTTTCGTGTGCTATAGCTCACGCATTCCCACTGGTCCCGGGCCCCACGGACCCCGATCGCCTAAAATTTTTCCGTACCATAAAAAAAGACTTAAGGAACCATAGTCACCGTCCGATTCCCATATTTTCGTGTGTGCCCACGCCTTCCGAGTGGGCCGGCCCCCCGGGCTCGGATCGCCTAAAAATTTTTCGGGCAATCAAATACGTCCTAAGGAACCATAGTCACCGTCCCCTCATGATCGTTCCTCATTCTTTGCATTTTACGGCCAAAAAACTAGAATTCCACCCGATTCCCATATTTTCGTTTGCAATAGCCCACGCCTTCCAAGTGGTCCTGGGACACCTCGGACCCCGGTAGCCTAAAATTTTCTGGGCAATCAAATACGACCTATGAAACCATAGTCACAGCCCCGCCATGACCGTTCCTCATTTTTTTTGTGATTTACGGCCAAAAAACTAGAATTCCGCTTGATTCCCATATTTTCGTGTGCTATAGCCTGCGCATTCCAAGTGGTCCCGGAACCCCCAGACTCCGATCACGTAAAATTTTTTCGGGCCATCAAATAAGACCTAAGGAACCATAGTCACCGCCCCACTATGATCATTCCTCAATTTTTACATTTTACGGCCAAAACAATAGATTTTCGCCCGATTCCCATATTTTCGTGTGCTATATTGCCCACACCTTCCAAGTGGTCCCGGGAACTCCGGACACCGATCGCCTAAAAATTTTCTGGGCCATCAAATAAGACCTAAGGAACCATAGTCACCTCCCCGCCATGATCATTCCTCATTTTTTGAATTTTTCGGCCAAAAAACTATAATTCCGTCCGATTCCCATATTTTCGTTTGCCCACGCCTTTCAAGTGGTACCGGGACCCTCGGACCCCGAACGCCTAACATTTTTCCGGGCCATCCAATACGACCTAAGGAACCATAGTCACCGACCCCGCCATGAGCTTTCCTTATGTTTTGCCATTTTACGGCCAAAAAACTAGAATTATGCCCGATTCCCATATTTTCGTGTGCTAGCCCACGCCTTCAAGTGGTCCCGGAACCCCCGGACCCCGATCGCCTAAGATTTTTCCGGACCATAAAATACGACCTAAGGAACCATAGTCACCGCCCCACCATGACCTTTCCTCATGTTTTGCATTTTACGGCCAAAACACTAGAATTCCGCCCGATTCCCATATTTTCGTGTGCTATAGCCCACGCCTTCCAAGTGTGCGCGGGCCCCCGGACCCCGAACGTCTAAAACTTTTCCGGGCCATGAAATACGACTTAAAGAACCATTTTTACCGCCCCGCCATTACCATTCCTCATATTTTGCATTTTACTGCCAAAAAATTAGAATTTCGCGTGAATCCCATATTTTCGTGTGCTATAGCCCACGCCTTCCAAGTGGTCCCGGGACTCCGGGACCCCGATCGCCTAAAATTTTTCCGGGCCATCAAATACGACCTAAGGAAGCATAGTCACCGCCCCGCCATGATCGTTCCTCATATTTTGCTTTTTTGGGCCAAAAAACTAGTAGTTTGCATGATTCCCATATTTTCGTTTACTATAGCCCATGCCTCCCCAGTGGGTAGGGGCCCCCGGAACTGGATTCCCTAAAAATATTTCGGGCCATTAAGTAAGACTTAAGGAACCATAGTCACAACCCCGCCATGACCTTTCCTCATGTTTTGCATTTTACGGCCAAAACACTAGAATTCCGTCCGATTCCCATATTTGCGTGTGCTATAGCCCACATATTCCGAGTGGGGCAGGATCCCCGGACGCAGATTGCTTAAAAAATTTTCGGGCCATCAAATACGACCTTGAGAACCATAGATACCGCCCTACCATGACCGTTCCACGTTGTTTTGCCTTTTAATTTTTTCGGGCCATCAAATAAGACTTAAGGAACCATAGTCTCCACCCCGCCATGATCGTTCCTCATTTTTTGCATTTGTGGCCAAAAAACTATAACTCCGCCCGATTCCCATATTTTCGTGTGTGCCCACGCCTTCCGAGTGGGCCGACCCCCCGGACTCGGATCGCCTAAAAATTTTTCGGGCAATCAAATACGTCCTAAGGAACCATAGTCACCGTCCCGTCATGATCGTTCCTCATTCTTTGCATTTTACGGCCAGAAAACAAGAATTCCACCCGATTCCCATATTTTCGTTTGCAATAGCCCACGCCTTCCAAGTGGTCCTGGAACACCCCGGACCCCGATAGCCTAAAATTTTTTGGGCCATCAAATACGACCTACGAAACCATAGTCACAGCCCCGCCATGACCGTTCCTCATTTTTTGATTTTTTAGGGACAAAAAACTAGAATTCCGCTTGATTCCCATATTTTCGTGTGCTATAGCCCGCGCATTCCAAGTGGTCCCGTGACCCCCGGACTCCGATCACCTAAAAAATTTTTGGGCCATCAAATAAGACATAAGGAACCATAGTCACCGCCCCACTATGATCGTTCCTCAATTTTTACATTTTACGGCCAAAATAATAGATTTTCGCCCGATTCCCATATTTTCGTGTGCTATATAGCCCACACCTTCCAAGTGGTCCCGGGGACCTCCGGACACCGATCGCCTAAAAATTTTCTGGGCCATCAAATAAGACCTAAGGAACCATAGTCACCTCCCCGCCATGATCGTTCCTCATTTTTGAATTTTTCGGCCAAAGAACTATAATTCCGTCTGATTCCCATATTTTCGTTTGCCCACGCCTTTCAAGTGGTCCCGGGACCCTCGGACCCCGAACGCCTAACATTTTTCTGGGCCATCCAATACGACCTAAGGAACCATAGTCACCGACCCCGCCATGAGATTTCCTCATGTTTTGCATTTTACGGCCAAAAAACTAGAATTATGCCCGATTCCCATATTTTCATGTGCTAGCCCATGCCTTCCAAGTGGTCCCGGGACCCCCGGACCCCGATCGCCTAAAAATTTTCAGGGCCATAAAATACGACCTAAAGAACAATAGTCACTGCTCCGCCATGATTATTCCTCATTTTTTGTATTTTTCGGCCAAAACACTAGAATTCCGCCCCATTCCCATATTTTCGTGTGCTGCCCACGCATTCCGACTGGTCCCGGGCCCCACGGACCCCGATCGCCTAAAATTTGTCTGTACCATAAAAAAAGACTTAAGGAACCATAGTCACCGCCCCGCCTTGATCGTTCCTCATATTTGGCATTTTGTGGCCAAAAAACTAGAATTCCGCCCGATTCCCATATTTTCGTGTGTGCCCACGCCTTCCGAGTGGGCCGCCCCCCCGGACTCAGATCGCCTAAAAATTTTTCGGGCAATAATACGTCCTAAGGAACCATAGTCACCGTCCCGTCATGATCGTTCCTCATTCTTTGCATTTTACGGCCAAAAAACTAGAATTCCACCCGATTCCCATATTTTCGTTTGCAATAGCCCACGCCTTCCAAGTGGTCCTGGGACACCCCGGACCCCGATAGCCTAAAATTTTCTGGACCATCAAATACGACCTAAGAAACCATAGTCACAGCCCCGCCATGACCGTTCCTCATTTTTTGGTGATTTACGGCCAAAAAACTAGAATTCCGCTTGATTCCCATATTTTTGTATGCTATAGCCCGCGCATTCCAAGTGGTCCCGGGACCCCCGGACTTTGATCACATAAAATTTTTTCGGGCCATCAAATAAGACCTGAGGAACCATAGTCATCGCCCCACTATGATCGTTCCTCAATTTTTACATTTTACGGCCAAAACAATAGATTTCCGCCCGATTCCCATATTTTCGTGTGCTATATAGCCCACACCTTCCAAGTGGTCCCGGGGACCTCCGGACACCGATCGCCTAAAAATTTTCTGGGCCATCAAATAAGACCTAAGGAACCATAGTCACCTCCCCGCCATGATCGTTCCTCATTTTTTGAATTTTTTGGCCAAAAAACTATAATTCCGTCCGATTACCATATTTTCGTTTGCCCACGCCTTTCATGTGGTCCCGGGACCCTTGGACCCCGAACGCCTAAAATTTTTCCGGGCAATCCAATACGACCTAAGGAACCATAGTCACCGATCCCGCCATGAGCTTTCCTCATGTTTTGCATTTTACGGCCAAAAAACTAGAATTATGCCCGATTCCCATATTTTCGTGTGCTAGCCCACGCCTTCAAGTGGTCCCGGAACCCCCGGACCCCGATCGCCTAAGATTTTTCCGAATGATAAAATTTGACCTAAGGAACCATAGTCACCGCCCCGCCATGACCTTTCCTCATGTTTTACATTTTACGGCCAAAAAACTAGAATTCCGCACGATTCCCATATTTTCGTGTGCTATAGCCCACGCCTTCCAAGTGTGCGTGGGCACCCGGACCCCGAACGTCTACAAATTTTTCGGGCCATGAAATACGACCTAAAGAACCATAGTTACCGCCCCGCCATTACCATTCCTCATATTTCGTGTTTTACGGCCAAAAAATTAGAATTTCGCCTGATTCCCATATTTTCGTGTGCTATAGCCCACGCCTTCCAAGTGGTCCCGGGACTCCGGGACCCTGATCGCCTAAAATTTTTCCAGGCCATCAAATACGACCTAAGGAACCATAGTCACCGCCCCGCCATGATCGTTCCTCATATTTTGCTTTTTTGGTCCAAAAAACTAGAAGTTTGCATGATTCCCATATTTTCGTTTACTATAGCCCACGCCTCCCCAGTGGGTAGGGGCCCCCGGAACTGGATTCCCTAAAAACCTTTCGGGCCATTAAATACGACCTAAGGAACCATAGCAACCACCCCGCCATGACCTTTCCTCATGTTTTGCATTTTACGGCCAAAACACTAGAATTCCGTCCGATTCCCATATTTGCGTGTGCTATAGCCCACACATTCCGAGTGGGCCAGGATCCCCGGACGCGGATTGTTTAAAAATTTTCGGGCCATCAAATACGACCTTCAGAACCATAGATACCGCCCTACCATGACCGTTCCACGTTGTTTTGCGTTTTAATTTTTTCGGGCCATCAAATAAGACTTAAGGAACCATAGTCACCACCCCGCCATGATCGTTCCTCATTTTTTGCATTTTACGGCCAAAAAACTAGAATTCCGCCCGATTCCCAAATTTTCGTGTGCTATAGCCCACGCCTTCCAAGTGGTCCCAGGACCCCGATCCCCTAAAAAATTTTCGGGCCATCATATACGACCTAAGGAACCATAGTCACCGCACCGCCATGATCGTTCCTCATTTTTTGCATTACCCGGCAAAAAACCTAGAATTCCGCCCGATTCCCATATTTTCGTGTGCTATAGCCCACGCCTTCCAAGTGGTCCCGGGACCCCCGGACCCCGATCGCCTAAAATTTTTCAGGGCCATAAAATATGACCTAAATAACAATAGTCACTGCTCCGCCATGATTATTCCTCATTTTTTATATTTTTCGGCCAAAAAACTAGAATTCCGCCACATTCCCATATTTTCGTGTGCTGCCCACGCATTCCGACTGGTCCCGGGCCCCACGGACCCCGATCGCCTAAAATTTCTCTGTACCATAAAAAAAAGACTTAAGGAACCATAGTCACCGCCCCGCCTTGATCGTTCCTCATATTTGGCATTTTGTGGCAAAAAAACTAGAATTCTGCCCGATTCCCATATTTTCGTGTGTGCCCACGCCTTCCGAGTGGGCCGGCCCCCCGGGACTCGGATCGCCTAAAGTTTTTTCGGGCAATAATACGTCCTAAGGAACCATAGTCACCGTTCCGTCATGATCGTTCCTCATTCTTTGTATTTTTCGGCCAAAAAACTAGAATTCCACCCGATTCCCATATTTTCGTTTGCAATAGCCCACGCCTTCCAAGTGGTCTTGGGACACCCCGGACCCCGATAGCCTAAAATTTTCTAGACCATCAAATATGACCTAAGAAACCATAGTCATAGCCCCGTTATGACCGTTCCTCATTTTTTGTGATTTACGGCCAAAAAAGTAGAATTCCGCTTGATTCCCATATTTTCGTATGCTATAGCCCGCGCATTCCAAGTGGTTCCGGGACCCCCGGACTTTGATCACCTAAAATTTTTTCGGGCCATCAAATAAGACCTAAGGAACCATAGTCACCGCCCCACTATGATCGTTCCTCAATTTTTACATTTTACGGCCAAAACAATAGATTTCCGCCCGATTCCCATATTTTCGTGTGCTATATAGCCCACACCTTCCAAGTGGTCCCGGGGACCTCCGGACACCGATCGCCTAAAAATTTTCTGGGCCATCAAATAAGACCTAAGGAACCATAGTCACCTCCCCGCCATGATCGTTCCTCATTTTTTGAATTTTTCGGCCAAAAAACTATAATTCCGTCCGATTACCATATTTTCGTTTGCCCACGCCTTTCAAGTGGTCCCGGGACCCTTGGACCCCGAACGCCTAACATTTTTTCGGGCCATCCAATACGACCTAAGGAACCATAGTCACCGATCCCGCCATGAGCTTTCCTCATGTTTTGCATTTTACGGCCAAAAAACTAGAATTATGCCCGATTCCCATATTTTCGTGTGCTAGCCCACGCCTTCAAGTGGTCCCGGAACCCCCGGACCCCGATCGCCTAAGATTTTTCCGAATGATAAAATTTGACCTAAGGAACCATAGTCACCGCCCCGCCATGACCTTTCCTCATGTTTTGCATTTTACGGCCAAAAAACTAGAATTCCGCCCGATTCCCATATTTTCGTGTGCTATAGCCCACGCCTTCCAAGTGTGCGTGGGCCCCCGGACCCCGAACGTCTAAAAATTTTCCGGGCCATGAAATACGACCTAAAGAACCATAGTTACCGCCCCGCCATTACCATTCCTCATATTTCGTGTTTTACGGCCAAAAAATTAGAATTTCGCATGATTCCCATATTTTCGTTTGCTATAGCCCACGCCTTCCAAGTGGTCCCGGGACCCCCGGACTTTGATCACCTAAAATTTTTTCGGGCCATCAAATAAGACCTAAGGAACCATAGTCATCGCCCCACTATGATCGTTCCTCAATTTTTACATTTTACTGCCAAAACAATAGATTTCCGCCCGATTCCCATATTTTCGTGTGCTATATAGCCCACACCTTCCAAGTGGTCCCGGGGACCTCCGGACACCGATCGCCTAAAAATTTTCTGGGCCATCAAATAAGACCTAAGGAACCATAGTCACCTCCCCGCCATGATCGTTCCTCATTTTTTGAATTTTTCGGCCAAAAAACTATAATTCCGTCCGATTACCATATTTTCGTTTGCCCACGCCTTTCATGTGGTCCCGTGACCCTTGGACGCCGAACGCCTAACATTTTTCCGGGCCATCCAATACGACCTAAGGAACCATAGTCACCGATCCCGCCATGAGCTTTCCTCATGTTTTGCATTTTACGGCCAAAAAACTAGAATTATGCCCGATTCCCATATTTTCGTGTGCTAGCCCACGCCTTCAAGTGGTCCCGGAACCCCCGGACCCCGATCGCCTAAGATTTTTCCGAATGATAAAATTTGACCTAAGGAACCATAGTCACCGCCCCGCCATGACCTTTCCTCATGTTTTGCATTTTACGGCCAAAAAACTAGAATTCCGCCCGATTCCCATATTTTCGTGTGCTATAGCCCACGCCTTCCAAGTGTGCGTGGGCCCCCGGACCCCGAACGTCTAAAAATTTTCCGGGCCATGAAATACGACCTAAAGAACCATAGTTACCGCCCCGCCATTACCATTCCTCATATTTCGTGTTTTACGGCCAAAAAATTAGAATTTCGCCTGATTCCCATATTTTCGTGTGCTATAGCCCACGCCTTCCAAGTGGTCCCGAGACTCCGGGACCCTTATCGCCTAAAATTTTTCCGGGCCATCAAATACGACCTAAGGAACCATAGTCACCGCCCCGCCATGATCGTTCCTCATATTTTGCTTTTTTGGTCCAAAAAACTAGAAGTTTGCATGATTCCCATATTTTCGTTTACTATAGCCCACGCCTCCCCAGTGGGTAGGGGCCCCCGGAACTGGATTCCCTAACAACCTTTCGGGCCATTAAATACGACCTAAGGAACCATAGCAACCACCCCGCCATGACCTTTCCTCATGTTTTGCATTTTACGGCCAAAACACTAGAATTCCGTCCGATTCCCATATTTGCGTGTGCTATAGCCCACACATTCCGAGTGGGCCAGGATCCCCGGACGCGGATTGTTTAAAAATTTTCGGGCCATCAAATACGACCTTCAGAACCATATATACCGCCCTACCATGACCGTTCCACGTTGTTTTGCGTTTTAATTT
Organism: Nicotiana tabacum; assembly: GCF_000715075.1. Lineage (NCBI taxonomy): Eukaryota > Viridiplantae > Streptophyta > Magnoliopsida > Solanales > Solanaceae > Nicotiana > Nicotiana tabacum. The sequence continues at coordinate 47,898 of NW_027438297.1, forward strand.
TTTCGGGCCATCAAATAAGACTTAAGGAACCATAGTCACCACCCCGCCATGATCGTTCCTCATTTTTTGCATTTTACGGCCAAAAAACTAGAATTCCGCCCGATTCCCAAATTTTCGTGTGCTATAGCCCACGCCTTCCAAGTGGTCCCAGGACCCCGATCCCCTAAAAAATTTTCGGGCCATCATATACGACCTAAGGAACCATAGTCACCGCACCGCCATGATCGTTCCTCATTTTTTGCATTACCCGGCAAAAAACCTAGAATTCCGCCCGATTCCCATATTTTCGTGTGCTATAGCCCACGCCTTCCAAGTGGTCCCGGGACCCCCGGACCCCGATCGCCTAAAATTTTTCAGGGCCATAAAATATGACCTAAATAACAATAGTCACTGCTCCGCAATGATTATTCCTCATTTTTTATATTTTTCGGCCAAAAAACTAGAATTCCGCCACATTCCCATATTTTCGTGTGCTGCCCACGCATTCCGACTGGTCCCGGGCCCCACGGACCCCGATCGCCTAAAATTTCTCTGTACCATAAAAAAAAGACTTAAGGAACCATAGTCACCACCCCGCGTTGATCGTTCCTCATATTTGGCATTTTGTGGCAAAAAAACTAGAATTCTGCCCGATTCCCATATTTTCGTGTGTGCCCACGCCTTCCGAGTGGGCCGGCCCCCCGGGACTCGGATCGCCTAAAGTTTTTTCGGGCAATAATACGTCCTAAGGAACCATAGTCACCGTCCCGTCATGATCGTTCCTCATTCTTTGTATTTTTCGGCCAAAAAACTAGAATTCCACCCGATTCCCATATTTTCGTTTGCAATAGCCCACGCCTTCCAAGTGGTCTTGGGACACCCCGGACCCCGATAGCCTAAAATTTTCTGGACCATCAAATACGACCTAAGAAACCATAGTCATAGCCCCGCCATGACCGTTCCTCATTTTTTTGTGATTTACGGCCAAAAAAGTAGAATTCCGCTTGATTCCCATATTTTCGTATGCTATAGCCCGCGCATTCCAAGTGGTCCCGGGACCCTCGGACTTTGATCACCTAAAATTTTTTCGGGCCATCAAATAAGACCTAAGGAACCATAGTCACCGCCCCACTATGATCGTTCCTCAATTTTTACATTTTACGGCCAAAACAATAGATTTCCGCTCGATTCCCATATTTTCGTGTGCTATATAGCCCACACCTTCCAAGTGGTCCCGGGGACCTCCGGACACCGATCGCCTAAAAGTTTTCTGGGCCATCAAATAAGACCTAAGGAACCATAGTCACCTCCCCGCCATGATTGTTCCTCATTTTTTGAATTTTTCGGCCAAAAAACTATAATTCCGTCTGATTACCATATTTTCGTTTGCCCACGCCTTTCAAGTGGTCCTGGGACCCTTGGACCCCGAACGCCTAACATTTTTCCGGGCCATCCAATACGACCTAAGGAACCATAGTCACCGATCCCGCCATGAGCTTTCCTCATGTTTTGCATTTTACGGCCAAAAAACTAGAATTATGCCCGATTCCCATATTTTCGTGTGCTAGCCCATGCCTTCAAGTGGTCCCGGAACCCCCGGACCCCGATCGCCTAAGATTTTTCCGGACGATAAAATATGACCTAAGGAACCATAGTCACCGCCCCGCCATGACCTTTCCTCATGTTTTGCATTTTATGGCCAAAAAACTAGAATTCCGCCTGATTCCCATATTTTCGTGTGCTATAGCCCACGCCTTCCAAGTGTGCGTGGGCCCCCGGACCCCGAACGTCTAAAAATTTTCCGGGCCATGAAATACGACCTAAAGAACCATAGTTACCGCCCCGCCATTACCATTCCTCATATTTCGTGTTTTACGGCCAAAAAATTAGAATTTCGCATTATTCCCATATTTTCGTGTGCTATAGCCCACGCCTTCCAAGTGGTCCCGGGACTCCGGGACCCCGATCGTCTAAAATTTTTCCGGGCCATCAAATACGACCTAAGGAACCATAGTCACCGCCCCGCCATGATCGTTCCTCATATTTTGCTTTTTTGGTCCAAAAAACTAGAAGTGTGCATGATTCCCATATTTTCGTTTACTATAGCCCACGCCTCCCCAGTGGGTAGGGGCCCCCGGAACTGGATTCCCTAAATACTTTCGGGCCATTAAATACGACCTAAGGAACCATAGTCACCACCCCGCCATGACCTTTGCTCATGTTTTGCATTTTATGGCCAAAACACTAGAATTCCGTCTGATTCCCATATTTGCGTGTGCTATAGCCCACATATTCCGAGTGGGCCAGGATCCCCGGACGCGGATTGGTTAAAAATTTTTCGGGCCATCAAATACGACCTTCAGAACCATAGATACCGCCCTACCATGACCGTTCCACGTTGTTTTGCGTTTTAATTTTTTCGGGCCATCAAATAAGACTTAAGGAACCATAGTCACCTCCCCGCCATGATCGTTCCTCATTTTTTGCATTTTACGGCCAAAAAACTAGAATTCCGCCCGATTCCCAAATTTTCGTGTGCTATAGCCCACGCCTTCCAAGTGGTCCCAGGACCCCTGGACCCCGATCCCCTAAAAAATTTTCGGGCCATCATATACGACCTAAGGAACCATAGTCACCGCACCGCCATGATCGTTCCTCATTTTTTGCATTTCACAGCCAAAAAACTAGAATTCCGCCCGATTCCCATATTTTCGTGTGCTATAGCCCACGCCTTCCAAGTGGTCCCGGGACCCCCGGACCTCGATCGCCTAAAATTTTTCAGGGCCATCAAATACGACATAAAGAACAATAGTCACTGCTCCGCCATGATTATTCCTCATTTTTTGTATTTTTCGGCCAAAAAACTAGAATTCCGCCCCATTCCCATATTTTCGTGTGCTGCCCACGCATTCCGACTGGTCCCGGGCCCCACGGACCCCGATCGCCTAAAATTTGTCTGTACCATAAAAAAAAGACTTAAGGAACCATAGTCACCGCCCCGCCTTGATCGTTCCTCATATTTGGCATTTTGTGGCCAAAAAACTAGAATTCCGCCCGATTCCCATATTTTCGTGTGTGCCCACGCCTTCCGAGTGGGCTGGCCCCCCCGGACTCGGATCGCCTAAAATTTTTTCGGGCAATAATACGTCCTAAGTAACCATAGTCACCGTCCCGTCATGATCGTTCCTCATTCTTTCATCTTACGGCCAAAAAACTAGAATTCCACCCGATTCCCATATTTTCGTTTGCAATAGCCCACGCCTTCCAAGTGGTCGTGGGACACCCCGGACACCGATAGCCTAAAATTTTCTGGACCATCAAATACGACCTAAGAAACCATAGTCACAGCCCCGCCATGACCGTTCCTCATTTTTTTGTGATTTACGGCCAAAAAACTAGAATTCCGCTTGATTCCCATATTTTCGTATGCTATAGCCCGCGCATTCCAAGTGGTCCCGGGACCCCCGGACTTTGATCACCTAAAATTTTTTCGGGCCATCAAATAAGACCTAAGGAACCATAGTCACCGTCCCACTATGATCGTTCCTCAATTTTTACATTTTACGGCCAAAATAATAGATTTCCGCCCGATTCCCATATTTTCGTGTGCTATATAGCCCACACCTTCCAAGTAGTCCCGGGGACCTCCGGACACCGATCGCCTAAAAATTTTTTGGGCCATCAAATAAGACCTAAGGAACCATAGTCACCTCCCCGCCATGATCGTTCCACATTTTTTGAATTTTTCGGCCAAAAAACTATAATTCCGTCCGATTACCATATTTTCGTTTGCCCACGCCTTTCAAGTGATCCCGGGACCCTTGGACCCCGAACGCCTAACATTTTTCCGGGCCATACAATACGACCTAAGGAACCATAGTCACCGATCCCGCCATGAGCTTTCCTCATGTTTTGCATTTTACGGCCAAAAAACTAGAATTATGCCCGATTCCCATATTTTCGTGTGCTAGCCCACGCCTTCAAGTGGTCCCGGAACCCCCGGACTCCGATTGCCTAAGATTTTTACGGACCATAAAATACGACCTAAGGAACCATAGTCACCGCCCCACCATGACCTTTCATCATGTTTTGCATTTTACAGCCAAAAAACTAGAATTCCGCCCGATTCCCATATTTTCGTGTGCTATAGCCCATGCCTTCCAAGTGTGCGTGGGCCCCCGGACCCCGAACGTCTAAAAATTTTCCGGGCCATGAAATACGACCTAAATAACCATAGTTACCGCCCCACCATTACCATTCCTCATATTTCGTGTTTTACGGCCAAAAAATTAGAATTTCGCCTGATTCCCATATTTTCGTGTGCTATAGCCCACGCCTTCCAAGTGGTCCCGGGACTCCGGGACCCCGATCGCCTAAAATTTTTCCGGGCCATCAAATACGACCTAAGGAACCATAGTCACCGCCCCGCCATGATCGTTCCTCATATTTTGCTTTTTTGGTCCAAAAAACTAGAAGTGTGCATGATTCCCATATTTTCGTTTACTATAGCCCACGCCTCCCCAGTGGGTAGGGGCCCCCGGAACTGGATTCCCTAAAAACCTTTCGGGCCATTAAATACGACCTAAGGAACCATAGTCACCACCCCGCCATGACCTTTCCTCATGTTTTGCATTTTACGGCCAAAACACTAGAATTCCGTCCGATTCCCATATTTGCGTGTGCTATAGCCCACACATTCCGAGTGGGCCAGGATCCCCGGACGCGGATTGCTTAAAAACTTTTCGGGCCATCAAATACGACCTCGAGAACCACAGATACCGCCCTACCATGACCGCTCCACGTTGTTTTGCGTTTTAATTTTTTCGGGCCATCAAATAAGACTTAATGAACCATAGTCACCACCCCGCCATGATCGTTCCTCATTTTTTGTATTTTATGGCCAAAAAACTAGAATTCCGCCCGATTCCCATATTTTCGTGTGCTATAGCCCACGCCTTCCAAGTGGTCCCGGGACCTCAGGACACCGATCGCCTAAAAATTTTCTGGGCCATCAAATAAGACGTAAGGAACCATAGTCACCTCCATGCCATGATCGTTCCTCATTTTTTGAATTTTTCGGCCAAAAAACTATAATTCTGTCTGATTCCCATATTTTCGTTTGCTATAGCCCACGCCTTTCAAGTGGTCCCGGGACCCTCGGACCCCGAACGCCTAACATTTTTCCGGGCCATCCAATACGACCTAAGGAACATATTCACCGACCCCGCCATGAGCTTTCCTCATGTTTTGCATTTTACGGCCAAAAAACTAGAATTATGCCCGATTCCCATATTTTCGTGTGCTAGCCCACGCCTTCAAGTGGTCCCGGACCCCGATCGCCTAAGATTTTTCCGGACCATAAAATACGACTTAAGGAACAATAGTCACCGCCCCGCCATGACCTTTCCTCATGTTTTGCATTTTACGGCCAAAAAACTAGAATTCCGCCCGATTCCCATATTTTCGTGTGCTATTGCCCACGCCTTCCAAGTGTGCGTGGGCCCCCGGACCTCGAACGTCTAAAAATTTTCCGAGCCATGAAATACGACCTAAAGAACCATAGTTACCGCCCCTTCATTACCATTCCTCATTTTTTGCGTTTTACGGCCAAAAAATTAGAATTTCGCCCGATTCCCATATTTTCGTGTGCTATACCAACGCCTTCCAAGTGGTTCGGGGAGCCGCGGACCCCGATCGCCTAAAATTTTTCCGGACTATCAAATACGACCTAAGGTACCATAGTCACCACCCCACCATGATCGTTCCAAATGCTTTGCATTTTTCGGCCAAAAAACTAGAACTCCGCGCTATTTGCATATTTTAGTGTGCTATAGCTTACGCCTTCCGAGTGGTCCCGGGAGCCGTGGACCCCGATCGCCTAAAATATTCCGGGCCATCAAATACGACCTAAGGAACCATAGTCACCGCCCCGCCATGATCGTTCCTCATTTATTGCATTTTTCGGCCAAAAAACTAGAATTTCGCTCGATTACCATATTTTTGTGTGCTATTGCCCACGCCTTCCGAGTGGCCCGGGCCGCAGGACTCGGATCGCCTAAAAAGTTTTCGGGCCATCAATTAGGACCAAAGGAACCATAGTCACCGCCTCGCCATGATCGTTCCTCATTTTTTGCATTTTTTGGCCAAAAAACTAGAATTCCGCCCGATTCCCATATTTTTGTGTGCTATCGCCCACGCCTTCCGAGTGGGTCGGGGCCCCTGAGCCGGATCGCCTAAAAATTTTCCGGACTATAGAATATGACCTAAGGAACCATAGTCACCGCCCCGCCATGATCGTTCCTAGTCTTTTGTATTTTTTAGCCAAAAAACTAGAATTCCGCGCGATTTCCATATTTTCGTGTGCTTTAGCCCACGCCTTCCAAGGGGTCCCGGGAACCCCGAACCCCGATCGCCTAAAAATTTTCCAGGCCATCAAATACGACCTAAGGAACCATAGTAACCTCCACGCCATGATCGTTCCTTATTTTTTGCGTTTTTCGGCCAAACAACTAGAATTCCACGCGATTCCCATATTTTTATGTGTTATAGCCCACGCCTTCCGAGTGGTCCCGGGACTTCCTGACCCCCATCGCCTAATATTTTTCCGGACTATCAAATACGACCTAAGGAACCATAGTATCCGCCCCGCCATGATCGTTCCTCATGTTTTGCATTTTTCGGCCAATCAACTAGAATTCCGCGCGATTCCCATATTTTTGTGTGTTATAGCCCACACCTTCCGAGTGGTCCCGGGACCCCCGGACCCCTATCGCCTAAAATTTTTCCGGACTATCAAATACGACCTAAGGAACCATAGTATCTGCCCCGCCATGATCGTTCCTCATTTTTTGCGTTTTTCGGCCAAACAACTAGAATTTCGCGCTATCCCATATTTTTGTGTGTTATAGCCCACGCCTTCCGGGTGGTCCCGGGTCTCCGGACCCCTATCGCCTAAAATTTTTCCGGACTATCAAATAAGACCTAAGGAACCATAGTCACCGCCCAGCCATGATCGTTCCTAGTTTTTTCCATTTTTCGGCCAAAAAACTAGAATTCCGCGCGATTCCCATATTTTCGTGTCCTATAGCCCACGCCTTCCAAGTGACTCGGGAACTCCGGACCCCTATCGCCTAAAATTTTTCCGGACTATCAAATACGACCTAAGGAACCATAGTCACCGCCCAGCCATGATCATTCCTCATTTGTTGCGTTTTTCGGCCAAACAACTAGAATTCCGCCCGATTACAATATTTTTGTGTGCTATTACCCACCCTTCCAAGTGGTTCCGGGACCCCCGGACCCCGATCGCCTAAAATTTTTCCGGGCCGTCAAATATGACCTAAGGAACCATAGTAACCGCCCCGCCATCATCCTTTCTCATTTTTTGCATTTTTAGGCCCAAAAACTAGAATTCGCCCGATTCCCATATTTTCGTGTGCTATACCCACGCCGTCCAAGTGGTTCGGGGAGCCGCGGACCCTGATCGCCTAAAATTTTTCTGGACTATCAAATACGACCTAAGTTACCATATTCACCGCCCCACCATGATCGTTCTAAATGCTTTGCATTATTCGGCTAAAAAACTTGAACTCCGCGCGATTTGCATATTTTAGTGTGCTATAGCTTACGCCTTCCGGGTGGTCCCGAGAGCCGTGGACCCCGATCGCCTAAAATTTTCCAGGCCATCTAATACGACCTAAGGAAACATAGTCACTGCCCCGCCATGATCGTTCCTCATTTATTGCGTTTTACGGCCAAAAAACTAGAATTCCACTCGATTACCATATTTTTGTGTGCTATTGCCCACGCCTTCCGAGTGGGCCGGGCCGTCGGACTCGGATCGCCTAAAAATTTTTCGGGCCATCAATTAGGATCTAAGGAACCATAGTCACCGTCTCTCCATGATCATTCCTCATTTTTTGGCAAAAAAACTAGAATTCCGCCCGATTCCCATATTTTTGTGTGCTATCGCCCACGCCTTCCTAGTGGGTCGGGCCCCCCGGAGCCGGATCGCCTAAAAATTTTCTAGACTATCAAATACGACCTAAGGATCCATAGTCACCGCCCAGCCATGATCATTCCTCATTTGTTGTGTTTTTCGGCCAAGAAACTAGAATTCCGCCCGATTACAATATTTTTGTGTGCTATTGCCCACCCTTCCAAGTGGTTCTAGGACCCCCGGACCCCGATCGCCTAAAATTTTTTTGGGCCGTCAAATACGACCTAAGGAACCATAGTAACCGCCCCGCCATCATCGTTTCTCAGTTTTTGCATTTTTCGGCCAAAAAACTAGAATTACGCCCGATTCCCATATTTTCGTGGGCTATACCCACGCCTTCCAAGTGGTTCGGGGAGCCGCAGACCCCGATCGCCTAAAGTTTTTCCGGACTATCAAATACGACCTAAGCTACCATAGTCACCGCCCCACCATGATCGTTCCAAATGCTTTGCATTTTTCGGCTAAAAAACTTGAACTCCGCGCGATTTGCTTATTTTAGTGTGCTATTGCTTACGCCTTCCGAGTGGTCCCGGGAGCCGTGGACCCGGATCGCCTAAAATTTTCCGGGCCATCATTTAGGACCTAAGGAACCATAGTCACCGCCTCGCCATGATCGTTCCTCATTGTTTGGCCAAAAAACTAGAATTTCGCCCGATTCCCATATTTTTGTGTGCTATCGCCCACGCCTTTCGAGTGGGTTGGGCCCCCCGGAGCCGGATCGCCTAAAAATTTTCTGAACTATCAAATATGACCTAAGGAACCATAGTCACCGCCCCGCCATGATCGTTCCTAGTCATTTTCGTTTTTCAGCCAAAAAACTAGAATTCCGCGCGATTTCCATATTTTCGTGTGCTTTAGCCCATGCCTTCCAAGGGGTCCCTGGAACCCCGAACCACGATCGCCTAAAAATTTTACGGGCCATCAAATACGACCTAAGGAACCATACTAACCACCCCGCCATGATCGTTCCTCATTTTTTGCATTTTTTGGCCAAACAGCTAGAATTCCGCGCGATTCCCATATTTTTGTGTGTTACAGCCCACACCTTTCGAGTGGTCCCGGGACCTCCTGACCCCTATCGCCTAATATTTTTCCGGACTATCAAATACGACCTAAGGAACCATAGTATCCGCCACGCCATGATCGTTCCTAATTTTTTGCATTTTTCGGCCAAACAACTAGAATTCCGCGCGATTCCCATATTTTTGTGTGTTATAGCCCACGCCTTCCGAGTGGTCCCGGGACCTCCTAACCCCTATCGCCTAATATTTTTCCGGACTATCAAATACGACCTAAGGAACCATAGTGTCCGCCATGCCATGATCATTTCTCATTTTTTGCGTTTTTCGGCCAAACAACTAGAATTCCGTGCGATTCCCATATCTTTGTGTGTTATAGCCCACACCTTCCGAGTGGTCCCGGGACCTCCGGACCCCTATCGCCCAAAATTTTTCCGGACTATAAAATACGACCTAAGGAACCATAGTAACCGCCCCGCCATCATCGTTTCTCATTTTTTGCATTTTTCGGCCAAAAAATTAGAATTACGCCCGATTCCCATATTTTCGTGTGCTATACCCGCGCCTTCCAAGTGGTTCGGGGAGCCGCGGACCCCGATCGCCTAAAGTTTTTCTAGACTATCAAATACGACCTAAGGTACCATAGTCACTACCCCACCATGATCGTTCCAAATGCTTTGCATTTTTCGGCTAAAAAACTTGAACTCCGCGCGATTTGCATATTTTAGTGTGCTATTGCATACGCCTTCTGAGTGGTCCCGGGAGCCGTGGACCCGGATCGCCTAAAATTTTCCGGGCCATCAATTAGGACCTAAGGAACCATAGTCACCGCCTCGCCATGATCGTTCCTCATTGTTTGGCCAAAAAACTAGAATTCCGCCCGATTCCCATATTTTTGTGTGCTATCGCCCACGCCTTCCGAGTGGGTTGGGCCCCCCGGAGCCGGATCGCCTAAAAATTTTCCGAACTATCAAATATGACCTAAGGAACCATAGTCACCGCCCCGCCATGATCGTTCCTAGTCATTTGCATTTTTCAGCCAAAAAACTAGAATTCCGCGCGATTTCCATATTTTCGTGTGCTTTAGCCCATGCCTTCCAAGGGGTCCCTGGAACCCCGAACCACGATCGCCTAAAAATTTTACGGGCCATCAAATACGACCTAAGGAACCATACTAACCACCCCGCCATGATCGTTCCTCATTTTTTGCATTTTTTGGCCAAACAGCTAGAATTCCGCGCGATTCCCATATTTTTGTGTGTTATAGCCCACACCTTCCGAGTGGTCCCGGGACCTCCTGACCCCTATCGCCTAATATTTTTCCGGACTATCAAATATGACCTAAGGAACCATAGTATCCGCCACGCCATGATCGTTCCTCATTTTTTGCATTTTTCGGCCAAACAACTAGAATTCCGCGCGATTTCCATATTTTTATGTGTTATAGTCCACACCTTCCGAGTGGTCCCGGGACCTCCGGAACCCTATCGCCTAAAATTTTTCCGGACTATCAAATACGACCTAAGGAACCATAGTATCCGCCCCGCCATGATCGTTTCTCATTTTTTGCGTTTTTCGGCCAAACAACTAGAATTCCGCGCTATCCATATTTTTGTGTGTTATAGCCCACGCCTTCCGAGTGGTCCCGGGTCTCCGGACCCCTATCGCCTAAAATTTTTCCGGACTATCAAATAAGACCTAAGGAACCATAGTCACCGCCCAGCCATGATCGTTCCTAGTTTTTTCCGTTTTTCGGATAAAAAACTAGAATTCCGCGCGATTCCCATATTTTCGTGTCCTATAGCCCACGCCTTCCAAGTGAACCGGGGAACTCCGGACCCCTATCGCCTAAAATTTTTCCGGACTATCAAATACGACCTAAGGAACCATAGTCACCTCCCAGCCATGATCATTCCTCATTTGTTGCATTTTTCGGCCAAAAAACTAGAATTTCGCCCGATTACAATATTTTTGTGTGCTATTGCCCACCCTTCCAAGTGGTTCCGGGACCCCCGGACCCCGATCGCCTAAAGTTTTTCCGGGCCGTCAAATACGACCTAAGGAACCATAGTAACCGCCCCGCCATCATCGTTTCTCATTTTTTGCATTTTTCGGCCAAAAAACTAGAATTACGCCCGATTCCCATATTTTCGTGTGCTATACCCACGCTTTCCAAGTGGTCCGGGGAGCCGCGGACCCCGATTGCCTAAAGATTTTCCGGACTATCAAATACGACCTAAGGTACCATAGTCACCGCCCCACCATGATCGTTCCAAATGCTTTGTATTTTTCGGCCAAAAAACTAGAACTCCGCGCGATTTGCATATTTTAGTGTGCTATAGCATTCGCCTTCCGAGTGGTCCCGTGAGCCGTGGACCCCGATCGCCTAAAATTTTCTGGGCCATCAAATACGACCTAAGGAACCATAGTCACCGCCCCGCCATGATCGTTCCTCATTTATTGCGTTTTTCGGCCAAAAAACTAGAATTCCGCTCGATTACCATATTTTTGTGAGCTATTGCCCACGCCTTCCGAGTGGGCCGGGCCGCCGGACTCGGATCGCCTAAAATTTTTTCGGGCCATCAATTAGGACCTAAGGAACCATAGTCACTGCCTCGCCATGATCGTTCCTCATTTTTTGGCCAAAAAACTAGAATTTCGCCCGATTTCCATATTTTTGTGTGCTATCGCCCACGCCTTCCGAGTGGGTCGGGCCCCCCGCCCCGCCATGATCTAAGGAACCATAGTCACCGCCACGCCATGATCGTTACTAGTCTTTGGCGTTTTTCAGCCAAAAAACTAGAATTCTGCAAGATTTCCATATTTTCGTGTGCTTTAGCCCACGCCTTGTAAGGGGTCCCGGGTACCCCGAACCCCGATCGCCTAAAAATTTTCCGGGCCATCAAATACGACCTAAGGAACCATAGTAACCGCCCCGCCATGATCGTTCTTCATTTTTTGCGTTTTTCGGCCGAACAACTAGAATTCCGCGCGATTCCCATATTTTTGTGTGTTATAGCCCACGCCTTCCGAGTGGTCCCGGGACCTCCTAACCCCTATCGCCTAATATTTTTCCGGACTATCAAATACGACCTAAGGAACCATAGTAACCGCCCCGCCATGATCGTTCTTCATTTTTTGCGTTTTTCGGCCAAACAACTTGAATTCCGCGCGATTCCCATATCTTTGTGTGTTATAGCCCACACCTTCCGAGTGGTCCCGGGACCTCCGGACCCCTATCGCCTAAAATTTTTCTGGACTATCAAATACGACCTAAGGAACCATAGTATCCGCCCCGCCATGATCGTTCCTCATTTTTTGCGTTTTTCGGCCAAACAACTAGAATTCCGCGCTATCCCATATTTTTGTGTGTTATAGCCCACACTTTCCGAGTGGTCCCGGGTCTCCGGACCCCTATCGCCTAAAATTTTTTCGGACTATCAAATAAGACCTAAGGAACCAAAGTCATCGCCCAGCCATGATCCTTCCTAGTTCTTTTCCGTTTTTCGGCCAAAAAACTAGAATTCCGCGCGATTCCCATATTTTCGTGTCCGCCCACGCCTTCCAAGTGAACCCGGGAACTCCATACCCCTATCGCCTAAAATTTTTCCGGACTATCAAATACGACCTAAGGAACCATAGTCACCGCCCAACCATGATCATTCCTCATTTGTTGCGTTTTTCGGCCAAAAAACTAGAATTCCGCCCGATTACAATATTTTTGTGAGCTATTGCCCACCCTTCCAAGTGGTTCGGGGACCCCCGGAGCCCGATCGCCTAAAATTTGTCCGGGCCGTCAAATACGACCCAAGGAACCATAGTAACCGCCCCGCCATCATCGTTTCTCATTTTTTGCATTTTTCGGCCAAAAAACTAGAATTACGCCGGATTACCATATTTTCGTGTGTTATACCAACGCCTTCCAAGTGGTCCGGGGAGCCGCGGACCCCGATCGCCTAAAAGTTTTTCGGACTATCAAATACGACCTAAGGTACCATAGTCACCGCCCCACCATGATCGTTCCAAATGCTTTGTATTTTTCGGCCAAAAAACTAGAACTCCGCGCGATTTGCATATTTTAGTGTGCTATAGCTTACGCCTTCCGAGTGGTCCCGGGAGCCGTAGACCCCGATCGCCTAAAATTTTCCGGGCCATCAAATACGACCTAAGGAACCATAGTCACCGCCCCACCATGATCGTTCCTCATTTATTGCATTTTTCGGCAAAAAACTATAATTCCGCTCGATTACAATATTTTTGTGAGCTATTGCCCACGCCTTCCGAGTGGGCCGGGCCGCCGGACTTGGATCGCCTAAAAGTTTTTCGGGCCATCAATTAGGACCTAAGGAACCATAGTCACTGCCTCGCCATGATCGTTCCTCATTTTTTGAATTTTTTGGCCAAAAAACTACAATTTTGCCCGATTCCCATATTTTTGTGTGCTATCGCCCACGCCTTCCGAGTGGGTCGGGTCCCCCGGAGCTGGATAGCCTAAAAATTTTCTAGACTATCAAATACGACCTAAGGAACCATAGTCACCGCCCTTCCATGATCGTTCCTCATTTTTTACGTTTTTCGGCCAAACAACTAGAATTCCGCGCGATTCCCATATTTTTGTGTGTTATAGCCCACGCCTTCCGAGTGGTCCGGGGACCTCCTGACCCCTATCGCCTAAATTTTTTCCGGACCATCAAATACGACCTAAGGAACCATAGTAACCACCCCGCCATGATCGTTCCTCATTTTTTGCGTTTTCGGCCAAACAACTAGAATTCCGCGCGATTCCCATATTTTTGTGTGTTATAGCCCACGCCTTCCGAGTGGTCCCGGGACCTCCTGACCCCTATCGCCTAATATTTTTACGGACTATCAAATATGACCTAAGGAACCATAGTATCCGCCCCGCCAAGATCATTCCTCATTTTTTGCGTTTTTCGGCCAAACAACTAGAATTCCGTGCTATCCCATATTTTTGTGTGTTATAGCCCACGCCTTCCGAGTGGTCCCGGGTCTCCGTACCCCTATCGCCTAAAATTTTTCCGGACTATCAAATAAGACCTAAGGAACCATAGTCACCGCCCATCCATGATCGTTCCTAGTTTTTTCCGCTTTTCGGCCAAAAACTAGAATTCCGCGCGATTCCCATATTTTCGTGTCCTATAGCCCACGCCTTCCAAGTGAACCCGGGAACTCCGGACCCCTATCGCCTAAAATTTTTCCGGACTATCAAATACGACCTAAGGAACCATAGTCACCGCCCAGCCATGATCATTCCTCATTTGTTGCATTTTTCGGCCAAAAAACTAGAATTCCGCCCGATTACAATATTTTTGTGTGCTATCGCCCACGCCTTCCGAGTGGGTCGGGCCCCCCAGAGCCGGATCGCCTAAAATTTTTCCAGACTATCAAATACGACCTAAGGAACCATAGTCACCGCCCCGCCATGATCGTTCCTAGTCTTTTGCGTTTTTCAGCCAAAAAACTAGAATTCCGCGCGATTTCCATATTTTCGTGTGCTTTAGCCCACGCCTTCCAAGGGGTCCCGGGAACCCACTGATCCCGATCGCCTAAAAATTTTCTGGGCCGTCAAATACGACCTAAGGAACCATAGTAACCACCCCGCCATGATCGTTCCTCATATTTTGCATTTTTCGGCCAAACAACTAGAATTCCGCGCGATTCCCATATTTTTGTGTGTTATAGCCCACGCCTTCCGAGTGGTCCCGGGACCTCCTGACCCCTATCACCTAATATTTTTCCGGACTATGAAATACGACCTAAGGAACCATAGTATCCGCCCCGCCATGATCGTTCCTCATTTTTTGCATTTTTCGGCCAAACAACTAGAATTCCGCGCGATTCCCATATTTTTGTGTGTTATAGCCCACGCCTTCCGAGTGGTCCCGGGTCTCCGGTCCCCTATCGCCTAAAATTTTTCCGGACTATCAAATAAGACCTAAGGAACCATAGTCACCGCCCAGCCATGATCGTTCCTAGTTTTTTCCGTTTTTCGGCCAAAAAACTAGAATTCCGCGCGATTCCCATATTTTCGTGTCCTATAGCCCACGCCTTCCAAGTGAACCCGGGAACTCCGGACCCCTATCGCCTAAAATTTTTCCGGACTATCAAATACGACCTAAGGAACCATAGTCACCGCCCAGCCATGATCATTCCTCATTTGTTGCATTTTTCGGCCAAAAAACTAGAATTCCGCCCGATAACAATATTTTTGTGTGTTATTGCCCACCCTTCCAAGTGGTTCCGGGACCCTCGGACCCCGATCGCCTAAAATTTTTCCGGGCCATCAAATACGACCTAAGGAACCATAGTAACCGCTCCGCCATCATCGTTTCTCATTTTTTGCATTTTTTGGCCAAAAAACTAGAATTACTCCCGATTCTCATATTTTCGTGTGCTATACCCACGCCTTCCAAGTGGTCCGGGGAGCCGCGGACCCCGATCGCCTAAAATTTTTCCGGCCTATCAAATACGACCTAAGGTACCATAGTCACCGCCCCACCATGATCATTCCCAATGCTTTGCATTTTTCGGCCACAAAACTAGAACTCCGCGCGATTTGCATATTTTAGTGTGCTATAGCTTACGCCTTCCGAGTGGACCCGGGAGCCGTGGACCCCGATCGCCTAAAATTTTTCGGGCCATCAAATACGACCTAAGGAACCATAGTAACCACCCCGCCATGATCGTTCCTCATTTTTTGCGTTTTTCTGCCGAACAACTAGAATTCTGCGCGATTCACATATTTTTGTGTGTTATAACCCACGCCTTCCGAGTGGTCCCGGGACCTCCTGACCCCTATCGCCTAATATTTTTCCGGACTATCAAATACTACCTAAGGAACCATAGTATCTGCCCCGCCATGATCGTTCCTCATTTTTTGCGTTTTTCGGCCAAACAACTAGAATTCCGCCCGATTCCCATATTTTCGTGTGCTATACTCACGCCTTCCAAGTGGTCCGGGGAGCCGCGGACCCCGATCGCCTAAAATTTTTCCGGACTATCAAATACGACCTAAGGTACCATAGTCACCGCCCCACCATGATCGTTCCAAATGCTTTGCATTTTTCGGCCAAAAAACTAGAACTCCGCGCGATTTGCATATTTTAGTGTGCTATAGCTTACGCCTTCCGAGTGGTCCCGGGAGCCGTGGACCCCGATCGCCTAAAATTTTCTGGGCCATCAAATACGACCTAAGGAACCATAGTCACCGCCCCGCCATGATTGTTCCTCATTTATTGCGTTTTTCGGCAAAAAAACTATAATTCCGCTCGATTACCATATTTTTGTGAGCTATTGCCCACGCCTTTCGAGTGGGCCGGGCCGCCGGACTCGGATCGCCTAAAAGTTTTTCGGGCCATCAATTAGGACCTAAGGAACCATAGTCACTACCTCGCCATGATCGTTCCTTATTTTTTGAATTTTTTGGCAAAAAAACTAGAATTTCGCCCGATTTCCATATTTTTTTGTGCTATCGCCCACGCCTTCCGAGTGGGTCGGGCCCCCCGGAGCCGGATAGCCTAAAATTTTTCCAGACTATCAAATACGACCTAAGGAACCATAGTCACCGCCCCTCCATGATCGTTCCTAGTCTTTTGCGTTTTTCAGCCAAAAAACTAGAATTCTGCGCGATTTCCATATTTTTGTGTGCTTTAGCCCACGCCATCCAAGGGGTCCCGGGAACCCCGAACCCTGATCGCCTAAAAATTTTCCGGGCCATCAAATACGACCTAAAGAACCATAGTAACCACCCCGCCATGATCGTTCCTCATTTTTTGCGTTTTTCGGCCAAACAACTAGAATTCCGCGCGATTCCCATATTTTTGTGTGTTATAGCCCACGCCTTCCGAGTGGTCCCGGGACTTCCTGACCCCTATCGCCTAATATTTTTACGGACTATCAAATACGACCTAAGGAACCATAGTATCTGCCCCGCCAAGATCATTCCTCATTTTTTGCGTTTTTCGGCCAAACAACTAGAATTCCTTGCTATCCCATATTTTTGTGTGTTATAGCCCTCGCCTTCCGAGTGGTCCCGGGTCTCCGTACCCCTATCGCCTAAAATTTTTCCGGACTATCAAATAAGACCTAAGGAACCATAGTCACCGCCCAGCCATGATCGTTCCTAATTTTTTTCCATTTTTCGGCCAAAAAACTAGAATTCCGCGCGATTCCCATATTTTCGTGACCTATAGCCCACGCCTTCCAAGTGAACCCGGGAACTCCGGACCCCTATCGCCTAAAATTTTTCTGGACTATCAAATACGACCTAAGGAACCATAGTCACCGCCCAGCCATGATCATTCCTCATTTGTTGCGTTTTTCGGCCAAAAAACTAGAATTTCGCCCGATTACAATATTTTTGTGTGCTATCGCCCACGCCTTCCGAGTGGGTCGGGCCTCCCGGAGCCGGATCGTCTAAAATTTTTCCAGACTATCAAATATGACCTAAGGAACCATAGTTACCGCCCCGCCATGATCGTTCCTAGTCTATTGCGTTTTTCAGCCAAAAAACTAGAATTCCGCACGATTTCCATATTTTCGTGTGCTTTAGCCCACGCCTTCCAAGGGGTCCCGGGAACCCCGAACCCCGATCGCCTAAAAATTTTCCGGGCCAACAAATACGACCTAAGGAACCATAGTAACCACCCCGCCATGATCGTTCCTCATTTTTTGCATTTTTCGGCCAAACAACTAGAATTCCGCGCGATTCCCATATTTTTGTGTGTTATAGCCCACGCCTTCCGAGTGGTCCCGGGACCTCCTGACCCCTATCACCTAATATTTTTCCGGACTATCAAATACGACCTAAGGAACCATAGTATCCGCCCCGCCATGATCGTTCCTCATTTTTTGCATTTTTCGGCCAAACAACTAGAATTCCGCGCGACTCCCATATTTTTGTGTGTTATAGCCCACACCTTCCGAGTGGTCCCGGGGACCTCCGTACCCCTATCGCCTAAAATTTTTCCGGACTATCAAATACGACCTAAGGAACCATAGTATCCGCCCCGCCATGATCGTTCCTCATTTTTTGCATTTTTCGGCCAAACAACTAGAATTCCGCGCGACTCCCATATTTTTGTGTGTTATAGCCCACACCTTCCGAGTGGTCCCGGGGACCTCCGTACCCCTATCGCCTAAAATTTTTTCGGACTATCAAATACGACCTAAGGAACCATAGTATCCGCCCCGCCATGATTGTTCCTCATTTTTTGCTTTTTTCGGCCAAACAACTAGAATTCCACACGATTCCCATATTTTTGTGTGTTATAGCCCACGCCTTCCGAGTGGTCCCGGGTCTCCGGACCCATATCGCCTAAAATTTTTCCGGACTATCAAATAAGACCTAAGGAACCATAGTCACCGCCCAGCCATGATCGTTCCTAGTTTTTTCCGTTTTTCGGCCAAAAAACTAGAATTCCGCGCGATTCCCATATTTTCGTGTCCTATAGCCCACGCCTTCCAAGTGAACCCGGGAACTCCGGACCCCTATCGCCTAAAATTTTTCCGGACTATCAAATACCACCTAAGGAATCATAGTCACCGCCCAGCCATGATCATTCTTCATTTGTTGCATTTTTCGGCCAAAAAACTAGAATTCCGCCCGATTACAATATTTTTGTGTGTTATTGCCCACCCTTCCAAGTGGTTCCGGGACCCCCGGACCCCGATCGCCTAAAAATTTTTCAGGCCGTAAAATACGACCTAAGGAACCATAGTAACCGCCCCGCCATCATCGTTTCTTATTTTTTGCATTTTTCGGCCAAAAAACTAGAATTACGCCCGATTCTCATATTTTCGTGTGCTATACCCACGCCTTCCAAGTGGTCCGGGGAGCCGCGGACCCCGATCGCCTAAAATTTTTCCGGACTATCAAATACGACCTAAGGTACCATAGTCACCGCCCCACCATGATCATTCCAAATACTTTGCATTTTTCGGCCACAAAACTAGAACTCCGCGCGATTTGCATATTTTAGTGTGCTATAGCTTACGCCTTCCGAGTGGTCCCGGGAGACGTGGACCCAGATCGCCTAAAATTTTCCGGGCCATAAAATACGACCTAAGGAACCATAGTAACCACCCCGCCATGATCGTTCCTCATGTTTTGCGTTTTTCGGCCAAACAACTAGAATTCCGCGCGATTCCCATATTTTTGTGTGTTATAACCCACGCCTTCCGAGTGGTCCCGGGACCTCCTGACCCCTATCGCCTAATATTTTTCCGGACTATCAAATACTACCTAAGGAACCATAGTATCCGCCCCGCCATGATCGTTCCTCATTTTTTGCGTTTTTCGGCCAAACAACTAGAATTCCGCGCGATTCCCATATTTTTGTGTGCTATAGCCCACGCCTTCCAAGTGAACCCGGGAACTCCGGACCCCTATCGCCTAAAATTTTTCCGGACTATCAAATACCACCTAAGGAACCATAGTCACCGCCCAGCCATGATCATTCCTCATTTGTTGCATTTTTCGGCCAAAAAACTAGAATTCCGCCCGATTACAATATTTTTGTGTGTTATTGCCCACCCTTCCAAGTGGTTCCGGGACCCCCGGACCCCGATCGCCTAAAATTTTTCCAGGCCGTCAAATACGACCTAAGGAACCATAGTAATCGCCCCGCCATCATCGTTTCTTATTTTTTGCATTTTTCGGCCAAAAAACTAGAATTACGCCCGATTCTCATATTTTTGTGTGCTATACCCACGCCTTCAAAGTGGTCCGGGGAGCCGCGGACCCCGATCGCCTAAAATTTTTCCGGGCTATCAAATAGGACCTAAGGTACCATAGTCACCGCCCCACCATGATCATTCCAAATGCTTTGCATTTTTCGGCCACAAAACTAGAACTCCGCGCGATTTGCATATTTTAGTGTGCTATAGCTTACGCCTTCCGAGTGGTCCCGGGAGACGTGGACCCAGATCACCTAAAATTTTCCGGGCCATAAAATACGACCTAAGGAACCATAGTAACCACCCCGCCATGATCGTTCCTCATGTTTTGCGTTTTTCGGCCAAACAACTAGAATTCCGCGCGATTCCCATATTTTTGTGTGTTATAACCCACGCCTTCCGAGTGGTCCCGGGACCTCCTGACCCCTATCGCCTAATATTTTTCCGGACTATCAAATACTACCTAAGGAACCATAGTATCCGC
The DNA here is from genome assembly GCF_000715075.1 of Nicotiana tabacum. Lineage (NCBI taxonomy): Eukaryota > Viridiplantae > Streptophyta > Magnoliopsida > Solanales > Solanaceae > Nicotiana > Nicotiana tabacum. The sequence goes on from NW_027438297.1 coordinate 68,077, forward strand.
CCAGCCATGATCATTCCTCATTTGTTGCGTTTTTCGGCCAAAAAACTAGAATTCCGCCCGATTCCAATATTTTTGTGTGCTATCGCCCACGCCTTCCGAGTGGGTCGGGCCCCCCGGAGCCGGATCGCCTAAAAATTTTCCAGACTATCAAATACGACCTAAGGAACCATAGTTACCGCCCCGCCATGATCGTTCCTAGTCTTTTGCGTTTTTCAACCAAAAAACCAGAATTCCGCGCGATTTCCATATTTTCGTGTGCTTTAGCCCACGCCTTCCAAGGGGTCCCGGGAACCCCGAACCCCGATCGCCTAAAAATTTTCCGGGCCAACAAATACGACCTAAGGAACCATAGTAACCACCCCGCCATGATCGTTCCTCATTTTTTGCATTTTTCGGCCAAACAACTAGAATTCCGCGCGATTCCCATATTTTTGTGTGTTATAGCCCACGCCTTCCGAGTGGTCCCGGGACCTCCTGACCCCTATCACCTAATATTTTTCCGGACTATCAAATACGACCTAAGGAACCATAGTATCCGCCCCGCCATGATCGTTCATCATTTTTTGCATTTTTCGGCCAAACAACTAGAATTCCGCGCGATTCCCATATTTTTGTGTGTTATAGCCCACGCCTTCCGAGTGGTCCCGGGACCTCCTGACCCCTATCACCTAATATTTTTTCGGACTATCAAATACGACCTAAGGAACCATAGTATCCACCCCGCCATGATCGTTCCTCATTTTTTGTGTTTTTCGGCCAAACAACTAGAATTCCGCGCGATTCCCATATTTTTGTGTGTTATAGCCCACGCCTTCCGAGTGGTCCCGGGTCTCCGGACCCATATCGCCTAAAATTTTTCCAGACTATCAAATAAGACCTAAGGAACCATAGTCACCGCCCAGCCATGATCGTTCCTAGTTTTTTCCGTTTTTCGGCCAAAAAACTATAATTCCGCGCGATTCCCATATTTTCGTGTCCTATAGCCCACGCCTTCCAAGTGAACCCGGGAACTCCGGACCCCTATCGCCTAAAATTTTTCCGGACTATCAAAAATACCACCTAAGGAACCATAGTCACCGCCCAGCCATGATCATTCCTCATTTGTTGCGTTTTTCGGCCAAAAAACTAGAATTCCGCCCGATTACAATATTTTTGTGTGTTATTGCTCACCCTTCCAAGTGGTTCCGGGACCCCCGGACCCCGATCGCCTAAAATTTTTCCAGGCCGTCAAATACGACCTAAGGAACCATAGTAACCGCCCCGCCATCATCGTTTCTTATTTTTTGCATTTTTCGGCCAAAAAACTAGAATTACGCCCGATTCTCATATTTTCGTGTGCTATACCCACGCCTTCCAAGTGGTCCGGGGAGCCGCGCACCCCGATCGCCTAAAATTTTTCCGGACTATCAAATACGACCTAAGGTACCATAGTCACCGCCCCACCATGATCATTCCAAATTCTTTGCATTTTTCGGCCACAAAACTAGAACTCCGCGCGATTTGCATATTTTAGTGTGCTATAGTTTACGCCTTCCGAGTGGTCCCGGGAGACGTGGACCCAGATCGCCTAAAATTTTCCGAGCCATCAAATACGACCTAAGGAACCATAGTAACCACCCCGCCATGATCGTTCCTCATTTTTTGCATTTTTCGGCCAAACAACTAGAATTCCGCGCGATTCCCATATTTTTGTGTGTTATAACCCACGCCTTCCGAGTGGTCCCGGGACCTCCTGACCCCTATCGCCTAATATTTTTCCGGACTATCAAATACTACCTAAGGAACCATAGTATTCGCCCCGCCATGATCGTTCCTCATTTTTTGCGTTTTTCGGCCAAACAACTAGAATTCCGCGCGATTCCCATATTTTTGTGTGTTATAGCCCACACCTTCCGAGTGGTCCCGGGAGACGCGGACCCCGATTTCCTAAAATTTTTCCGGACTATCAAATACGACCTAAGGTACCATAGTCACCGCCCTACCATGATCGTTCCAAATGCTTTATATTTTTCGGCCAAAAAACTAGAACTCCACACGATTTGCATATTTTAGTGTGCTATAGCTTGCGCCTTCCGAGTGGTCCCGGGAGCCGTGGACCCCGATCGCCTAAAATTTTCCGGGCCATCAAATACGACCTAAGGAACCATAGTAACCACCCCGCCATGATCGTTCCTCATTTTTTGCATTTTTCGGCCAAACAACTAGAATTCCGCGCGATTCCCATATTTTTGTGTGTTATAGCCCACGCGTTCCGAGTGGTCCCGGGACCTCCTGACCCCTATCGCCTAATATTTTTCCGGACTATCAAATACGACCTAAGGAACCATAGTATCCTCCCCGCCATGATCGTTCCTCATTTTTTGCGTTTTTCGGCCAAACAACTAGAATTCCGCGCGACTCCCATATTTTTGTGTGTTATAGCCCACACCTTCCGAGTGGTCCCGGGACCTCCGGACCTCTATCGCCTAAAATTTTTCTGGACTATCAAATACGACCTAAGGAACCATAGTATCCGCCCCGCCATGATCGTTCCTCATTCTTTGCGTTTTTCGGCCAAACAACTAGAATTTCGCGCTATCCCATATTTTTGTGTGTTATAGCCCACGCCTTCCGAGTGGTCCCGGGTCTCCGGACCCATATCGCCTAAAATTTTTCCGGACTATCAAATACGACCTAAGGAACTATAGTCACCGCCCAGCCACGATCATTCTTCATTTGTTGGGTTTTTCGGCCAAAAAACTAGAATTCCGCCCGATTACAATATTTTTGTGTGCTATTGCCCACCCTTCCAAGTGGTTCCGGGACCCCCGGACCCCGATCGCCTAAAATTTTTCCGGGCCATCAAATACGACCTAAGGAACCATAGTAACCGCCCCCCATCATCGTTTCTCATTTTTTGCATTTTTTCGGCAAAAAAACTAGAGTTACGCCCGATTCCCATATTTTTGTGTGGTATACCCACGCCTTCCAAGTGGTCCGGGGAGCCGCGGACCCCGATCGCCTAAAATTTTTCCGGACTATCAAATACGACCTAAGGTACCATAGTCACCGCCCCACCATGATCTTTCCAAATGCTTTGCAATTTTCGGCCAAAAAACTAGAACGCCACGCGATTTGCTTATTTTAGTGTGCTATAGTTTACGCCTTCCGAGTGGTCCGGGGAGCCGTGGACCCCGATCGCCTAAAATTTTCCGGTCCATCAAATACGACCTAAGGAACCATAGTCACCGCCCCGCCATGATCGTTCCTCATTTATTGCGTTTTTCGGCCAAACAACTAGAATTCCGCGCGATTACCATATTTTTGTGTGTTATAGCCCACGCCTTTCGAGTGGTCCCGGGACCTCCTGACCCCTATCGCCTAATATTTTTCCGGACTATCAAATACGACCTAAGGAACCATAGTATCCGCCCCGCCATGATCGTTCCTCATTTTTTGCGTTTTTCGGCCAAACAACTAGAATTCCGCGCGATTCCCATATTTTTGTGTGTTATAGCCCACACTTTCCGAGTGGTCCCGGGACCTCCGGACCCCTATCGCCTAAAATTTTTCCGGACTATCAAATACGACCTAAGGAACCATAGTATCCTCCCCGCCATGATCCTTCCTCATTTTTTGTGTTTTTCGGCCAAACAACTAGAATTTCGCCCAACTCCCATATTTTTGTGTGTTATAACCCACACCTTCCGAGTGGTCCCGGGACCTCCGGACCCCTATCGCCTAAAATTTTTCTGGACTATCAAATACGACCTAAGGAACCATAGTATCCGCCCCGCCATGATCGTTCCTCATTCTTTGCGTTTTTCGGCCAAACAACTAGAATTCCGCGCTATCCCATATTTTTGTGTGTTATATATAGCCCACGCCTTCCGAGTGGTCCCGGGTCTCCGGACCCATATCGCCTAAAATTTTTCCGGACTATCAAATAAGACCTAAGGAACCATAGTCACCGCCCAGCCATGATCATTCCTAGTTTTTTCCGTTTTTCGGCCAAAAAACTAGAATTCCGCGCGATTCCCATATTTTCGTGTCCTATAGCCACGCCTTCCAAGTGAATCCGGGAACTCCGGACCCCTATCACCTAAAATTTTTTCGGACTATCAAATACGACCTAAGGAACCATAGTCACCGCCCAGCCATGATCATTCCTCATTTGTTGCATTTTTCGGCCAAAAAACTAGAATTCCGCCCGATTACAATATTTTTGGGTGCTATTGCCCACCCTTCCAAGTGGTTCCGGGACCCCCGGACCCCGATAGCCTAAAATTTTTCCGGGCCATCAAATACGACCTAAGGAACCATAGTAACCGCCCCGCCATCATCGTTTCTCATTTTTTGCATTTTTCGGCCAAAAAACTAGAATTACGCCCGATTCCCATATATTCGTGTGCTATACCCACGCCCTCCAAGTGGTCCGGGGAGCCGCGGACCCCGATCGCCTAAAATTTTTTCGGACTATCAAATACGACCTAAGGTACCATAGTCACCGCCCCACAATGATCTTTTCAAATGCTTTGCATTTTTTGGCCAAAAAACTAGAACACCGCACGATTTGCTTATTTTAGTGTGCTATAGCTTACGCCTTCCGAGTGGTCCCGGGAGCCGTGGACCCCGATCGCCTAAAATTTTCCGGGCCATTAAATACGACCTAAGGAACCATAGTCACAACCCCGCCATGATCGTTCCTCATTTATTGCGTTTTTCGGCAAAAAAACTAGAATTTCGCTCGATTACCATATTTTTGTGTGCTATTGCCCACGCCTTCCGAGTGGGCCGGGCCGCTGGACTCGGATCGCCTAAAAAATATTCGGGCCAACAATTAAGACCTAAGGAACCATAGTCACCACCTCTCCATGATCGTTCCTCATTTTTTGCATTTTTTGGCCAAAAAACTATAATTCCGCCCGATTCCCATATTTTTGTGTGCTATCGCCCACGCCTTCCGAGTGGATCGGGCCCCCCGGAGCCGGATCGCCTAAAAATTTCCCGGACTATCAAATACGACCTAAGGAACCATAGTCACCTCCCCGCCATGATCGTTCCTAGTCTTTTACGTTTTTCAGCCAAACAACTAGAATTCCGCGCGATTTCCATATTTTCGTGTGCTTTAGCCCACGCCTTCCAAGGGGTCCCGGGAACCCCGAACCCCGATCGCCTAAAAATATTCCGGGCAATCAAATACGACCTAAGGAACCATAGTAACCGCCCCGCCATGATCGTTCCTCATGTTTTGCGTTTTTCAGCCAAACAACTAGAATTCCGCGCGATTACCATATTTTTGTGTGTTATAGCCCACGCCTTTCGAGTGGTCCCGGGACCTACTGACCCCTATCGCCTAATATTTTTCCGGACTATCAAATACGACCTAAGGAACCATAGTATCCGCCCCGCCATGATCGTTCCTCATTTTTTGCGTTTTTCGGCCAAACAACTAGAATTCCGCGCGATTCCTATATTTTTGTGTGTTATAGCCCACGCCTTCCGAGTGGTCCCGGGACCTCCTGACCCCTTTTCGCCTAATATTTTTCCGGACTATCAAATACGACCTAAGGAACGATAGTATCTGCCACGCCATGATCGTTCCTCATTTTTTGCGTTTTTCGGCCAAACAACTAGAATTCCGCCCGACTCCCATATTTTTGTGTGTTATAGCCCACACCTTCCGAGTGGTCCCGGGACGTCCGGACCCCTATTGCCTAAAATTTTTCCGGACTATCAAATGCGACCTAAGGAACCATAGTATCCGCCTCGCCATGATCGTTCCTCATTTTTTGCGTTTTTCGGCCAAACAACTAGAATTCCGCGCGATTCCTATATTTTTGTGTGTTATAGCCCATGCCTTACGAGTGGTCCCGGGACCTCCTGACCCCTTTTCGCCTAATATTTTTCCGGACTATCAAATACGACCTAAGGAATGATAGTATCCGCCACGCCATGATTGTTCCTCATTTTTTGCGTTTTTCGGCCAAACAACTAGAATTCCGCGCGATTCCCATATTTTTGTGTGTTATAGCCCACACCTTCCGAGTGGTCCCGGGACCTCCGGACCCCTATCGCCTAAAATTTTTCCGGACTATCAAATACGACCTAAGGAACCATAGTATCTGCCCCGCCATGATCGTTCCTCATTTTTTGCGTTTTTCGGGCAAACAACTAGAATTCCGCGCGATTCCTATATTTTTGTGTGTTATAGCCCACGCCTTCCGAGTGGTCCCGGGACCTCCTGACCCCTTTTCGCCTAATATTTTTCCGGACTATCAAATACGACCTAAGGAACGATAGTATCTGCCACGCCATGATTGTTCCTCATTTTTTGCGTTTTTCGGCCAAACAACTAGAATTCCGCGCGATTCCCATATTTTTGTGTGTTATAGCCCACACCTTCCGATTGGTCCCGGGACCTCCGGACCCCTATCGCCTAAAATTTTTCTGGACTATCAAATATGACCTAAGGAACCATAGTATCCGCCCCGCCATGATCGTTCCTCATTTTTTGCATTTTTCGGCCAAACAACTAGAATTCCGCACGATTACCATATTTTTGTATGTTATAGCCCACGCCTTTCGAGTGGTCCCGGGACCTCTTGACCCCTATCGCCTAATATTTTTCCGGACTATCAAATACAACCTAAGGAACCATAGTATCCGCCCCGCCATGATCGTTCCTCATTTTTTGCGTTTTTCGGCCAAACAACTAGAATTCTGCGCGATTCCTATATTTTTGTGTGTTATAGCCCACGCCTTCCGAGTGGTCCCGGGACCTCCTGACCCCTTTTCGCCTAATATTTTTCCGGACTATCAAATACGACCTAAGGAACGATAGTATCTGCCACGCCATGATTATTCCTCATTTTTTGCGTTTTTCGGCCAAACAACTAGAATTCCGCGCGATTCCCATATTTTTGTGTGTTATAGCCCACGCCTTCCGAGTGGTCCCGGGACCTCCTGACCCCTTTTCGCCTAATATTTTTCCGGACTATCAATACGACCTAAGGAACGATAGTATCTGCCACGCCATGATTGTTCCTCATTTTTTGCGTTTTTCGGCCAAACAACTAGAATTCCGCGCGATTCCCATATTTTTGTGTGTTATAGCCCACACCTTCCGAGTAGGTCCCGGGACCTCCTGACCCCTATCGCCTAATATTTTTCCGGACTATCAAATACGACCTAAGGAACCATAGTATCCGCCCCGCCATGATCGTTCCTCATTTTTTGCGTTTTTCGGCCAAACAACTAGAATTCCGCGCGATTCCCATATTTTTGTGTGTTATAGCCCACACCTTCCGAGTGGTCCCGGGACCTCCGGACCCCTATCGCCTAAAATTTTTCCGGATTATCAAATATGACCTAAGGAACCATAGTATCCGCCCCGCCATGATCGTTCCTCATTTTTTTGCGTTTTTCGGCCAAACAACTAGAATTCCGCGCGATTACCATATTTTTGTGTGTTATAGCCCACGCCTTTCGAGTGGTCCCGGGACCTCCTGACCCCTATCGCCTAATATTTTTCCGGACTATCAAATACGACCTAAGGAACCATAGTATCCGCCTCGCCATGATCGTTCCTCATTTTTGGCGTTTTTCGGCCAAACAACTAGAATTCCGCGCGATTCCTACATTTTTGTGTGTTATAGCCCACGCCTTCCGAGTGGTCCCGGGACCTCCTGACCCCTTTTCGCCTAATATTTTTCCGGACTATCAAATACGACCTAAGGAACGATAGTATCTGCCACGCCATGATCGTTCCTCATTTTTTGCGTTTTTCGGCAAAACAACTAGAATTCCGCCCGACTCCCATATTTTTGTGTGTTATAGCCCACACCTTCCGAGTGGTCCCGGGACGTCCGGACCCCTATTGCCTAAAATTTTTCCGGACTATCAAATGCGACCTAAGGAACCATAGTATCCGCCTCGTCATGATCGTTCCTCATTTTTTGCATTTTTCGGCCAAACAACTAGAATTCCGCGCGATTCCTATATTTTTGTGTGTTATAGCCAATGCCTTACGAGTGGTCCCGGGACCTCCTGACCCCTTTTCGCCTAATATTTTTCCGGACTATCAAATACGACCTAAGGAATGATAGTATCCGCCACGCCATAATTGTTCCTCATTTTTTGCGTTTTTCGGCAAAACAACTAGAATTCCGCCCGACTCCCATATTTTTGTGTGTTATAGCCCACACCTTCCGATTGGTCCCGGGACCTCCGGACCCCTATCGCCTAAAATTTTTCTGGACTATCAAATATGACCTAAGGAACCATAGTATCCGCCCCGCCATGATCGTTCCTCATTTTTTGCATTTTTCGGCCAAACAACTAGAATTCCGCACGATTACCATATTTTTGTATGTTATAGCCCACGCCTTTCGAGTGGTCCCGGGACCTCTTGACCCCTATCGCCTAATATTTTTCCGGACTATCAAATACAACCTAAGGAACCATAGTATCCGCCCCGCCATGATCGTTCCTCATTTTTTGCGTTTTTCGGCCAAACAACTAGAATTCCGCGCGATTCCTATATTTTTGTGTGTTATAGCCCACGCCTTCCGAGTGGTCCCGGGACCTCCTGACCCCTTTTCGCCTAATATTTTTCCGGACTATCAAATACGACCTAAGGAACGATAGTATCTGCCACGCCATGATTATTCCTCATTTTTTGCGTTTTTCGGCCAAACAACTAGAATTCCGCGCGATTCCCATATTTTTGTGTGTTATAGCCCACGCCTTCCGAGTGGTCCCGGGACCTCCTGACCCCTTTTCGCCTAATATTTTTCCGGACTATCAAATACGACCTAAGGAACGATAGTATCTGCCACGCCATGATTGTTCCTCATTTTTTGCGTTTTTCGGCCAAACAACTAGAATTCCGCGCGATTCCCATATTTTTGTGTGTTATAGCCCACACCTTCCGAGTGGTCCCGGGACCTCCTGACCCCTATCGCCTAATATTTTTCCGGACTATCAAATACGACCTAAGGAACCATAGTATCCGCCCCGCCATGATCGTTCCTCATTTTTTGCGTTTTTCGGCCAAACAACTAGAATTCCGCGCGATTCCCATATTTTTGTGTGTTATAGCCCACACCTTCCGAGTGGTCCCGGGACCTCCGGACCCCTATCGCCTAAAATTTTTCCGGATTATCAAATATGACCTAAGGAACCATAGTATCCGCCCCGCCATGATCGTTCCTCATTTTTTTGCGTTTTTCGGCCAAACAACTAGAATTCCGCGCGATTACCATATTTTTGTGTGTTATAGCCCACGCCTTTCGAGTGGTCCCGGGACCTCCTGACCCCTATCGCCTAATATTTTTCCGGACTATCAAATACGACCTAAGGAACCATAGTATCCGCCTCGCCATGATCGTTCCTCATTTTTGGCGTTTTTCGGCCAAACAACTAGAATTCCGCGCGATTCCTACATTTTTGTGTGTTATAGCCCACGCCTTCCGAGTGGTCCCGGGACCTCCTGACCCCTTTTCGCCTAATATTTTTCCGGACTATCAAATACGACCTAAGGAACGATAGTATCTGCCACGCCATGATCGTTCCTCATTTTTTGCGTTTTTCGGCAAAACAACTAGAATTCCGCCCGACTCCCATATTTTTGTGTGTTATAGCCCACACCTTCCGAGTGGTCCCGGGACGTCCGGACCCCTATTGCCTAAAATTTTTCCGGACTATCAAATGCGACCTAAGGAACCATAGTATCCGCCTCGCCATGATCGTTCCTCATTTTTTGCATTTTTCGGCCAAACAACTAGAATTCCGCGCGATTCCTATATTTTTGTGTGTTATAGCCAATGCCTTACGAGTGGTCCCGGGACCTCCTGACCCCTTTTCGCCTAATATTTTTCCGGACTATCAAATACGACCTAAGGAATGATAGTATCCGCCACGCCATAATTGTTCCTCATTTTTTGCGTTTTTCGGCAAAACAACTAGAATTCCGCCCGACTCCCATATTTTTGTGTGTTATAGCCCACACCTTCCGAGTGGTCCCGGGACGTCCGGACCCCTATTGCCTAAAATTTTTCCGGACTATCAAATGCGACCTAAGGAACCATAGTATCCGCCTCGCCATGATCGTTCCTCATTTTTTGCATTTTTCGGCCAAACAACTAGAATTCCGCGCGATTCCTATATTTTTGTGTGTTATAGCCCATGCCTTACGAGTGGTCCCGGGACCTCCTGACCCCTTTTCGCCTAATATTTTTCCGGACTATCAAATACGACCTAAGGAATGATAGTATCCGCCACGCCATGATTGTTCCTCATTTTTTGCGTTTTTCGGCCAAACAACTAGAATTCCGCGCGATTCCCATATTTTTGTGTGTTATAGCCCACACCTTCCGAGTGGTCCCGGGACGTCCGGACCCCTATTGCCTAAAATTTTTCCGGACTATCAAATGCGACCTAAGGAACCATAGTATCCGCCTCGTCATGATCGTTCCTCATTTTTTGCATTTTTCGGCCAAACAACTAGAATTCCGCGCGATTCCTATATTTTTGTGTGTTATAGCCAATGCCTTACGAGTGGTCCCGGGACCTCCTGACCCCTTTTCGCCTAATATTTTTCCGGACTATCAAATACGACCTAAGGAATGATAGTATCCGCCACGCCATAATTGTTCCTCATTTTTTGCGTTTTTCGGCAAAACAACTAGAATTCCGCCCGACTCCCATATTTTTGTGTGTTATAGCCCACACCTTCCGATTGGTCCCGGGACCTCCGGACCCCTATCGCCTAAAATTTTTCTGGACTATCAAATATGACCTAAGGAACCATAGTATCCGCCCCGCCATGATCGTTCCTCATTTTTTGCATTTTTCGGCCAAACAACTAGAATTCCGCACGATTACCATATTTTTGTATGTTATAGCCCACGCCTTTCGAGTGGTCCCGGGACCTCTTGACCCCTATCGCCTAATATTTTTCCGGACTATCAAATACAACCTAAGGAACCATAGTATCCGCCCCGCCATGATCGTTCCTCATTTTTTGCGTTTTTCGGCCAAACAACTAGAATTCCGCGCGATTCCTATATTTTTGTGTGTTATAGCCCACGCCTTCCGAGTGGTCCCGGGACCTCCTGACCCCTTTTCGCCTAATATTTTTCCGGACTATCAAATACGACCTAAGGAACGATAGTATCTGCCACGCCATGATTATTCCTCATTTTTTGCGTTTTTCGGCCAAACAACTAGAATTCCGCGCGATTCCCATATTTTTGTGTGTTATAGCCCACGCCTTCCGAGTGGTCCCGGGACCTCCTGACCCCTTTTCGCCTAATATTTTTCCGGACTATCAAATACGACCTAAGGAACGATAGTATCTGCCACGCCATGATTGTTCCTCATTTTTTGCGTTTTTCGGCCAAACAACTAGAATTCCGCGCGATTCCCATATTTTTGTGTGTTATAGCCCACACCTTCCGAGTGGTCCCGGGACCTCCTGACCCCTATCGCCTAATATTTTTCCGGACTATCAAATACGACCTAAGGAACCATAGTATCCGCCCCGCCATGATCGTTCCTCATTTTTTGCGTTTTTCGGCCAAACAACTAGAATTCCGCGCGATTCCCATATTTTTGTGTGTTATAGCCCACACCTTCCGAGTGGTCCCGGGACCTCCGGACCCCTATCGCCTAAAATTTTTCCGGATTATCAAATATGACCTAAGGAACCATAGTATCCGCCCCGCCATGATCGTTCCTCATTTTTTTGCGTTTTTCGGCCAAACAACTAGAATTCCGCGCGATTACCATATTTTTGTGTGTTATAGCCCACGCCTTTCGAGTGGTCCCGGGACCTCCTGACCCCTATCGCCTAATATTTTTCCGGACTATCAAATACGACCTAAGGAACCATAGTATCCGCCTCGCCATGATCGTTCCTCATTTTTGGCGTTTTTCGGCCAAACAACTAGAATTCCGCGCGATTCCTACATTTTTGTGTGTTATAGCCCACGCCTTCCGAGTGGTCCCGGGACCTCCTGACCCCTTTTCGCCTAATATTTTTCCGGACTATCAAATACGACCTAAGGAACGATAGTATCTGCCACGCCATGATCGTTCCTCATTTTTTGCGTTTTTCGGCAAAACAACTAGAATTCCGCCCGACTCCCATATTTTTGTGTGTTATAGCCCACACCTTCCGAGTGGTCCCGGGACGTCCGGACCCCTATTGCCTAAAATTTTTCCGGACTATCAAATGCGACCTAAGGAACCATAGTATCCGCCTCGCCATGATCGTTCCTCATTTTTTGCATTTTTCGGCCAAACAACTAGAATTCCGCGCGATTCCTATATTTTTGTGTGTTATAGCCAATGCCTTACGAGTGGTCCCGGGACCTCCTGACCCCTTTTCGCCTAATATTTTTCCGGACTATCAAATACGACCTAAGGAATGATAGTATCCGCCACGCCATAATTGTTCCTCATTTTTTGCGTTTTTCGGCAAAACAACTAGAATTCCGCCCGACTCCCATATTTTTGTGTGTTATAGCCCACACCTTCCGAGTGGTCCCGGGACGTCCGGACCCCTATTGCCTAAAATTTTTCCGGACTATCAAATGCGACCTAAGGAACCATAGTATCCGCCTCGCCATGATCGTTCCTCATTTTTTGCATTTTTCGGCCAAACAACTAGAATTCCGCGCGATTCCTATATTTTTGTGTGTTATAGCCCATGCCTTACGAGTGGTCCCGGGACCTCCTGACCCCTTTTCGCCTAATATTTTTCCGGACTATCAAATACGACCTAAGGAATGATAGTATCCGCCACGCCATGATTGTTCCTCATTTTTTGCGTTTTTCGGCCAAACAACTAGAATTCCGCGCGATTCCCATATTTTTGTGTGTTATAGCCCACACCTTCCGAGTGGTCCCGGGACCTCCGGACCCCTATCGCCTAAAATTTTTCCGGACTATCAAATACGACCTAAGGAACCATAGTATCTGCCCCGCCATGATCGTTCCTCATTTTTTGCGTTTTTCGGGCAAACAACTAGAATTCCGCGCGATTCCTATATTTTTGTGTGTTATAGCCCACACCTTCCGAGTGGTCCCGGGACCTCCTGACCCCTTTTCGCCTAATATTTTTCCGGACTATCAAATACGACCTAAGGAATGATAGTATCTGCCACGCCATGATTGTTCCTCATTTTTTGCGTTTTTCGGCCAAACAACTAGAATTCCGCGCGATTCCCATATTTTTGTGTGTTATAGCCCACACCTTCCGATTGGTCCCGGGACCTCCGGACCCCTATCGCCTAAAATTTTTCTGGACTATCAAATATGACCTAAGGAACCATAGTATCCGCCCCGCCATGATCGTTCCTCATTTTTTGCATTTTTCGGCCAAACAACTAGAATTCCGCACGATTACCATATTTTTGTATGTTATAGCCCACGCCTTTCGAGTAGTCCCGGGACCTCCTGACCCCTATCGCCTAATATTTTTCCGGACTATCAAATACAACCTAAGGAACCATAGTATCCGCCCCGCCATGATCGTTCCTCATTTTTTGCGTTTTTCGGCCAAACAACTAGAATTCCGCGCGATTCCTATATTTTTGTGTGTTATAGCCCACGCCTTCCGAGTGGTCCCGGGACCTCCTGACCCCTTTTCGCCTAATATTTTTCCGGACTATCAAATACGACCTAAGGAACGATAGTATCTGCCACGCCATGATTGTTCCTCATTTTTTGCGTTTTTCGGCCAAACAACTAGAATTCCGCGCGATTCCCATATTTTTGTGTGTTATAGCCCACGCCTTCCGAGTGGTCCCGGGACCTCCTGACCCCTTTTCGCCTAATATTTTTCCGGACTATCAAATACGACCTAAGGAACGATAGTATCTGCCACGCCATGATTGTTCCTCATTTTTTGCGTTTTTCGGCCAAACAACTAGAATTCCGCGCGATTCCCATATTTTTGTGTGTTATAGCCCACACCTTCCGAGTGGTCCCGGGACCTCCTGACCCCTTTTCGCCTAATATTTTTCCGGACTATCAAATACGACCTAAGGAACGATAGTATCTGCCACGCCATGATCGTTCCTCATTTTTTGCGTTTTTCGGCAAAACAACTAGAATTCCGCCCGACTCCCATATTTTTGTGTGTTATAGCCCACACCTTCCGAGTGGTCCCGGGACGTCCGGACCCCTATTGCCTAAAATTTTTCCGGACTATCAAATGCGACCTAAGGAACCATAGTATCCGCCTCGCCATGATCGTTCCTCATTTTTTGCATTTTTCGGCCAAACAACTAGAATTCCGCGCGATTCCGATATTTTTGTGTGTTATAGCCCATGCCTTACGAGTGGTCCCGGGACCTCCTGACCCCTTTTCGCCTAATATTTTTCCGGACTATCAAATACGACCTAAGGAATGATAGTATCCGCCACGCCATGATTGTTCCTCATTTTTTGCGTTTTTCGGCCAAACAACTAGAATTCCGCGCGATTCCCATATTTTTGTGTGTTATAGCCCACACCTTCCGAGTGGTCCCGGGACCTCCGGACCCCTATCGCCTAAAATTTTTCCGGATTATCAAATATGACCTAAGGAACCATAGTATCCGCCCCGCCATGATCGTTCCTCATTTTTTGCGTTTTTTGGCCAAACAACTAGAATTCCGCGCGCTTACCATATTTTTGTGTGTTATAGCCCACGCCTTTCGAGTGGTCCCGGGACCTCCTGACCCCTATCGCCTAATATTTTTCCGGACTATCAAATACGACCTAAGGAACCATAGTATCCGCCCCGCCATGATCGTTCCTCATTTTTTGCGTTTTTTCGCCCAAACAACTACAATTCCGCGCGATTCCCATATTTTTGTGTGTTATAGCCCACACCTTCCGAGTGGTCCCGGGACCTCCGGACCCCTATCGCCTAAAATTTTTCCGGACTATCAAATACGACCTAAGGAACCATAGTATCCGCCTCGCCATGATCGTTCCTCATTTTTTGCGTTTTTCGGCCAAACAACTAGAATTCCGCGCGATTCCCATATTTTTGTGTGTTATAGCCCACACCTTCCGAGTGGTCCCGGGACCTCCGGACCCCTATCACCTAAAATTTTTCCAGACTATCAAATACGACCTAAGGAACCATAGTATCCGCCTCGCCTTGATCGTTCCTCATTTTTTGCGTTTTTCGGCCAAACAACTAGAATTCCGCGCGATTCCTATATTTTTGTGTGTTATAGCCCACGCCTTCCGAGTGGTCCCGGGACCTCCTGACCCCTTTTCGCCTAATATTTTTCCGGACTATCAAATACGACCTAAGGAACCATAGTATCCGCCCCGCCATGATCGTTCCTCATTTTTTGCTTTTTTCGGCCAAACAACTAGAATTTCGCCCGACTCCCATATTTTTGTGTGTTATAGCCCACGCCTTTCGAGTGGTCCCGGGACCTCCTGACCCCTATCGCCTAATATTTTTCCGGACTATCAAATACGACCTAAGGAACCATAGTATCCACCCCGCCATGATCGTTCCTCATTTTTTGCATTTTTCGGCCAAACAACTAGAATTCCGCGCGATTCCTATATTTTTGTGTGTTATAGCCCACGCCTTCCGAGTGGTCCCGGGACCTCCTGACCCCTTTTCGCCTAATATTTTTCCGGACTATCAAATACGACCTAAGGAACGATAGTATCTGCCACGCCATGATCGTTCCTCATTTTTTGCGTTTTTCGGCCAAACAACTAGAATTCCGCCCGACTCCCATATTTTTGTGTGTTATAGCCCACACCTTCCGAGTGGTCCCGGGACGTCCGGACCCCTATTGCCTAAAATTTTTCCGGACTATCAAATGCGACCTAAGGAACCATAGTATCCGCCTCGCCATGATCGTTCCTCATTTTTTGCATTTTTCGGCCAAACAACTAGAATTCCGCGCGATTCCTATATTTTTGTGTGTTATAGCCCATGCCTTACGAGTGGTCCCGGGACCTCCTGACCCCTTTTCGCCTAATATTTTTCCGGACTATCAAATATGACCTAAGGAATGATAGTATCCGCCACGCCATGATTGTTCCTCATTTTTTGCATTTTTCGGCCAAACAACTAGAATTCCGCGCGATTCCCATATTTTTGTGTGTTATAGCCCACACCTTCCGAGTGGTCCCGGGACCTCCGGACCCCTATCGCCTAAAATTTTTCCGGATTATCAAATATGACCTAAGGAACCATAGTATCCGCCCCGCCATGATCGTTCCTCATTTTTTGCGTTTTTTGGCCAAACAACTAGAATTCCGCGCGCTTACCATATTTTTGTGTGTTATAGCCCACGCCTTTCGAGTGGTCCCGGGACCTCCGGACCCCTATCGCCTAAAATTTTTCCGGACTATCAAATACGACCTAAGGAACCATAGTATCCGCCTCGCCATGATCGTTCCTCATTTTCTGCGTTTTTCGGCCAAACAACTAGAATTCCGCGCGATTCCCATATTTTTGTGTGTTATAGCCCACACCTTCCGAGTGGTCCCGGGACCTCCGGACCCCTATCACCTAAAATTTTTCCAGACTATCAAATACGACCTAAGGAACCATAGTATCCGCCTCGCCATGATCGTTCCTCATTTTTTGCATTTTTCGGCCAAACAACTAGAATTCCGCGCGATTCCTATATTTTTGTGTGTTATAGCCCACGCCTTCCGAGTGGTCCCGGGACCTCCTGACCCCTTTTCGCCTAATATTTTTCCGGACTATCAAATACGACCTAAGGAACCATAGTATCCGCCCCGCCATGATCGTTCCTCATTTTTTGCGTTTTTCGGCCAAACAACTAGAATTTCGCCCGACTCCCATATTTTTGTGTGTTATAGCCCACGCCTTTCGAGTGGTCCCGGGACCTCCTGACCCTATCGCCTAATATTTTTCCGGACTATCAAATACGACCTAAGGAACCATAGTATCCGCCCCGCCATGATCGTTCCTCATTTTTTGCGTTTTTCGGCCAAACAACTAGAATTCCGTGCGATTCCTATATTTTTGTGTGTTATAGCCCACGCCTTCCGAGTGGTCCCGGGACCTCCTGACCCCTTTTCGCCTAATATTTTTCCGGACTAACAAATATGACCTAAGGAACGATAGTATCTGCCACGCCATGATTGTTCCTCATTTTTTGCGTTTTTCGGCCAAACAACTAGAATTTCGCGCGATTCCCATATTTTTGTGTGTTATAGCCCACACCTTCCGAGTGGTCCCGGGACCTCCGGACCCCTATCGCCTAAAATTTTTCCGGACTATCAAATATGACCTAAGGAACCATAGTATCCGCCTCGCCATGATCGTTCCTCATTTTTTGCGTTTTTCGGCCAAACAACTAGAATTCCGCGCGCTTACCATATTTTTGTGTGTTATAGCCCACGCCTTCCGAGTGGTCCCGGGACCTCCGGACCCCTATCACCTAAAATTTTTCCGGACTATCAAATACGACCTAAGGAACCATAGTATCCGCCTCGCCATGATCGTTCCTCATTTTTTGCGTTTTTCGGCCAAACAACTAGAATTCCGCGCGATTCCCATATTTTTGTGTGTTATAGCCCACACCTTCCGAGTGGTCCCGGGACCTCCGGACCCCTATCACCTAAAATTTTTCCAGACTATCAAATACGACCTAAGGAACCATAGTATCCGCCTCGCCATGATCGTTCCTCATTTTTTGCGTTTTTCGGCCAAACAACTAGAATTCCGCGCGATTCCTATATTTTTGTGTGTTATAGCCCACGCCTTCCGAGTGGTCCCGGGACCTCCTGACCCCTTTTCGCCTAATATTTTTCCGGACTATCAAATACGACCTAAGGAACCATAGTATCCGCCCCGCCATGATCGTTCCTCATTTTTTGCGTTTTTCGGCCAAACAACTAGAATTTCGCCCGACTCCCATATTTTTGTGTGTTATAGCCCACGCCTTTCGAGTGGTCCCGGGACCTCCTGACCCCTATCGCCTAATATTTTTCCGGACTATCAAATACGACCTAAGGAACCATAGTATCCGCCCCGCCATGATCGTTCCTCATTTTTTGCGTTTTTCGGCCAAACAACTAGAATTCCGCGCGATTCCTATATTTTTGTGTGTTATAGCCCACGCCTTCCGAGTGGTCCCGGGACCTCCTGACCCCTTTTCGCCTAATATTTTTCCGGACTATCAAATACGACCTAAGGAACGATAGTATCTGCCACGCCATGATTGTTCCTCATTTTTTGCATTTTTCGGCCAAACAACTAGAATTCCGCGCGATTCCCATATTTTTGTGTGTTATAGCCCACACCTTCCGAGTGGTCCCGGGACCTCCGGACCCCTATCGCCTAAAATTTTTCCGGACTATCAAATATGACCTAAGGAACCATAGTATCCGCCCCGCCATGATCGTTCCTCATTTTTTGCGTTTTTCGGCCAAACAACTAGAATTCCGCACGATTACCATATTTTTGTGTGTTATAGCCCACGCCTTTCGAGTGGTCCCGGGACCTCCTGACCCCTATCGCCTAATATTTTTCCGGACTATCAAATACGACCTAAGGAACCATAGTATCTGCCCCGCCATGATCGTTCCTCATTTTTTGCGTTTTTCGGCCAAACAACTAGAATTCCGCGCGACTCCCATATTTTTGTGTGTTATAGCCCATACCTTCCGAGTGGTCCCGGGACCTCCGGACCCCTATCACCTAAAATTTTTCCGGACTATCAAATACGACCTAAGGAACCATAGTATCCGCCTCGCCATGATCGTTCCTCATTTTTTGCGTTTTTCGGCCAAACAACTAGAATTCCGCGCGATTCCTATATTTTTGTGTGTTATAGCCCACACCTTTCGAGTGGTCCCGGGACCTCCTGACCCCTATCGCCTAATATTTTTTGGGACTATCAAATACGACCTAAGGAACCATAGTATCCGCCCCGCCATGATCGTTCCTCATTTTTTGCGTTTTTCGGCCAAACAACTAGAATTTCGCCCGACTCCCATATTTTTGTGTGTTATAGCCCATACCTTCCGAGTGGTCCCGGGACCTCCGGACCCCTATCACCTAAAATTTTTCCGGACTATCAAATACGACCTAAGGAACCATAGTATCCGCCTCGCCATGATCGTTCCTCATTTTTTGCGTTTTTCGGCCAAACAACTAGAATTCCGCGCGATTCCCATATTTTTGTGTGTTATAGCCCACACCTTCCGAGTGGTCCCGGGACCTCCGGACCCCTATCACCTAAAATTTTTCCAGACTATCAAATACGACCTAAGGAACCATAGTATCCGCCTCTCCATGATCGTTCCTCATTTTTTGCGTTTTTCGGCCAAACAACTAGAATTCCGCGCGATTCCTATATTTTTGTGTGTTATAGCCCACGCCTTCCGAGTGGTCCCGGGACCTCCTGACCCCTATCGCCTAATATTTTTCCGGACTATCAAATACGACCTAAGGAACCATAGTATCCGCCCCGCCATGATCGTTCCTCATTTTTTGCATTTTTCGGCCAAACAACTAGAATTCCGCGCGATTCCTATATTTTTGTGTGTTATAGCCCATGCCTTACGAGTGGTCCCGGGACCTCCTGACCCCTTTTCGCCTAATATTTTTCCGGACTATCAAATACGACCTAAGGAATGATAGTATCCGCCACGCCATGATTGTTCCTCATTTTTTGCGTTTTTCGGCCAAACAACTAGAATTCCGCGCGATTCCCATATTTTTGTGTGTTATAGCCCACACCTTCCGAGTGGTCCCGGGACCTCCGGACCCCTATCGCCTAAAATTTTTCCGGATTATCAAATATGACCTAAGGAACCATAGTATCCGCCCCGCCATGATCGTTCCTCATTTTTTGCGTTTTTTGGCCAAACAACTAGAATTCCGCGCGCTTACCATATTTTTGTGTGTTATAGCCCACGCCTTTCGAGTGGTCCCGGGACCTCCTGACCCCTATCGCCTAATATTTTTCCGGACTATCAAATACGACCTAAGGAACCATAGTATCCGCCCCGCCATGATCGTTCCTCATTTTTTGCGTTTTTCGCCCAAACAACTACAATTCCGCGCGATTCCCATATTTTTGTGTGTTATAGCCCACACCTTCCGAGTGGTCCCGGGACCTCCGGACCCCTATCGCCTAAAATTTTTCCGGACTATCAAATACGACCTAAGGAACCATAGTATCCGCCTCGCCATGATCGTTCCTCATTTTTTGCGTTTTTCGGCCAAACAACTAGAATTCCGCGCGATTCCTACATTTTTGTGTGTTATAGCCCACGCCTTCCGAGTGGTCCCGGGACCTCCTGACCCCTTTTCGCCTAATATTTTTTCGGACTATCAAATACGACCTAAGGAACGATAGTATCTGCCACGCCATGATTGTTCCTCATTTTTTGCGTTTTTCGGCCGAACAACTAGAATTCCGCGCGATTCCCATATTTTTGTGTGTTATAGCCCACACCTTCCGAGTGGTCCCGAGACCTCCGGACCCCTATCGCCTAAAATTTTTCCGGACTATCAAATATGACCTAAGGAACCATAGTATCCGCCCCGCCATGATCGGTCCTCATTTTTTACGTTTTTCGGCCAAACAACTAGAATTCCGCACGATTACCATATTTTTGTGTGTTATAGCCCAAGCCTTTCGAGTGGTCCCAGGACCTCCTGACCCCTATCGCCTAATATTTTTCCGGACTATCAAATACGACCTAAGGAACCATAGTATCCGCCCCGCCATGATCGTTCCTCATTTTTTGCGTTTTTCGGCCAAACAACTAGAATTCCGCGCGATTCCTATATTTTTGTGTGTTATAGCCCACGCCTTCCGAGTGGTCCCGGGACCTCCTGACCCCTTTTCGCCTAATATTTTTCCGGACTATAAAATACGACCTAAGGAACGATAGTATCTGCCACGCCATGATTGTTCCTCATTTTTTGCGTTTTTCGGCCAAACAACTAGAATTTCGCGCGATTCCCATATTTTTGTGTGTTATAGCCCACACCTTCCGAGTGGTCCCGGGACCTCCGGACCCCTATCGCCTAAAATTTTTCCGGACTATCAAATATGACCTAAGGAACCATAGTATCCGCCTCGCCATGATCGTTCCTCATTTTTTGCATTTTTCGGCCAAACAACTAGAATTCCGCGCGATTCCTATATTTTTGTGTGTTATAGCCCACGCCTTCCGAGTGGTCCCGGGACCTCCTGACCCCTTTTCGCCTAATATTTTTCCGGACTATCAAATACGACCTAAGGAACGATAGTATCTGCCACGCCATGATTGTTCCTCATTTTTTGCGTTTTTCGGCCAAACAACTAGAATTCCGCGCGATTCCCATATTTTTGTGTGTTATAGCCCACACCTTCCGAGTGGTCCCGGGACCTCCGGACCCCTATCGCCTAAAATTTTTCCGGACTATCAAATATGACCTAAGGAACCATAGTATCCGCCCCGCCATGATCGTTCCTCATTTTTTGCGTTTTTCGGCCAAACAACTAGAATTCCGCACGATTACCATATTTTTGTGTGTTATAGCCCACGCCTTTCGAGTGGTCCCGGGACCTCCTGACCCCTATCGCCTAATATTTTTCCGGACTATCAAATACGACCTAAGGAACCATAGTATCCGCCCCGCCATGATCGTTCCTCATTTTTTGCGTTTTTCGGCCAAACAACTAGAATTCCGCGCGATTCCTATATTTTTGTGTGTTATAGCCCACGCCTTCCGAGTGGTCCCGGGACCTCCTGACCCCTTTTCGCCTAATATTTTTCCGGACTATCAAATACGACCTAAGGAACGATAGTATCTGCCACGCGATGATCGTTCCTCATTTTTTGCGTTTTTCGGCCAAACAACTAGAATTTCGCGCGACTCCCATTTTTTTGTGTGTTATAGCCCACACCTTCCGAGTGGTCCAGGGACCTCCAGACCCTTATCGCCTAAAATTTTTCTGGACTATCAAATATCACCTAAGGACCCATAGTATCCGCCCCGCCATGATCATTCCTCATTTGTTGCGTTTTTCGGCCAAAAAACTAGAATTCCGCCCGATTACAATATTTTTGTGTGCTATTGCCCACCCTTCCAAGTGGTTCCGGGACCCCCGGACCCCGATCGCCTAAAATTTTTCCGGGCCATCAAATACGACCTAAGGAACCATAGTAACTGCCCCGCCATCATCGTTTCTCATTTTTTGCATTTTTCGGCCAAAAAACTAGAATTACGCCCGATTCCCATATTTTCGTGTGCTATACCCACGCCTTCCAAGTGGTCCGGGGAGCTGCGGACCCCGATCGCCTAAAATTTTTTCGGACTATCAAATACGACCTAAGGTACCATAGTCACTGCCCCACCATGATCTTTCCAAATGCTTTGCATTTTTCGGCCAAAAAACTAGAACGCCGCGCGATTTGCTTATTTTAGTGTGCTATAGCTTACGCTTTCCGAGTGGTCCCGGGAGCCGTGGACCCCGATCGCCTAAAATTTTCCGGGCCGTTAAATACGACCTAAGGAACCATAGTCAATGCCCCGCCATGATCGTTCCTCATTTATTGCGTTTTTCGGCCAAAAAACTAGAATTCCGCTCGATTACCATATTTTTGTGTGCTATTGCCCACGCCTTCCGAGTGGGCCGGGCCGCTGGACTCGGATTGCCTAAAAAATATTCGGGCCATCATTTAAGACCTAAGGAACCATAGTCACCACCTCTCCATGATCGTTCCTCATTTTTTGCATTTTTTGGCCAAAAAACTATAATTCCGACCGATTCCCATATTTTTGTGTGCTATCCCCCACGCCTTCCGAGTGGATCGGGCCCCCCGGAGCCGGATCGCCTAAAAATTTCCCGGACTATCAAATACGACCTAAGGAACCATAGTCACCTCCCCGCCATGATCGTTCCTAGTCTTTTGCGTTTTTCAGCCAAACAACTAGAATTCCGCGCGATTTCCATATTTTCGTGTGCTTTAGCCCACGCCTGCCAAGGGGTCCCGGGAACCCCGAACCCCGATCGCCTAAAAATTTTCCGGGCCATCAAATACGACCTAAGGAACCATAGTAACCGCCCCGCCATGATCGTTCCTCATGTTTTGCGTTTTTCGGCCAAACAACTAGAATTCCGCGCGATTACCATATTTTTGTGTGTTATAGCCCACGCCTTTCGAGTGGTCCCGGGACCTCCTGACCCCTATCGCCTAATATTTTTCCGGACTATCAAATACGACCTAAGGAACCATAGTATCCGCCCCGCCATGATCGTTCCTCATTTTTTGCGTTTTTCGGCCAAACAACTAGAATTCCGCGCGATTCCCATATTTTTGTGTGTTATAGCCCACACCTTCCGAGTGGTCCCGGGACCTCTGGACCCCTATCGCCTAAAATTTTTCCGGACTATCAAATATGACCTAAGGAACCATAGTATCCGCCTCGCCATGATCGTTCCTCATTTTTTGCGTTTTTCGGCCAAACAACTAGAATTCCGCGCGATTCCTATATTTTTGTGTGTTATAGCCCACGCCTTCCGAGTGGTCCCGGGACCTCCTGACCCCTTTTCGCCTAATATTTTTCCGGACTATCAAATACGACCTAAGGAACGATAGTATCCGCCACGCCATGATTGTTCCTCATTTTTTGCATTTTTCGGCCAAACAACTAGAATTCCGCGCGATTCCCATATTTTTGTGTGTTATAGCCCACGCCTTTCGAGTGGTCCCGGGACCTCCTGACCCCTATCGCCTAATATTTTTCCGGACTATCAAATACGACCTAAGGAACCATAGTATCCGCCTCGCCATGATCGTTCCTCATTTTTTGCGTTTTTCGGCCAATCAACTAGAATTCCGCGCGATTCCTATATTTTTGTGTGTTATAGCCCACGCTTTCCGAGTGGTCCCGGGACCTCCTGACCCCTTTTCACCTAATATTTTTCCGGACTATCAAATACGACCTAAGAAACGATAGTATCCGCCACGCCATGATTGTTCCTCATTTTTTGCATTTTTCGGCCAAACAACTAGAATTCCGCGCGATTCCCATATTTTTGTGTGTTATAGCCCACGCCTTTCGAGTGGTCCCGGGACCTCCTGACCCCTATCGCCTAATATTTTTCCGGACTATCAAATACGACCTAAGGAACCATAGTATCCGCCTCGCCATGATCGTTCCTCATTTTTTGCGTTTTTCGGCCAATCAACTAGAATTCCGCGCGATTCCTATATTTTTGTGTGTTATAGCCCACACCTTCCGAGTGGTCCCGGGACCTCCTGACCCCTTTTCGCCTAATATTTTTCCAGACTATCAAATACGACCTAAGGAACCATAGTATCCGCCCCGCCATGATCGTTCCTTATTTTTTGCGTTTTTCGGTCAAACAACTAGAATTCCGCGCGATTCCCATATTTTTGTGTGTTATAGCCCACACCTTCCGAGTGGTCCCGGGACCTCCGGACCCCTATCGCCTAAAATTTTTCCGGACTATCAAATATGACCTAAGGAACCATAGTATCCGCCTCGCCATGATCGTTCCTCATTTTTTGCGTTTTTTCGGCCAATCAACTAGAATTCCGCGCGATTCCTATATTTTTGTGTGTTATAGCCCACGCCTTCCGAGTGGTCCCGGGACCTCCTGACCCCTTTTCGCCTAATATTTTTCCGGACTATCAAATACGACCTAAGGAACGATAGTAACCGCCACGCCATGATTGTTCCTCATTTTTTGCATTTTTCGGCCAAACAACTAGAATTCCGCGCGATTCCCATATTTTTGTGTGTTATAGCCCACGCCTTTCGAGTGGTCCCGGGACCTCCTGACCCCTATCGCCTAATATTTTTCCGGACTATCAAATACGACCTAAGGAACCATAGTATCCGCCTCGCCATGATCGTTCCTCATTTTTTGCGTTTTTCGGCCAAACAACTAGAATTCCGCGCGATTCCCATATTTTTGTGTGTTATAGCCCACACCTTCCGAGTGGTCCCGGGACCTCCGGACCCCTATCGCCTAAAATTTTTCCGGACTATCAAATACGACCTAAGGAACCATAGTATCCGCCTCGCCATGATCGTTCCTCATTTTTTGCGTTTTTCGGCCAATCAACTAGAATTCCGCGCGATTCCTATATTTTTGTGTGTTATAGCCCACGCCTTCCGAGTGGTCCCGGGAACCCCGAACCCCGATCGCCTAAAAATTTTCCGGGCCATCAAATACGACCTAAGGAACCATAGTAACCGCCCCGCCATGATCGTTCCTCATGTTTTGCGTTTTTCGGCCAAACAACTAGAATTCCGCGCGATTACCATATTTTTGTGTGTTATAGCCCACGCCTTTCGAGTGGTCCCGGGACCTCCTGACCCCTATCGCCTAATATTTTTCCGGACTATCAAATACGACCTAAGGAACCATAGTATCCGCCCCGCCATGATCGTTCCTCATTTTTTGCGTTTTTCGGCCAAACAACTAGAATTCCGCGCGATTCCCATATTTTTGTGTGTTATAGCCCACACCTTCCGAGTGGTCCCGGGACCTCCGGACCCCTATCGCCTAAAATTTTTTCGGACTATCAAATATGACCTAAGGAACCATAGTATCCGCCTCGCCATGATCGTTCCTCATTTTTTGCGTTTTTCGGCCAATCAACTAGAATTCCGCGCGATTCCTATATTTTTGTGTGTTATAGCCCACGCCTTCCGAGTGGTCCCGGGACCTCCTGACCCCTTTTCGCCTAATATTTTTCCGGACTATCAAATACGACCTAAGGAACGATAGTATCCGCCACGCCATGATTGGTCCTCATTTTTTGCATTTTTCGGCCAAACAACTAGAATTCCGCGCGATTCCCATATTTTTGTGTGTTATAGCCCACGCCTTTCGAGTGGTCCCGGGACCTCCTGACCCCTATCGCCTAATATTTTTCCGGACTATCAAATACGACCTAAGGAACCATAGTATCCGCCTCGCCATGATCGTTCCTCATTTTTTGCGTTTTTCGGCCAATCAACTAGAATTCCGCGCGATTCCTATATTTTTGTGTGTTATAGCCCACGCCTTCCGAGTGGTCCCGGGACCTCCTGACCCCTTTTCGCCTAATATTTTTCCGGACTATCAAATACGACCTAAGGAACGATAGTATCCGCCACGCCATGATTGTTCCTCATTTTTTGCATTTTTCGGCCAAACAACTAGAATTCCGCGCGATTCCCATATTTTTGTGTGTTATAGCCCACGCCTTTCGAGTGGTCCCGGGACCTCCTGACCCCTATCGCCTAATATTTTTCCGGACTATCAAATACGACCTAAGGAACCATAGTATCCGCCTCGCCATGATCGTTCCTCATTTTTTGCGTTTTTCGGCCAATCAACTAGAATTCCGCGCGATTCCTATATTTTTGTGTGTTATAGCCCACACCTTCCGAGTGGTCCCGGGACCTCCTGACCCCTTTTCGCCTAATATTTTTCCGGACTATCAAATACGACCTAAGGAACGATAGTATCCGCCACGCCATGATTGTTCCTCATTTTTTGCGTTTTTCGGCCAAACAACTAGAATTCCGCGCGATTCCCATATTTTTGTGTGTTATAGCCCACACCTTCCGAGTGGTCCCGGGACCTCTGGACCCCTATCGCCTAAAATTTTTCCGGACTATCAAATATGACCTAAGGAACCATAGTATCCGCCTCGCCATGATCGTTCCTCATTTTTTGCGTTTTTCGGCCAATCAACTAGAATTCCGCGCGATTCCTATATTTTTGTGTGTTATAGCCCACGCCTTCCGAGTGGTCCCGGGACCTCCTGACCCCTTTTCGCCTAATATTTTTCCGGACTATCAAATACGACCTAAGGAACGATAGTAACCGCCACGCCATGATTGTTCCTCATTTTTTGCATTTTTCGGCCAAACAACTAGAATTCCGCGCGATTCCCATATTTTTGTGTGTTATAGCCCACGCCTTTCGAGTGGTCCCGGGACCTCCTGACCCCTATCGCCTAATATTTTTCCGGACTATCAAATACGACCTAAGGAACCATAGTATCCGCCTCGCCATGATCGTTCCTCATTTTTTGTGTTTTTCGGCCGAACAACTAGAATTCCACGCGATTCCCATATTTTTGTGTGTTGTAGCCCACACCTTCCGAGTGGTCCCGGGACCTACGGACCCCTATCGCCTAAAATTTTTCCGGACTATCAAATACGACCTAAGGTACCATAGTCGCCGCCCTACCATGATCGTTCCAAATGCTTTGCATTTTTCGGCCAAAAAACTAGAACTCCGCGCGATTTGCATATTTTAGTGTGCTATAGCTTACGCCTTCCGAGTGGTCCCGGGAGCCGTGCACCCCGATCGCCTAAAATTTTCCGGGCCATCAAATACGACCTAAGGAACCATAGTAACCACCCCGCCATGATCGTTCCTCATTTTTTGCGTTTTTCGGCCAAAAAACTAGAATTCCGCGCGATTCCCATATTTTTGTGTGTTATAGCCCACACGTTCCGAGTGGTCCCGGGACCTCCTGACCCCTATCGCCTAATATTTTTCCGGACTATCAAATACGACCTAAGGAACCATAGTATCCTCTCTGCCATGATCGTTCCTCATTTTTTGCGTTTTTCGGCCAAACAACTAGAATTCCTCGCGACTCCCATATTTTTGTGTGTTATAGCCCACACTTTCCGAGTGGTCCCGGGACCTCCGGACCCCTATCGCCTAAAATTTTTCTGGACTATCAAATACGACCTAAGGAACCATAGTATCCGCCCCGCCATGATCGTTCCTCATTCTTTGCATTTTTCGGCCAAACAACTAGAATTTCGTGCTATCCCATATTTTTGTGTGTTATAGCCCACGCCTTCCGAGTGGTCCCGGGTCTCCGGACCCATATCGCCTAAAAATTTTCTGGACTATCAAATAAGACCTAAGGAACCATAGTCACCGCCCAGCCATGATCGTTCCTAGTTTTTTCCGTTTTTCGGCCAAAAAACTAGAATTCCGCGCGATTCCCATATTTTCGTGTCCTATAGCCCACGCCTTCCAAGTGAACCCGGGAACTCCGGACCCCTATCGCCTAAAATTTTTCCGGACTATCAAATACAACCTAAGGAACTATAGTCACCGCCCAGCCATGATCATTCCTCATTTGTTGCGTTTTTCGGCCAAAAAACTAGAATTCCGCCCGATTACAATATTTTTGTGTGCTATTGCCCACCCTTCCAAGTGGTTCCGGGACCCCCGGACCCCGATCGCTTAAAATTTTTCCGAGCCATCAAATACGACCTAAGGAACCATAGTAACCGCCCCGCCATCATCGTTTCTCATTTTTTGCATTTTTCGGCCAAAAAACTAGAATTACGCCCGATTCCCATATTTTCGTGTGCTATACCCACGCCTTCCAAGTGGTCAGGGGAGCCGCGGACCCCGATCGCCTAAAATTTTTCCGGACTATCAAATAAGACCTAAGGAACCATAGTCACCGCCCCGCCATGATCGTTCCTCATTTTTTGTGTTTTTCGGCCAAACAACTAGAATTCCGCGCGATTCCCATATTTTTGTGTGTTATAGCCCACACCTTCCGAGTGGTCCCGGGACCTCAGGACCCCTATCGCCTAAAATTTTTCCGGCTATCAAATATGACCTAAGGAACCATAGTATCCTCCCCGCCATGATCGTTCCTCATTCTTTGCATTTTTCGGCCAAACAACTAGAATTCCGCGCGACTCCCATATTTTTGTGTGTTATATATAGCCCACGCCTTCCGAGTGGTCCCGGGTCTCCGGACCCATATCGCCTAAAATTTTTCCGGACTATCAAATAAGACCTAAGGAACCATAGTCACCGCCCAGCCATGATAATTCCTCATTCTTTGCATTTTTCGGCCAAACAACTAGAATTCCGCGCTATCCCATGTTTTTGTGTGTTATATATAGCCCACACCTTCCGAGTGGTCCCGGGTCTCCGGACCCCTATCGCCTAATATTTTTCCGGACTATCAAATACGACCTAAGGAACCATAGTATCCGCCCCACCATGATAGTTCCTCATTTTTTGCGTTTTTCGGCAAACAACTAAAATTCCGCGCGATTCCCATATTTTTGTGTGTTATAGCCCACACCTTCCGAGTGGTCCCGGGACCTCCGGACCCCTATCGCCTAAAATTTTTCCGGACTATCAAATACGACCTAAGGAACCATAGTCACCGCCCAGCCATGATCATTCCTCATTTGTTGCGTTTTTCGGCCAAAAAACTAGAATTCCGCCCGATTACAATATTTTTGTGTGCTATTGCCCACCTTTCCAAGTGGTTCCGGAACCCCCGGACCCCGATCGCCTAAAATTTTTTCGGGCCGTCAAATACGACCTAAGGAACCATAGTAACCACCCCGCCATCATCGTTTCTCACTTTTTGCATTTTTCGGCCAAAAATTCTAGAATTACGCCCGATTCCTATATTTTCGTGTGCTATACCCACGCCTTCCAAGTGGTCCGGGGAGCCGCGGACCCCGATCACCTAAAATTTTTCCGGACTATCAAAAATAACCTAAGGAACCATAGTCACCGCCCCGCCATGATCGTTCCTCATTTATTGTGTTTTTCGGCCAAAATACTAGAATTCCGCCCGATTCCCATATTTTTGTGTGCTATCGCCCACGCCTTCCGAGTGGGTCGGGCCCCCGGAGCCAGATCGCCTAAAAATTTTCCGGACTATCAAATAAGACCTAAGGAACCATAGTCACCTCCCCGCCATGATCGTTCCTAGTCTTTTGCGTTTTTCAGCCAAACAACTAGAATTCCGCGCGATTTCCATATTTTCGTGAGCTTTAGCCCACGCCTTCCAAGGGGTCCCGGGAACCCCGAACCCCGATGGCCTAAAAATTTTCCGGGCCATCAAATACGACCTAAGGAACCATAGTAACCGCCCCGCCATGATCGTTCCTCATGTTTTGCGTTTTTCTGCCAAACAACTAGAATTCCGCGCGATTACCATATTTTTGTGTGTTATAGCCCACGCCTTTCGAGTGGTCCCGGGACCTCCTGACCCCTATCGCCTAATATTTTTCCGGACTATCAAATACGACCTAAGGAACCATAGTATCCGCCTCTCCATGATCGCTCCTCATTTTTTGCATTTTTCTGCCAAACAACTAGAATTCCGCGCGATTCCTATATTTTTGTGTGTTATAGCCCACGCCTTCCGAGTGGTCCCGGGACCTCCTGACCCCTTTTCGCCTAATATTTTTCCGGACTATCAAATACGACCTAAGGAACGATAGTATCCGCCACGCCATGATTGTTCCTCATTTTTTGCGTTTTTCGGCCAAACAACTAGAATTCCGCGCGATTCCCATATTTTTATGTGTTATAGCCCACGCCTTTCGAGTGGTCCCGGGACCTCCTGACCCCTATCGCCTAATATTTTTCCGGACTATCAAATACGACCTAAGGAACCATAGTATCCGCCCCGCCATGATCGTTCCTCATTTTTTGCGTTTTTCGGCCGAACAACTAGAATTCCGCGCGATTCCCATATTTTTGTGTGTTATAGCCCACACCTTCCGAGTGGTCCCGGGACCTCCGGACCCCTATCGCCTAAAATTTTTCCGGACTATCAAATACGACCTAAGGTACCATAGTCACCGCCCTACCATGATCGTTCCAAATGCTTTGCATTTTTCGGCCAAAAAACTAGAACTCCGCGCGATTTGCATATTTTAGTGTGCTATAGCTTACGCCTTCCGAGTGGTCCCGGGAGCCGTGGACCCCGATCGCCTAAAATTTTCCGGGCCATCAAATACGACCTAAGGAACCATAGTAACCACCCCACCATGATCGTTCCTCATTTTTTGCGTTTTTCGGCCAAACAACTAGAATTCCGCGCGATTCCCATATTTTTGTGTGTTATAGCCCACGCATTCCGAGTGGTCCCGGGACCTCCTGACCCCTATCGCCTAATATTTTTCCGGACTATCAAATACGACCTAAGGAACCATAGTATCCTCTCCGCCATGATCGTTCCTCATTTTTTGCATTTTTCGGCCAAACAACTAGAATTCCGCGCGACTCCCATATTTTTGTGTGTTATAGCCCACACTTTCCGAGTGGTCCCGGGACCTCCGGACCCCTATCGCCTAAAATTTTTCTGGACTATCAAATACGACCTAAGGAACCATAGTATCCGCCCCGCCATGATCGTTCCTCATTCTTTCCGTTTTTCGGCCAAACAACTAGAATTCCGCGCTATCCCATATTTTTGTGTGTTATAGCCCACGCCTTCCGAGTGGTCCCGGGTCTCCTGACCCATATCGCCTAAAAATTTTCCGGACTATCAAATAAGACCTAAGGAACCATAGTCACCGCCCAGCCATGATCGTTCCTAGTTTTTTCCGTTTTTCGGCCAAAAAACTAGAATTCCGCGCGATTCCCATATTTTCGTGTCCTATAGCCCACGCCTTCCAAGTGAACCCGGGATCTCCGGACCCCTATCGCCTAAAATTTTTCCGGACTATCAAATACAACCTAAGGAACTATAGTCACCGCCCAGCCATGATCATTCCTCATTTGTTGCGTTTTTCGGCCAAAAAACTAGAATTTCGCCCGATTACAATATTTTTGTGTGCTATTGCCCACCCTTCCAAGTGGTTCCGGGACCCCCGGACCCCGATCGCTTAAAATTTTTCCGGGCCATCAAATATGACCTAAGGAACCATAGTAACCGCCCCGCCATCATCGTTTCTCATTTTTTGCATTTTTCGGCCAAAAAACTAGAATTACGCCCGATTCCCATATTTTCGTGTGCTATACCCACGCCTTCCAAGTGGTCAGGGGAGCCGCGGACCTCGATCGCCTAAAATTTTTCCGGACTATCAAATACGACCTAAGGTACCATAGTCACCGCCCCACCATGATCTTTCCAAATGCTTTGTATTTTTCGGCCAAAAACTAGAACGCCGCGCGATTTGCTTATTTTAGTGTTCTATAGCTTACGCCTTCTGAGTGGTCCCGGGAGCCGTGGACCCCGATCGCCTAAAATTTTTCCGGACTATCAAATAAGACCTAAGGAACCATAGTAACCGCCCCGCCATGATCGTTCCTCATTTTTTGCATTTTTCGGCCAAACAACTAGAATTCCGCGCGATACCTATATTTTTGTGTGTTATAGCCCACGCCTTCCGAGTGGTCCCGGGACCTCCTGACCCCTTTTCGCCTAATATTTTTCCGCACTATCAAATACGACCTAAGGAACCATAGTATCCGCCCCGCCATGATCGTTCCTCATTTTTTGCGTTTTTCGGCAAAACAACTAGAATTCCGCGCGATTCCTATATTTTTGTGTGTTATAGCCCACACCTTCCGAGTGGTCCCGGGACCTCCGGACCCCTATCGCCTAAAATTTTTCCAGACTATCAAATATGACCTAAGGAACCATTGTAACCGCCCCGCCATGATCATTCCTCATTTGTTGCGTTTTTCGGCCAAAAAACTAGAATTCCGCCCGATTACAATATTTTTGTGTGCTATTGCCCACCTTTCCAAGTGGTTCCGGAACACCCGGACTCCAATCGCCTAAAATATTTTCGGGCCATCAAATACGACCTAAGGAACCATAGTAACCACCCCGCCATCATCGTTTCTTACTTTTTGCATTTTTCGGCCAAAAAACTAGAATTACGCCCGATTCCTATATTTTCGTGTGCTATACCCACGCCTTCCAAGTGGTCCGGGGAGCCGCGGACCCCGATCGCCTAAAATTTTTTCGGACTATCAAAAATGACCTAAGGAACCATAGTCACCGCCCCGCCATGATCGTTCCTCATTTATAGCGTTTTTCGGCCAAAATACTAGAATTCCGCCCGATTCCCATATTTTTGTGTGCTATCGCCCACGCCTTCCGAGCGGGTCGCGCCCCCCGGAGCCGGATCGCCTAAAAATTTTCCGGACTATCAAATGCGACCTAAGGAACCATAGTCACCTCCCCGCCATGATCGTTCCTAGTCTTTTGCGTTTTTCAACCAAACAACTAGAATTCCGCGCGATTTCCATATTTTCGTGTGCTTTAGCCCACGCCTTCCAAGGGGTCCCGGGAACCCCGAACCCCGATCGCCTAAAAATTTTCCGGGCCATCAAATACGACCTAAGGAACCATAGTAACCGCCCCGCCATGATCGTTCCTCATGTTTTGCATTTTTCTGCCAAACAACTAGAATTCCGCGCGATTACCATATTTTTGTGTGTTATAGCCCACGCCTTTCGAGTGGTCCCGGGACCTCCTGACCCCTATCGCCAAATATTTTTTCGGACTATCAAATACGACCTAAGGAACCATAGTATCCGCCCCGCCATGATCGTTCCTCATTGTTTGGCGTTTTTCAGCCAAACAACTAGAATTCCACGCGATTCCCATATTTTTGTGTGTTATAGCCCACACCTTCCGAGTGGTCCCGAGAAATCCGGACCCCTATCGCCTAAAATTTTTCCGGACTATCAAATACGAACTAAGGAACCATAGTATCCGCCTCGCCATGATCGTTCCTCATTTTTTGCATTTTTCGGCCAAACAACTAGAATTCCGCGCTATCCCATATTTTTGTGTGTTATAGCCCACGCCTTCCGAGTGGTCCCGGGACTCCGGACCCCTATCGCCTAAATTTTTGTTTGGACTATCAAATAAGAGCTAAGGAACCATAGTAACCACCCCGCCATGATCGTTCCTCATTTTTTGCATTTTTCGGCCAAACAACTAGAATTCCGCGCTATTCCTATATTTTTGTGTGTTATAGCCCACGCCTTCCGAGTGGTCCCGGGACCTCCTGACCCCTTTTCGCCTAATATATTTCCGGACTATCAAATACGACCTAAGGAACGATAGTATCCGCCACGCCATGATCATTCCTCATTTTTTGCATTTTTCGGCCAAACAACTAGAATTCCGCGCGATTCCCATATT
The DNA here is from genome assembly GCF_000715075.1 of Nicotiana tabacum. NCBI lineage: Eukaryota > Viridiplantae > Streptophyta > Magnoliopsida > Solanales > Solanaceae > Nicotiana > Nicotiana tabacum. The sequence goes on from NW_027438297.1 coordinate 102,004, forward strand.
TTTGTGTGTTATAGCCCACACCTTCCGAGTGGTCCCGGGACCTCCGGACCCCTATCGCCTAAAATTTTTCTGGACTGTCAAATACGACCTAAGGAACCATAATCACCGCCCAGCCATGATCGTTCCTAGATTTTTCCGTTTTTCGGCCAAAAAACTAGAATTCCGCGCGATTCCCATATTTTCGTGTCCTATAGCCCATGCCTTCCGAGTGAAGCCGGGAACTCCGGACCCCTATCGCCTAAAATTTTTCCGGACTATCAAATACGACCTAAGGAACCATAGTCACCGCCCAGCCATGATCATTCCTCATTTGTTGCGTTTTTCGGCCAAAAAACTAGAATTCCGCCCGATTATAATATTTTTGTGTGCTATTGCCAACCCTTCCAAGTGGATCCGGGACCCCCGGACCCCGATCGCCTAAAATTTTTCCGGGCCATCAAATACGACCTAACGAACCATAGTAACCGCCCCGCCATCATCGTTTCTCATTTTTTGCATTTTTCGGCCAAAAAGCTAGAATTATGCCCGATTCTCATATTTTCGTGTGCTATACCCACGCCTTCCAAGTGGTCCGGGGAGCCGCGGACCCCGATCGCCTAAAATTTTTCCGGACTATCAAATACGACCTAAAGTACCATAGTCACTGCCCCACCATGATCGTTCCAAATGCTTTGCATTTTTCGGCCAAAAAACTAGTACTCTGCGCGATTTGCTTATTTTAGTGTTCTATAGCTTACGCCTTCCGAGTGGTCCCGGGAGCCGTTGACCCCGATCGCCTAAAATTTTCCGGGCCATCAAACATGACCTAAGGAACCATAGTCACCGCCCCGCCATGATCGTTCCTCGTTTATCGCGTTTTTCGGCCAAAAAACTAGAATTCCGCTAGATTACCAAATTTTTATGTGCTATTGCCCACGCCTTCCGAGTGGGCCTGGCCGCCGGACTCGGATCGCCTAAAAAAATTTTGGGCAATCAATTAGGACCTAAGGAACCATAGTCACCGCCTCTCCATGATCGTTCCTCATTTTTTGCATTTTCTGGCTAAAAAACTAGAATTCCGCCTGATTCCCATATTTTTGTGTGCTATCGCCCACGCCTTCCGAGTGGGTCGGGCCCCCCGGAGCCGGATCGCCTAAAAATTTTCCGGACTATCAAATACGACCTAAGGAACCATAATCACCGCCCCGTCATGATCGTTCCTAGTCTTTTGCGTTTTTCTGCCAAAAAACTAGAATTCCGCGCGATTTCCATATTTTCGTGTGCTTTAGCCCACGCCTTCCAAGGGGTCCCGGGAACCCCGAACCCCGATCGCCAAAAAATTTTCCGGGCCATCAAATACGACCTAAGGAACCATAGTAACCGCCCCGCCATGATCGTTCCTCATGTTTTGCGTTTTTCTGCCAAACAACTAGAATTCCGCGCGATTACCATATTTTTGTGTGTTATAGCCCACGCCTTTCGAGTGGTCCCGGGACCTCCTGACCCCTATCGCCTAATATTTTTCCGGACTATCAAATACGACCTAAGGAACCATAGTATCCGCCCCGCCATGATCGTTCCTCATTTTTTGCGTTTTTCGGCCAAACAACTAGAATTCCGCGCGATTCCCATATTTTTGTGTGTTATAGCCCACACTTTCCGAGTGGTCCCGGGACCTCCGGACCCCTATCGCCTAAAATTTTTCTGGACTATCAAATACGACCTAAGGAACCATAGTATCCGCCCCGCCATGATCGTTCCTCATTCTTTCCGTTTTTCGGCCAAACAACTAGAATTCCGCGCTATCCCATATTTTTGTGTGTTATAGCCCACGCCTTCCGAGTGGTCCCGGGTCTCCTGACCCATATCGCCTAAAAATTTTCCGGACTATCAAATAAGACCTAAGGAACCATAGTCACCGCCCAGCCATGATCGTTCCTAGTTTTTTCCGTTTTTCGGCCAAAAAACTAGAATTCCGCGCGATTCCCATATTTTCGTGTCCTATAGCCCACGCCTTCCAAGTGAACCCGGGATCTCCGGACCCCTATCGCCTAAAATTTTTCCGGGCTATCAAATACAACCTAAGGAACTATAGTCACCGCCCAGCCATGATCATTCCTCATTTGTTGCGTTTTTCGGCCAAAAAACTAGAATTTCGCCCGATTACAATATTTTTGTGTGCTATTGCCCACCCTTCCAAGTGGTTCCGGGACCCGCGGACCCCGATCGCTTAAAATTTTTCCGGGCAATCAAATACGACCTAAGGAACCATAGTAACCGCCCCGCCATCATCGTTTCTCAGTTTTTGCATTTTTCGGCCAAAAAACTAGAATTACGCCCGATTCCCATATTTTCGTGTGCTATACCCACGCCTTCCAAGTGGTCAGGGGAGCCGCGGACCCCGATCGCCTAAAATTTTTCCGGACTATCAAATACGACCTAAGGTACCATAGTCACCGCCCCACCATGATCTTTCCAAATGCTTTGTATTTTTCGGCCAAAAACTAGAACGCCGCGCGATTTGCTTATTTTAGTGTTCTATAGCTTACGCCTTCTGAGTGGTCCCGGGAGCCGTGGACCCCGATCGCCTAAAATTTTTCCGGACTATCAAATAAGACCTAAGGAACCATAGTAACCGCCCCGCCATGATCGTTCCTCATTTTTTGCATTTTTCGGCCAAACAACTAGAATTCCGCGCGATACCTATATTTTTGTGTGTTATAGCCCACGCCTTCCGAGTGGTCCCGGGACCTCCTGACCCCTTTTCGCCTAATATTTTTCCGCACTATCAAATACGACCTAAGGAACCATAGTATCCGCCCCGCCATGATCGTTCCTCATTTTTTGCGTTTTTCGGCAAAACAACTAGAATTCCGCGCGATTCCCATATTTTTGTGTGTTATAGCCCACACCTTCCGAGTGGTCCCGGGACCTCCGGACCCCTATCGCCTAAAATTTTTCCAGACTATCAAATATGACCTAAGGAACCATTGTATCCGCCCCGCCATGATCATTCCTCATTTGTTGCGTTTTTCGGCCAAAAAACTAGAATTCCGCCCGATTACAATATTTTTGTGTGCTATTGCCCACCTTTCCAAGTGGTTCCGGAACACCCGGACCCCGATCGCCTAAAATTTTTCCGGTCCATCAAATACGACCTAAGGAACCATAGTAACCACCCTGCCATCATCGTTTCTTACTTTTTGCATTTTTCGGCCAAAAAACTAGAATTACGCCTGATTCCTATATTTTCGTGTGCTATACCCACGCCTTCCAAGTGGTCCGGGGAGCCGCGGACCCCGATCGCCTAAAAATTGTTCGGACTATCAAAAATGACCTAAGGAACCATAGTCACCGCCCCGCCATGATCGTTCCTCATTTATAGCGTTTTTCGGCCAAAATACTAGAATTCCGCCCGATTCCCATATTTTTGTGTGCTATCGCCCACGCCTTCCGAGCGGGTCGGGCCCCCCGGAGCCGGATCGCCTAAAAATTTTCCGGACTATCAAATGCGACCTAAGGAACCATAGTCACCTCCCCGCCATGATCGTTCCTAGTCTTTTGCGTTTTTCAACCAAACAACTAGAATTCCGCGCGATTTCCATATTTTCGTGTGCTTTAGCCCACGCCTTCCAAGGGGTCCCGGGAACCCCGAACCCCGATCGCCTAAAAATTTTCCGGGCCATCAAATACGACCTAAGGAACCATAGTAACCGCCCCGCCATGATCGTTCCTCATGTTTTGCATTTTTCTGCCAAACAACTAGAATTCCGCGCGATTACCATATTTTTGTGTGTTATAGCCCACGCCTTTCGAGTGGTCCCGGGACCTCCTGACCCCTATCGCCAAATATTTTTCCGGACTATCAAATACGACCTAAGGAACCATAGTATCCGCCCCGCCATGATCCGTTCCTCATTGTTTGGCGTTTTTCAGCCAAACAACTAGAATTCCGCGCGATTCCCATATTTTTGTGTGTTATAGCCCACACCTTCCGAGCGGTCCCGGGACCTCCGGACCCCTATCGCCTAAAATTTTTCCGGACTATCAAATACGAACTAAGGAACCATAGTATCCGCCTCGCCATGATCGTTCCTCATTTTTTGCATTTTTCGGCCAAACAACTAGAATTCCGCGCTATCCCATATTTTTGTGTGTTATAGCCCACGCCTTCCGAGTGGTCCCGGGACTCCGGACCCCTATCGCCTAAATTTTTGTTTGGACTATCAAATAAGAGCTAAGGAACCATAGTAACCACCCCGCCATGATCGTTCCTCATTTTTTGCATTTTTCGGCCAAACAACTAGAATTCCGCGCTATTCCTATATTTTTGTGTGTTATAGCCCACACCTTCCGAGTGGTCCCGGGACCTCCGGACCCCTATCGCCTAAAATTTTTCTGGACTATCAAATACGACCTAAGGAACCATAATCACCGCCCAGCCATGATCGTTCCTAGATTTTTCCGTTTTTCGGCCAAAAAACTAGAATTCCGCGCGATTCCCATATTTTCGTGTCCTATAGCCCATGCCTTCCGAGTGAAGCCGGGAACTCCGGACCCCTATCGCCTAAAATTTTTCCGGACTATCAAATACGACCTAAGGAACCATAGTCACCGCCCAGCCATGATCATTCCTCATTTGTTGCATTTTTCGGCCAAAAAACTAGAATTCCGCCCGATTATAATATTTTTGGGTTCTATTGCCAACCCTTCCAAGTGGATCCGGGACCCCCGGACCCCGATCGCCTAAAATTTTTCCGGGCCATCAAATACGACCTAAGGAACCATAGTAACCGCCCCGCCATCATCGTTTCTCATTTTTTGCATTTTTCGGCCAAAAAGCTAGAATTACGCCCGATTCCCATATTTTCGTGTGCTATACCCACGCCTTCCAAGTGGTCCGGGGAGCCGCGGACCCCGATCGCCTAAAATTTTTCCGGACTATCAAATACGACCTAAAGTACCATAGTCACCGCCCCACCATGATCGTTCCAAATGCTTTGCATTTTTCGGCCAAAAAACTAGTACTCTGCGCGATTTGCTTATTTTAGTGTTCTATAGCTTACGCCTTCCGAGTGGTCCCGGGAGCCGTTGACCCCGATCGCCTAAAATTTTCCAGGCCATCAAATATGACCTAAGGAACCATAGTCACCGCCCCGCCATGATTGTTCCTCGTTTATCGCGTTTTTCGGCCAAAAAACTAGAATTCCGCTAGATTACCAAATTTTTATGTGCTATTGCCCACGCCTTCCGAGTGGGCCTGGCCGCCGGACTCGGATCGCCTAAAAAAATTTTGGGCAATCAATTAGGACCTAAGGAACCATAGTCACCGCCTCTCCATGATCGTTCCTCATTTTTTGCATTTTCTGGCCAAAAAACTAGAATTCCGCCTGATTCCCATATTTTTGTGTGCTATCGCCCACGCCTTCCGAGTGGGTCAGGCCCCCCGGAGCCGGATCGCCTAAAAATTTTCCGGACTATCAAATACGACCTAAGGAACCTTAGTCACCACCACGCCATGATCTTTCCTAGTCTTTTGCGTTTTTCTGCCAAAAAACTAGAATTCCGCGCGATTTCCATATTTTCGTGTGCTTTAGCCCACGCCTTCCAAGGGGTCCCGGGAACCCCGAACCCCGATCGCCAAAAAATTTTCCGGGCCATCAAATACGACCTAAGGAACCATAGTAACCGCCCCGCCATGATCGTTCCTCATGTTTTGCGTTTTTCTGCCAAACAACTAGAATTCCGCGCGATTACCATATTTTTGTGTGTTATAGCCCACGCCTTTCGAGTGGTCCCGGGACCTCCTGACCCCTATCGCCTAATATTTTTCCGGACTATCAAATACGACCTAAGGAACCATAGTATCCGCCCCACCATGATCGTTCCTCATTTTTTGCGTTTTTCGGCCAAACAACTAGAATTCCGCGCGATTCCCATATTTTTGTGTGTTATAGCCCACACCTTTCGAGTGGCCCCGGGACCTCCTGACCCCTATCGCCTAAAATATTTCCGGACTATGAAATACGACCTAAGGAACCATAGTAACCACCCCACCATGATCGTTCCTCATTTTTTGCATTTTTCGGCCAAACAACTAGAATTCCGCGCTATTCCTATATTTTTGTGTGTTATAGCCCACGCCTTCCGAGTGGTCCCGGGACCTCCTGACCCCTTTTCGCCTAATATTTTTCCGGACTATCAAATACGACCTAAGGAACGATAGTATCCGCCACGCCATGATCGTTCCTCATTTTTTGCGTTTTTCGGCCAAACAACTAGAATTCCGCGCGATTCCCATATTTTTGTGTGTTATAGCCCACACCTTCCGAGTGATCCCGGGACCTCCGGACCCCTATCGCCTAAAATATTTCCGGACTATAAAATACGACCTAAGGAACCATAGTATCCGCCCCGCCATGATCGTTCCTCATTTTTTGCGTTTTTCAGCCAAACAACTAGAATTCCGCCCGATTACCGTATTTTTGTGTGTTATAGCCCACGCCTTTTGAGTGGTCCCGAGACCTCCTGACCCCTATCGCCTAATATTTTTCCGGACTATCAAATACGACCTAAGGAACCATAGTATCCGCCCCACCATGATCGTTCCTCATTTTTTTGCGTTTTTCGGCCAAACAACTAGAATTCCATGCGATTCCCATATTTTTGTGTGTTATAGCCCACACCTTCCGAGTGGTCCCGGGACCTCCTGACCCCTATCGCCTAAAATTTTTCCGGACTATCAAATACAACCTAAGGAACCATAGTCACCGCCCAGCCATGATCATTCCTCATTTGTTGCGTTTTTCGGCCAAAAAACTAGAATTCCGCCCGATTACAATATTTTTGTGTGCTATTGCCCACCTTTCCAAGTGGTTCCGGAACCCCCGGACCCCGATCGCCTAAAATTTTTCCGGGCCATCAAATACGACCTAAGGAACCATAGTAACCACCCCGCCATCATCGTTTCTTACTTTTTGCATTTTTCGGCCAAAAAACTAAAATTACGCCCGATTCCTATATTTTCGTGTGCTATACCCACGCCTTCCAAGTGGTCCGGGGAACCGCGGACCCCGATCGCCTAAAATTTTTCCGGACTATCAAATACGACCTAAGCTACCATAGTCACCGCCCCCCATGATCGTTCCAAATGCTTTGCATTTTTCGGCCAAAAAACTAGTACTCTGCGCGATTTGCTTATTTTAGTGTTCTATAGCTTACGCCTTCCGAGTGGTCCCGGGAGCCGTTGACCCCGATCGCCTAAAATTTTTCGGGCCATCAAATATGACCTAAGGAACCATAGTCACCGCCCCGCCATGATCGTTCCTCATTTATTGCGTTTTTCGGCCAAAAAACTAGAATTCCGCTCGATTACCAAATTTTTGTGTGCTATTGCCCACGCCTTCCGAGTGGGCCTGGCCGCCGGACTCGGATCGCCTAAAAAAATTTTGGGCAATCAATTAGGACCTAAGGAACCATAGTCACCGCCTCGCCATGATCATTCCTCATTTTTTGCATTTTCTGGCCAAAAAACTAGAATTCCGCCCGATTCCCATATTTTTGTGTGCTATCGCCCACGCCTTCCGAGTGGGTCGGGCCCCCCGGAGGCGAATCGCCTAAAAATTTTCCGGACTACCAAATACGACCTAAGGAACCATAATCACCGCCCCGCCATGATCGTTCCTAGTCTTTTGCATTTTTCTGCCAAAAAACTAGAATTCCGCGCGATTTCCATATTTTCGTGTGCTTTAGCCCACGCCATCCAAGGGTTCCCGGGAACCCCGAACCCCGATCGCCTAAAGATTTTCCGGGCCATCAAATACGACCTAAGGAATCATAGTAACCACCCCGCCATGATCGTTCCTCATTTTTTGCGTTTTTCGGCCAAACAACTAGAATTCCGCGCGATTCCTATATTTTTGTGTGTTATAGCCCACGCCTTCCGAGTGGTCCCGGGACCTCCTGACCCCTATCGCCTACTATTTTTCCAGACTATCAAATACGACCTAAGGAACGATAGTATCCGCCACGCCATGATCGTTCCTTATTTTTTGCGTTTTTCGGCCAAACAACTAGAATTCCGCGCGATTCCCATATTTTTGTGTGTTATAGCCCACACCTTCCGAGCGGTCCCGGGACCTCCGGACCCCTATCGCCTAAAATTTTTCCGGACTATCAAATACGACCTAAGGAACCATAGTCACCGCCCAGCCATGATCATTCCTCATTTGTTGCGTTTTTCTGCCAAAAAACTAGAATTCCGCCCGATTACAATATTTTTGTGTGCTATTGCCCACCCTTCCAAGTGGTTCCGGGACCCCTGGACCCCGATCGCCTAAAATTTTTCCGTGCCTTCAAATACGACCTAAGAAACCATAGTAACCGCCCCGCCATCATCGTTTCTCATTTTTTGCATTTTTTGGCCAAAAAACTAGAATTACGCCCGATTCCCATATTTTCGTGTGCTATACCCACGCCTTCCAAGTGGTGCGGGGAGCCGCGGACCCCGATCGCCTAAAATCTTTCCGGACTATCAAATACGACCTAAGGAACCATAGTCACCGCCCAGCCATGATCATTCCTCATTTGTTGCATTTTTCGGCCAAAAAACTAGAATTCCGCCCGATTACAATATATTTGTGTGCTATTGCCCACCGTTCCAAGTGGATCCGGGACCCCCGGACCCCGATCGCCTAAAATTTTTCCGGGCCATCAAATACGACCTACGGAACCATAGTAACCGCCCCGCCATCATCGTTTCTCATTTTTTGCATTTGTCAGCCAAAAAATTAGAATTACGCCCGATTCCCATATTTTCGTGTGCTATACCCACGCCTTCCAAGTGGTCCGGGGAGCCGCAGACCCCGATCGCCTAAAATTTTTTCGGACTATCAAATACGACCTAAGGTACCATAGTCACCGCCCCACCATGATCGTTCCAAATGCTTTGCATTTTTCGGCCAAAAAACTAGAACTCCGCGCGATTTACTTATTTTAGTGTGCTATAGCTTACGCCTTCTGAGTGGTCCCGGGAGCCGTGGACCCCGATCGCCTAAAATTTTTCGGGCCATCAAATATGACCTAAGGAACCATAGTCATCGCCCCGCCATGATCGTTCCTCATTTATTGCATTTTTCGGCCAAAAAACTAGAATTCCGCTCGATTACCATATTTTTGTGTGCTATTGCCCACGCCTTCCGAGTGGGCCGGGCCGCCGGACTCGAATCGCCTAAAAAATTTTCGGGCCATCAACGTGGACCTAAGGAACCATAGTCACCGCCTCGCCATGATCGTTCCTCTTTTTTTGCATTTTTTGGCCAAAAAACTATAATTCCGCCCGATTCCAATATTTTTGTGTGCTATCGCCCACGCCTTCCGAGTGGGTCGGGCCCCCCGGAGCCGGATCGCCTAAAAATTTTCCGGACTATCAAATACGACCTAAGGAACCATAGTCACCTCCCCGCCATGATCGTTCCTAGTCTTTTGCGTTTTTCAGCCAAAAAACTAGAATTCCGCGCGATTTCCATATTTTCGTGTGCTTTAGCCTACGCCTTCCAAGGGGTCCCGGGAACCCCGAACCCCGATCGCCTAAAATTTTTTCGGGCAATCAAATACGACCTAAGGAACCATAGTAACCACCCCGCCATGATTGTTCCTCATTTTTTGCGTTTTTCGGCCAAACAACTAGAATTCCGCGCGATTCCCATATTTTTGTGTGTTATAGCCCACGCCTTCCGAGTGGTCCCGGGACCTCCTGACCCCTATCGCCTAATATTTTTTCGGGCAATCAAATACAACCTAAGGAACCATAGTATCCGCCCCGCCATGATCGTTTCCGTATTTCGGCCAAACAACTAGAATTCCGCGCGATTCCTATATTTTTGTGTGTTATAGCCCACGCCTTCCGAGTGGTCCCGGGACCTCCTGACCCCTATCGCCTAAAATTTTTCCGGACTATCAAATACGACCTAAGGAACCATAGTCACCTCCTAGCCATGATCATTCCTCATTTGTTGCATTTTTCGGCCAAAAAACTAGAATTCCACCCGATTACAATATTTTTGTGTGCTATTGCCAACCCTTCCGAGTGGGCCGGGCCGCCGGACTCGGATCGCCTAAAATTTGTTCGGGCCCTCAATGTGGACCTAAGGAACCATAGTCACCGCCTCGCCATGATCGTTCCTCATTTTTTGCATTTTTTGGCCAAAAAACTATAATTTCGCCTGATTCCCATATTTTTGTGTGCTATCGCCCACGCTTTCCGAGTGGGTCGGGCCCCCGGAGCCGGATCGCCTAAAATTTTCCGGACTATCAAATACGACCTAAGGAACCATAGTCACCTCCCCGCCATGATCGTTCCTAGTCTTTTGCGTTTTTCAGCCAAAAAACTAGAATTCCGCGCGATTTCCATATTTTCGTGTGCTTTAGCCCACGCCTTCCAAGGGGTCCCGGGAACCCCGAACCCCGATCGCCTAAAATTTTTCCGGGAAATCAAATACGACCTAAGGAACCATAGTAACCACCCCGCCATGATTGTTCCTCATTTTATGCATTTTTCGGCCAAACAACTAGAATTCCGCGCGATTCCCATATTTTTGTGTGTTATAGCCCACGCCTTCCGAGTGGTCCTGGGACCTCCTGACCCCTATCGCCTAATATTTTTCCGGGCAATCAAATACGACCTAAGGAACCATAGTATCCGCCCCGCCATGATCGTTTCCGTTTTTCGGCCAAACAACTAGAATTCCGCGCGATTCCAATATTTTTGTGTGTTATAGCCCACGCCTTCCGAGTGGTCCCGGGACCTCCTGACCCCTATCGCTTAATATTTTTCCGGACTATCAAATACGACCTAAGGAATGATAGTATCCGCCACGCCATGATCGTTCCTCATTTTTTGCGTTTTTCGGCCAAACAACTAGAATTCCGCGCGATTCCCATATTTTTGTGTGTTATAGCCCACACCATCCGAGTGGTCCCGGGACCTCCGGACCCCGATCGCCTAAAATTTTTCCGGACTATCAAATATGACCTAAGGTACCATAGTCACCGCCCCACCATGATCGTTCCTAATTTTTTGCATTTTTCGGCCAAACAACTAGAATTCCGCGCTATCCCATATTTTTGTGTGTTATAGCCCATGCCTACCGAGTGGTCCCGGGTCTCCGGACCCCTATCGCCTAAAATTTTTCGGGACTATCAAATAATACCTAAGGAACCATAGTCACCGCCCAGCCATGATCGTTCCTAGTTGTTTCCGTTTTTCGGCCAAAAAACTAGAATTCTGCGCGATTCTCATATTTTCGTGTCCTATAGCCCACGCCTTTCAAGTGAACCCGGGAACTCCGGACCCCAATCGCCTAAAAACTTTTCGGACTATCAAATATGACCTAAGGAACCATAGTCACCGCCCAGCCATGATCATTCCTCATTTGTTGCGTTTTTCTGCCAAAAAACAAGAATTCCGCCCGATTACAATATTTTTGTGTGCTATTGCCCACCCTTCCAAGTGGTTCCGGGACCCCCGGACCCCGATCGCCTAAAATTTTTCCGGGCCTTCAAATACGACCTAAAGAACCATAGTAACCGCCCCGCCATCATCGTTTCTCATTTTTTGCATTTTTCAGCCAAAAAACTAGAATTACGCCCGATTCCCATATTTTCGTGTGCTACACCCACGCCTTCCAAGTGGTCCGGGGAGCCGCAGACCCCGATCGCCTAAAATTTTTCCGGACTATCAAATACGACCTAAGGTACCATAGTCACCGCCCCACCATGATCGTTCCAAATGCTTTGCATTTTTCGGCCAAAAAACTAGAACTCCGCGCGATTTGCTTATTTTAGTGTGCTATAGCTTACGCCTTCTGAGTGGTCCCGAGATCCGTGGACCCCGATCGCCTAAAATTTTCCGGGCCATCAAATACGACCTAAGGAACCATAGTCATCGCCCCGCCATGATCGTTCCTCATTTATTGCATTTTTCGGCCAAAAAACTAGAATTCCGCTCGATTACCATATTTTTGTGTGCTATTGCCCACGCCTTCCGAGTGGGCCGGGCCGCCAGACTCGGATCGCCTAAAAAATTTTCGGGTCATCAATGTGGACCTAAGGAACCATAGTCACCGCCTCGCCATGATCGTTCCTCATTTTTTGCATTTTTTGGCCAAAAAACTATAATTCCGCCCGATTCCAATATTTTTGTGTGCTATCGCCCACGCCTTTCGAGTGGGTCGGGCCCCCGGAGCCGGATCGCCTAAAAATTTTCCGGACTATCAAATACGACCTAAGGAACCATAGTCACCTCCTCGCCATGATCGTTCCTAGTCTTTTGCGTTTTTCAGCCAAAAAACTAGAATTCCGCGCGATTTCTATATTTTCGTGTGCTTTAGCCCACGCCTTCCAAGGGGTCCCGGGAACCCCGAACCCCGATCGCCTAAAATTTTTCTGGGAAATCAAATACGACCTAAGGAACCATAGTAACCACCCCGCCATGATTGTTCCTCATTTTTTGCGTTTTTCGGCCAAACAACTAGAATTCCGCGCGATTCCCATATTTTTGTGTGTTATAGCCCACGCCTTCCGAGTGGTCCCGGGACCTCCTGACCCCTATCGCCTAATATTTTTCCGGGCAATCAAATACGACCTAAGGAACCATAGTATCCGCCCCGCCATGATCGTTTCCGTTTTTCGGCCAAACAACTAGAATTCCGCGCGATTCCAATATTTTTGTGTGTTATAGCCCACGCCTTCCGAGTGGTCCCGGGACCTCCTGACCCCTATCGCCTAATATTTTTCCGGACTATCAAATACAACCTAAGGAACGATAGTATCCGCCACGCCATGATCGTTCCTCATTTTTTGCGTTTTTCGGCCAAACAACTAGAATTCCGCGCGATTCCCATATTTTTGTGTGTTATAGCCCACACCTTCCGAGTGGTCCCGGGACCTCCGGACCCCGATCGCCTAAAATTTTTCCGCACTATCAAATACGACCTAAGGTACCATAGTCACCGCCCCACCATGATTATTCCTAATTTTTTGCGTTTTTCGGCCAAACAACTAGAATTCCGCGCTATCCCATATTTTTGTGTGTTATAGCCCATGCCTACCGAGTGGTCCCGGGTCTCCGGACCCCTATCGCCTAAAATTTTTCCGGACTATCAAATAATACCTAAGGAACCATAATCACCGCCCAGCCATGATCGTTCCTAGATTTTTCCGTTTTTCGGCCAAAAAACTAGAATTCCGCGCGATTCCCATATTTTCGTGTCCTATAGCCCATGCCGTCCGAGTGAAGCCGGGAACTCCGGACCCCTATCGCCTAAAATTTTTTCGGACTATCAAATACGACCTAAGGAACCTTAGTCACCGCCCAGCCATGATCATTCCTCATTTGTTGCGTTTTTCGGCCAAAAAACTAGAATTCCGCCCGATTATAATATTTTTGTGTGCTATTGCCAACCCTTCCAAGTGGATCCGGGACCCCCGGACCCCGATCGCCTAAAATTTTTCCGGGCCATCAAATACGACCTAAGGAACCATAGTAACTGCCCCGCCATCATCGTTTCTCATTTTTTGCATTTTTCAGCCAAAAAACTAGAATTACGCCCGATTCCCATATTTTTGTGTGCTATACCCACGCCTTCCAAGTGGTCCGGGGAGCCGCAGACCCCGATCGCCTAAAATTTTTCCGGACTATCAAATACGACCTAAGGTACCATAGTCACCGCCCCACCATGATCGTTCCAAATGCTTTGCATTTTTCGGCCAAAAAACTAGAACTCCGCGCGATTTGCTTATTTTAGTGTGCTATAGCTTACGCCTTCTGAGTGGTCCCGGGATCCGTGGACCCCGATCGCCTAAAATTTTCCGGGCCATCAAATACGACCTAAGGAACCATAGTCATCGCCCCGCCATGATCGTTCCTCATTTATTGCATTTTTCGGCCAAAAAACTAGAATTCCGCTCGATTACCATATTTTTGTGTGCTATTGCCCACGCCTTCCGAGTGGGCCGGGCCGCCGGACTCGGATCGCCTAAAAAATTTTCGGGCCATCAATGTGGACCTAAGGAACCATAGTCACCGCCTCGCCATGATCGTTCCTCATTTTTTGCATTTTTTGGCAAAAAAACTATAATTCCGCCCGATTCCAATATTTTTGTGTGCTATCGCCCACGCCTTTCGAGTGGGTCGGGCCCCCGGAGCCGGATCGCCTAAAAATTTTCCGGACAATCAAATACGACCTAAGGAACCATAATCACCTCCTCGCCATGATCGTTCCTAGTCTTTTGCATTTTTCAGCCAAAAAACTAGAATTCCGCGCGATTTCCATATTTTCGTGTGCTTTAGCCCACGCCTTCCAAGGGGTCCCGGGAACCCCGAACCCCGATCGCCTAAAATTTTTCTGGGAAATCAAATACGACCTAAGGAACCATAGTAACCACCCCGCCATGATTGTTCCTCATTTTTTGCGTTTTTCGGCCAAACAACTAGAATTCCGCGCGATTCCCATATTTTTGTGTGTTATAGCCCACGCCTTCCGAGTGGTCCCGGGACCTCCTGACCCCTATCGCCTAATATTTTTCCGGGCAATCAAATACGACCTAAGGAACCATAGTATCCGCCCCGCCATGATCGTTTCCGTTTTTCGGCCAAACAACTAGAATTCCGCGCGATTCCAATATTTTTGTGTGTTATAGCCCACGCCTTCCGAGTGGTCCCGGGACCTCCTGACCCCTATCGCTTAATATTTTTCCGGACTATCAAATACAACTTAAGGAACGATAGTATCCGCCACGCCATGATCGTTCCTCATTTTTTGCGTTTTTCGGCCAAACAACTAGAATTCCGCGCGATTCCCATATTTTTGTGTGTTATAGCCCACACCTTCCGAGTGGTCCCGGGACCTCCGGAACCCGATCGCCTAAAATTTTTCCGCACTATCAAATACGACCTAAGGTACCATAGTCACCACCCCACCATGATCGTTCCTAATTTTTTGCGTTTTTCGGCCAAACAACTAGAATTCTGCGCTATCCCATATTTTTGTGTGTTATAGCCCATGCCTACCGAGTGGTCCCGGGTCTCCGGACCCCTATCGCCTAAAATTTTTCCGGACTATCAAATAATACCTAAGGAACCATAGTCACCACCCAGCCATGATCGTTCCTAGATATTTCCGTTTTTCGGCCAAAAAACTAGAATTCCGCGCGATTCCCATATTTTCGTGTCCTATAGCCCATGCATTCCGAGTGAAGCCGGGAACTCCGGACCCCTATCGCCTAAAATTTTTCCGGACTATCAAATACGACCTAAGGAACCATAGACACCGCCCAGCCATGATCATTCCTCATTTGTTGCGTTTTTCGGCCAAAAAACTAGAATTCCGCCCGATTATAATATTTTTGTGTGCTATTGCCCACCCTTCCAAGTGGTTCCGGGACCCCCGGACCCCGATCGCCTAAAATTTTTCCGGGCCGTCAAATACGGCCTTAGGAACCATAGTATCCGCCCCGCCATGATCTTTCCTCATTATTTGCGTTTTTCGGCCAAACAACTAGAATTCCGCGCGATTCCCATATTTTCGTGTGTTATAGCCCACACCTTCTGAGTGGTCCCGGGACCTCCGGACCCCGATCGCCTAAAATTTTTCCGGACTATCAAATATGACCTAAGGTACCATAGTCACCGCCCCACCATGATCGTTCCTAATTTTTTGCATTTTTCGGCCAAACAACTAGAATTCCGCGCTATCCCATATTTTTGTGTGTTATAGCCCATGCCTACCGAGTGGTCCCGGGTCTCCGGACCCCTATCGCCTAAAATTTTTCGGGACTATCAAATAATACCTAAGGAACCATAGTCACTGCCCAGCCATGATCGTTCCTAGTTGTTTCCGTTTTTCGGCCAAAAAACTAGAATTCCGCGCGATTCCCATATTTTCGTGTCCTATAGCCCACGCCTTCCAAGTGAACCCGGGAACTCCGCACCCCAATCGCCTAAAAAATTTTCGGACTATCAAATATGACCTAAGGAACCATAGTCACCGCCCAGCCATGATCATTCCTCATTTGTTGCGTTTTTCTGCCAAAAAACTAGAATTCCGCCCGATTACAATATTTTTGTGTGTTATTGCCCACCCTTCCAAGTGGTTCCGGAACCCCCGGACCCCGATCGCAAAATTTTTTCGGGCCTTCAAATATGACCTAAGGAACCATAGTAACCGCCCCGCCATCATCGTTTCTCATTTTTTGCATTTTTCGGCCAAAAAACTAGAATTACGCCCGATTCCCATTTTTTCGTGTGCTATACCCACGCCTTCCAAGTGGTCCGGGGAGCCGCGGACCCCGATCGCCTAAAATTTTTCCGCACTATCAAATACGACCTAAGGAACCATAGTCACCGCCCAGCCATGATCATTCCTCATTTGTTGCATTTTTCGGCCAAAAAACTAGAATTCCGCCCGATTACAATATATTTGTGTTCTATTGCCCACCCTTCCAAGTGGATCCGGGACCCCCGGACCCCGATCGCCTAAAATTTTTCCGGACTATCAAATATGACCTAAGGTACCATAGTCACCGCCCCACCATGATCGTTCCTAATTTTTTGCGTTTTTCGTCCAAACAACTAGAATTACGCCCGATTCCCATATTTTTGTGTGCTATACCCACGCCTTCCAAGTGCTCCCGGGAGCCGCAGACCCCGATCGCCTAAAATTTTTCCGGACTATCAAATACGACCTAAGGTACCATAGTCACCGCCCCACCATGATCGTTCCAAATGCTTTGCATTTTTCAGCCAAAAAACTAGAACTCCGCGCGATTTGCTTATTTTAGTGTGCTATAGCTTACGCCTTCTGAGTGGTCCCGGGATCCGTGGACCCCGATCGCCTAAAATTTTTCGGGCCATCAAATACGACCTAAGGAACCATAGTCATCGCCCCGCCATGATCGTTCCTCATTTATTGCATTTTTCGGCCAAAAAACTAGAATTCCGCTCGATTACCATATTTTTGTGTGCTATTGCCCACGTCTTCTGAGTGGGCCGGGCCGCCGGACTCGGATCGCCTAAAAAATTTTCGGGCCATCAATGTGGACCTAAGGAACCATAGTCACCACCTCGCCATGATCGTTCCTCTTTTTTTTGCATTTTTTGGCCAAAAAACTATAATTCCGCCCGATTCCAATATTTTTGTGTGCTATCGCCCACGCCTTCCGAGTGGGTCGGGCCCCCCGGAGCCGGATCGCCTAAAAATTTTCCGGACTATCAAATACGAGCTAAGGAACCATAGTCACCTCCCCGCCATGATCGTTCCTAGTCTTTTGCGTTTTTCAGCCAAAAAACTAGAATTCCGCGCGATTTCCATATTTTCGTGTGCTTTAGCCTACGCCTTCCAAGGGGTCCCGGGAACCCCGAACCCCGATCGCCTAAAATTTTTTCGGGCAATCAAATACGACCTAAGGAACCATAGTAACCACCCCGCCATGTTTGTTCCTCATTTTTTGCGTTTTTCGGCCAAACAACTAGAATTCCGCGCGATTCCCATATTTTTGTGTGTTATAGCCCACGCCTTCCGAGTGGTCCCGGGACCTCCTGACCCCTATCGCCTAATATTTTTCCGGGCAATCAAATACGACCTAAGGAACCATAGTATCCGCCCCGCCATGATCGTTTCCGTTTTTCGGCCAAGCAACTAGAATTCCGCGCGATTCCTATATTTTTGTGTGTTATAGCCCACGCCTTCCGAGTGGTCCCGGGACCTCCTGACCCCTATCGCCTAAAATTTTTCCGGACTATCAAATACGACCTAAGGAACCATAGTCACCTCCCAACCATGATCGTTCCTCATTTTTTGCGTTTTTCGGCCAAACAACTAGAATTCCGCGCGATTCCCATATTTTTGTGTGTTATAGCCCACACCTTCCGAGTGGTCCCGGGACCTCCGGACCCCGATCGCCTAAAATATTTCCGGACTATCAAATACGACCTAAGGTACCATAGTCACCGCCCCACCATGATCGTTCCTAATTTTTTGCGTTTTTCGGCCAAACAACTAGAATTCCGCGCTATCCCATATTTTTGTGTGTTATAGCCCATGCCTACCGAGTGGTCTCGGGTCTCCGGACCCCTATCGCCTAAAATTTTTCCGGACTATCAAATAATACCTAAGGAACCATAGTCACCGCCCAGCCATGATCGTTCCTAGATTTTTCCGTTTTTCGGCCAAAAAACTAGAATTCCGCGTGATTCCCATATTTTCGTATCCTATAGCCCATGCCTTCCGAGTGAAGCCGGGAACTCCGGACCCCTATCGCCTAAAATTTTTCCGGACTATCAAATACGACCTAAGGAACCATAGTCACCGCCCAGCCATGATCATTCCTCACTTGTTGCGCTTTTCAGCCAAAAAACTAGAATTCCGCCCGATTACAATATTTTTGTGTGCTATTGCCCACCCTTCCAAGTTGTTCAGGGACCCCCGGACCCCGATCGCCTAAAATTTTTTCGGGCCGTCAAATACGGCCTTAGGAACCATAGTATCCGCCCCGCCATGATCTTTCCTCATTATTTGCGTTTTTCGGCCAAACAACAAGAATTCCGCGCGATTTCCATCTTTTCGTGTGCTTTAGCCTACGCCTTCCAAGGGGTCCCGGGAACCCCGAACCCCGATCGCCTAAAATTTTTTCCGGGCAATCATATACGACCTAAGGAACCATAATAACCACCCCGCCATGATTGTTCCTCATTTTTTGCGTTTTTCGGCCAAACAACTAGAATTCCGCGCGATTCCCATATTTTTGTGTGTTATAGCCCACGCCTTCCGAGTGGTCCCGGGACCTCCTGACCCCTATCGCCTAATATTTTTCCGGGCAATCAAATACGACCTAAGGAACCATAGTATCCGCCCCGCCATGATCGTTTTCCGTTTTTCGGCCAAGCAACTAGAATTCCGCGCGATTCCTATATTTTTGTGTGTTATAGCCCACGCCTTCCGAGTGGTCCCGGGACCTCCTGACCCCTATCGCCTAAAATTTTTCCGGACTATCAAATACGACCTAAGGAACCATAGTCACCTCCCAACCATGATCGTTCCTCATTTTTTGCGTTTTTCGGCCAAACAACTAGAATTCCGCGCGATTCCCATATTTTTGTGTGTTATAGCCCACACCTTCCGAGTGGTCCCGGGACCTCCGGACCCCGATCGCCTAAAATTTTTCCGGACTATCAAATACGGCCTAAGGTACCATAGTCACCGCCCCACCATGATCGTTCCTAATTTTTTGCGTTTTTCGGCCAAACAACTAGAATTCCGCGCTATCCCATATTTTTGTGTGTTATAGCCCATGCCTACCGAGTGGTCCCGAGTCTCCGGAACCCAATTGCCTAAAACTTTTCCGGACTATCAAATAATACCTAAGGAACCATAGTCACCGCCCAGCCATGATCGTTCCTAGATTTTTCCGTTTTTTGGCCAAAAAACTAGAATTCCGCGCGATTCCCATATTTTCGTGTCCTATAGCCCATGCCTTCCGAGTGAAGCCGGGAACTCCGGACTTCTATCGCCTAAAATATTTCCGGACTATCAAATACGACCTAAGGAACCATAGTCACCGCCCAGCCATGATCATTCCTCATTTGTTGCATTTTTCGGCCAAAAAACTAGAATTCCGCCCGATTACAATATTTTTGTGTGCTATTGCCCACCCTTCAAAGTGGTTCCGGGACCCCCGGACCCCGATCGCCTAAAATTTTTCCGGGCCGTCAAATACGGCCTTAGGAACCATAGTATCCGCCCCGCCATGATCTTTCCTCATTATTTGCGTTTTTCGGCCAAACAACTAGAATTCCGCGCGATTCCCATATTTTCGTGTGTTATAGCCCACACCTTCCGAGTGGTCCCGGGACCTCCGGACCCCGATCGCCTAAAATTTTTCCGGACTATCAAATACGACCTAAGGAACCATAGTATCCGCCCCGCCATGATCGTTCCTCATTTTTTGCGTTTTTCGGCCAAACAACTAGAATTCCGCGCGATTCCCATATTTTTATGTGTTATAGCCCACGCCTTCCGAGTGGTCCCGGGACCTCCGGACCCCTATCGCCTAATATTTTTCCGGACTATCAAATAAGAGCAAAGGAACCATAGTCACCGCCCTGCCAAGATCTTTCCACATTTTTTGCATGTTACTGAAAGAGACCTAGAATTTCGATTGATTCCCATATTTTCGTGTGCTATACCCACGCATTGTGAGTGGTCCAAAGAGCCGCGGACCCCGATCGCCTAAAATTTTTCCGGGCAATCAAATACGACCTAAGGAACCATAGTATCCGCCCCGCCATGATCGTTCCTTATTTTTTGCGTTTTTCGGCCAAACAACTAGAATTCCGCGCGATTCCCCTATTTTTGTGTGTTATAGCCCACACCTTCCGAGTGGTCCCGGGTCCTCCGGACCCCTATCACCTAAAATTTTTCCGGACTATCAAATACGACCTAAGGAACCATAGTATCCGCCCCGCCATGATCGTTCCTCATTTTTTGCGTTTTTCGGCCAAACAACTTGAATTCCGCGCGATTCCCATATTTTTGTGTGTTATAGCCCACGCCTTCCGAGTGGTCCCGGGACCACCTGACCCCTATCGCCTAATATTTTTCCGGACTATCAAATAATACCAAAGGAAGCATAGTCACCGCCCTGCCAAGATCTTTCCACATTTTTTGCGTTTTTCGGCCAAACAACAAGGATTCCGCGCGATTCCCATATTTTTGTGTGTTATAGCCCACGCCTTCCGAGTGGTCCCGGGACCACCGGACCCATATCACCTAATATTTTTCCGGACTATCAAATAAGACCAAAGGAACCATAGTCACCGCCCTGCCAAGATCTTTCCACATTTTTTGCATGTTACTGAAAAAGACCTAGAATTTCGCCCGATTCCCATATTTTCGTGTGCTATACCCATGCATTCCGAGTGGTCCCAAGAGCCGCGGACCCCGATCGCCTAAAATTTTTCCGGGCAATCAAATACGGCCTAAGGTACCATAGTCACCGCCCCACCATGATCGTTCCAAATGCTTTGCATTTTTCGGCCAAAAAAGTAGAACTCCGCGCGATTTGCATATTTTAGTGTGCTATAGCTTACGCCTTCCGAGGGGTCCCGGGAACCGTGGACCCCGATCGCCTAAAAGTTTCTGGGCCATCAAATACGACCTAAGGAAGCATAGTCACCGCCCAGCCATGATCGTTCCTCAATTGTTGCCTTTTACGGCCAAAAAACTAGAATTCCGCTCGATTACCATATTTTTATGTGCTATTGCCCAAGCCTTCTGAGTGGGCCGGCCCGCCGGACTCGGATCACCTAAAAAAATTTTGGTCCATCAATTAGGACCTAAGGAACCATAGTCACCGCCTCGCCATGATCGTTCCTAATTTTTTGCATTTTTTGGTCAAAAACTAGAATTCCACCCGATTCCCATATTTTTGTGTGCTATCGCCCACGCCTTCCGAGTGGGTCGGGCCCCCGGAGCCGGATCGCCTAAAAATTTTTCGGACTATCAAATACGACCTAAGGAACCATAGTCACCGCCCCGCCATGATCGTTCCTAGTCTTTTGCGTTTTTCAGCCAAAAAACTAGAATTCCGCGCGATTTCCATATTTTCGTGTGCTTGCCCACGCCTTCCAAGGGGTCCCGGGAACCCCGAACCCCGATCGCCTAAAAATTTTCCGGGCCATAAAATACGACCTAAGGAACCATAGTAACCACCCCTCCATGATCGTTCCTCATTTTTTGCGTTTTTCGGCCAAACAACTAGAATTCCACGTGATTTCCATATTTTTGTGTGTTATAGCCCACGCCTTCCGAGTGGTCCCGGGACCTCCTGACCCCTATCGCCTAATATTTCTCCGGACTATCAAATAATACCAAAGGAAGCATAGTCACCGCCCTGCCAAGATCTTTCCACATTTTTTGCGTTTTTCGGCCAAACAACAAGGATTCCGCGCGATTCCCATATTTTTGTGTGTTATAGCCCACGCCTTCCGAGTGGTCCCGGGACCACCGGACCCATATCACCTAATATTTTTCCGGACTATCAAATAAGACCAAAGGAACTATAGTCACCGCCCTGCCAAGATCTTTCCACATTTTTTGCATGTTACTGAAAAAGACCTAGAATTTTGCCCGATTCCCATATTTTTGAGTGCTATACCCACGCATTCCGAGTGGTCCCAAGAGCCGCAGACCCCGATCGCCTAAAATGTTTCCGGGCAATCAAATCCGACCTAAGGAACCATAGTATCCGCCCCGCCATGATCGTTCCTTATTTTTTGCGTTTTTCGGCCAAACAAATAGAATTCCGCGCGATTCCCATATTTTTGTGTTTTATAGCCCACACCTTCCGAGTAGTCCCGGGACCTCTGGACCCCTATCGCCTAAAATTTTTCCGGTCAATCAAATACGACCTAAGGAACCATAGTATCCGCCCCGCCATGATTGTTCCTTATTTTTTGCGTTTTTCGGCCAAACAACTAGAATTCCGCGCGATTCCCATATTTTTGTGTGTTATAGCCCACACCTTCCGAGTAGTCCCGGGACTTCCGGACCCCTATCGCCTAAAATTTTTCCGGACTATCAAATACGACCTAAGGAACCATAGTATCCGCCCCGCCATGATCGTTCCTTATTTTTTCCATTTTTCGGCCAAAAAACTAGAATTCCGCGCGATTCCCATATTTTCGTGTCCTATAGCCCACACCTTCCAAGTGAACCCGGGAACTCCGGACCCCTATCGCCTAAAATTTTTCCGGACTATCAAATACGACCTAAGGAACCATAGTCACCGCCCAGCCATGATCATTCCTCATTTGTTGCGTTTTTCAGCCAAAAAACTAGAATTCCGCCCGATTACAATATTTTTGTGTGCTATTGCCCACCCTTCCAAGTGGATTCGGGACCCCCGAACCCCGATCGCCTAAAATTTTTTCGGGCTGTCAAATTCGACCTAAGGAACCATGTTAACCGCCCTGCCATCATCGTTTCTCATTTTTCGGCCAAAAAACTAGAATTACGCCCGATTCCCATATTTTCGTTCGCTTTACCCACGCCTTCCAAGTGGTCCGGGGAGCCGCGGACCCCGATAGCCTAATATTTTTCCGGACTATCAAATACGACCTAAGGTACCATAGTCACCGCCCCACCATGATCGTTCCAACTGCTTTGCATTTTTCGGCCAAAAAAGTAGAACTCCGCGCGATTTGCATATTTTAGTGTGCTATAGCTTACGCCTTCCGAGTGGTCCCGGGAGCCGTGGACCCCGATCGCCTAAAATTTTCCGGGCCATCAAATACGACCTAAGGAACTATAGTCACCGCCCAGCCATGATCGTTCCTCATTTGTTGCCTTTTTCGGCCAAAAAACTAGAATTCCGCTCGATTACCATATTTTTGTGTGCTATTGCCCAAGCCTTCCGAGTGGGCCGGGCTGCCGGACTCGGATCGCCTAAAAAATTTTCGGGCCATCAATTAGGACCTAAGGAACCATAGTCTCCGCCTCACCATGATCGTTCCTTATTTTTTGCATTTTTTGGCCAAAAAACTAGAATTCCGCCCGATTCCCATATTTTTGTGTGCTATCGCCCACGCCGTCCGAGTGGGTCAGGCCCCCCGGAGCCGGATCGCCTAAAAATTATCCGGACTATCAAATACGACCTAAGGAACCATAGTCACCGCCCCACCATGATCGTTCCTACTCTTTTGCGTTTTTCACCCAAAAAACTAGAATTCCGCGCGATTTTCATATTTTCGTGTGCTTTAGCCAACGCCTTCCAAGGGGTCCCGGGAACCCCGATCGCCTAAATATTTTCCGGGACATAAAATATGACCTAAGGAACCATAGTAACCACCTCGCCATGATCGTTCCTCATTTTTTGCGTTTTTCGGCCAAACAACTAGAATTTCGCGCGATTCCCATATTTTTGCGTGTTATAGCCCACACCTTCCGAGTAGTCCCGGGACCTCCTGACCCCTATCGCCTAAAATTTTTCCGGACTATCAAATACGACCTAAGGAACCATAGTATCCGCCCCGCCATGATCGTTCCTCATTTTTTGCGTTTTTTGGCCAAACAACTTGAATTCCGCGCGATTCCCATATTTTTGTGTGTTATAGCCCACGCCTTCCGAGTGGTCCCGGGACCTCCGGACCCCTATCGCCTAATATTTTTCCGGACTATCAAATAAGACCAAAGGAACCATAATCACCGCCCTGCCAAGATCTTTCCACATTTTTTGCATGTTACTGAAAAAGACCTAGAATTTCGCTCGATTCCCATATTTTCGTGTGCTATACCCACGCATTCCGAGTGGTCCTGGGAGCCTCGGACCCCGATCGCCTAAAAATTTTCCGGGCCATCAAATACGACCTAAGGAACCATAGTATCCGCCCCGCCATGATCGTTCCTCATTTTTTGCATTTTTCGGCCAAACAACTAGAATTTCGCGCGATTCCCACATTTTTGTGTGTTATAGCCCACGCCTTCCGAGTGGTCCCGGGACCTCCGGACCCCTATCGCCTAATATTTTTCCGGACTATCAAATAAGACCAAAGGAACCATAGTCACCGCCCTACCAAGATCTCTCCACATTTTTTGCATGTTACTGAAAAAGAAGTAGAATTTCGCCCGATTCCCATATTTTCGTCTGCTATACCCATGCATTCCGATTGGTCCCAAGAGCCGCGGACCCCGATCGCCTAAAATTTTTCCGGGCAATCAAATACGACCTAAGAAACCATAGTATCCGCCCCGCCATGATTGTTCCTTATTTTTTGCATTTTTCGGCCAAACAACTAGAATTCCGCGCGATTCCCATATTTTTGTGTATTATAGCACACACCTTCCGAGTGGTCCCGGGACCTCCGGACCCCTATCGCCTAAAATTTTTCCGGGCCATCAAATACGACCTAAGGAATCATAGACACCGCCCCGCCATGATCATTCCACATTTTTCGTGAGCTATACCCACGCATTCCGAGTGGTCCCAAGAGCCGCGGACCCCGATCGCCTAAAAATTTTCCGGGCCATCAAATACGACCTAAAGAACCATAGTAACCACCCCGCCATGATTGTTCCTCATTTTTTGCGTTTTTCGGCCAAACAACTAGAATTTCCGCAAGATTCTCATATTTTTGTGTGTTACAGCCCACGCCTTCCGAGTGGTCTCGGGACCTCCAGACCCCTATCGCCTAAAATTTTTTGGACTAACAAATACGACCAAAGGAACCATAGTATCCGCCCTGCCATGATCATTCCACATTTTTTGCGTTTTTCGGCCAAACAACTAGAATTCCGCGCGATTCCCATATTTTTGTGTGTTATAGCCCACGCCTTCCGAGTGGTCCCGGGACCTCCGTACCCCTATCGCCTAATATTTTTTCGGACTATCAAATAAGACCAAAGGAACCATAGTCACCGCCCTGGCAAGATCTTTCCACATTTTTTGCATGTTACTGAAAAAGACCTAGAATTTCACCCGATTCCCATATTGTTGTGAGCTATACCCACGCATTCCGAGTGGTCCCAAGAGCCGCGGACCCCGATCGCCTAAAATTTTTCCGGGCAATCAAATACGACCTAAAGAACCATAGTAACCACCCCGCCATGATTGTTCCTCATTTTTTGCGTTTTTCGGCCAAACAACTAGAATTTCCGCAAGATTCTCATATTTTTGTGTGTTACAGCCCACGCCTTCCGAGTGGTCTCGGGACCTCCAGACCCCTATCGCCTAAAATTTTTTGGACTAACAAATACGACCAAAGGAACCATAGTATCCGCCCTGCCATGATCATTCCACATTTTTTGCGTTTTTCGGCCAAACAACTAGAATTCCGCGCGATTCCCATATTTTTGTGTGTTATAGCCCACGCCTTCCGAGTGGTCCCGGGACCTCCGGACCCCTATCGCCTAATATTTTTTCGGACTATCAAATAAGACCAAAGGAACCATAGTCACCGCCCTGGCAAGATCTTTCCACATTTTTTGCATGTTACTGAAAAAGACCTAGAATTTCGCCCGATTCCCATATTTTCGTGTGCTATACCCACGCATTCCGAGTGGTCCCAAGAGTCGCGGACCCCGATCGCCTAAAAGTTTTCCGGGCAATCAAATACGACCTAAGGAACCATAGTATCCGCCCCGCCATGATCGTTCCTTATTTTTTGCATTTTTCGGCCAAACAACTAGAATTCCGCGCGATTCCCATATTTTTGTGTGTTATAGCCCACGCCTTCCGAGTGGTCCCGGGACCTCTGGACCCCTATCGCCTAAAATTTTTCTGGGCCATCAAATACGACCTTAGTCACCGCCCCGCCATGATCGTTCCTAGTCTTTTGCGTTTTTCAGCCAAAAAACTAGAATTCCGTGCGATTTCCATATTTTCGTGTGCTTTAGCCCACGCCTTCCAAGGGGTCCCGGGAACCCCGAACCCCTATTGCCTAAAATTTTCCCGACTATCAAATACGACCTAAGGAACCACAGTCACCGCCCTTCCATGATCGTTCCTTGTCTTTTGCATTTTTCAGCCAAAAAACTAGAATTCCGCTCGATTCCCATATTTTCGTGTGCAATACCCACGCATTCCGAGTGGTCCCGGGAGCCGCGGACCCCGATTGCCTAAAAATTTTCCTGGCCATCAAATATGACCTAAGGAACCATAGTATCCGCCCCGCCATGATCGTTCCTCATTTTTTGCGTTTTTCAGCAAACAACTAGAATTACGCGCGATACCCATATTTTTGTGTGTTATAGCCCACGCCTTCTGAGTGGTCCCGGGACCTCCGGACCCTTATCGCCTAATATTTTTCCGGACTATCAAATAAGACCAAAGGAACCATAGTCACCGCCCTGCCAAGATCTTTCCATATTTTTTGCATGTTACTGAAAAAGACCTAGAATTTCGCCCGATTCCCATATTTTCATGTGCTATACCCACGCATTCCGAGTGGTGCCAAGAGCCGCGGACCCCGATCGCCTAAAATTTTTCCGGGTAATCAAATACGACCTAAGAAACCATAGTATCCATCCCGCCATGATCGTTCCTTATTTTTTGCGTTTTTCGGCCAAACAACTAGAATTCCACGCGATTCCCATATTTTTATGTGTTATAGCCCACACCTTCCAAGTGGTTCCGGGACCTCCGGACCCCTATCGCCTAAAATATTTCCGGACTATCAAATACTACCTAAGGAACCATAGTATCCGCGACGCCATGATCGTTCATCATTTTTTGCATTTTTCGGCCAAACAACTAGAATTCCGCGCGTCTCCATATTTTTGTGTGTTATAGCCCACACCTTCCGAGTGGTCCCGGGACCTCAGGACCCCTATCGCCTAAAATTTTTCTGGACTATCAAATATGACCTAAGGAACCATAGTCACCGCCCAGCCATGATCATTCCTCATTTGTT
Organism: Nicotiana tabacum; assembly: GCF_000715075.1. NCBI lineage: Eukaryota > Viridiplantae > Streptophyta > Magnoliopsida > Solanales > Solanaceae > Nicotiana > Nicotiana tabacum. Next base: position 129,446 of record NW_027438297.1, read on the forward strand.
GCGTTTTTCGGCGAAAAAACTAGAATTCTGCCCGATTACAATATTTTTATGTGCTATTGCCCACCCTTCCTAGTGGTTCCGGGACCCCCGGACCCTAATCGCCTAAAAAATTTCCGGGCCGTCAAATACGACCTAAGGAACCATAATTACCTCCCCGCCGTCATCGTTTCTCATTTTTTGCATTTTTCGGCCAAAAAACTAGAATTACGCCCGATTCCCATATTTTCGTGTGCCATACCCACGCCTTCCAAGTTGTCCGGGGAGCCGCGGACCCTGATCGCCTAAAATATTTCCGGACTATCAAATACGACCTAAGGTACCATAGTCACTGCCCCACCATGATCGTTCCAAATGCTTTGCATTTGTTGGCCAAAAAACTAGAACTCCGCGCGATTTGCATATTTTCGTGTGCTATAGCTTACGCCTTCCGAGTGGTCCCGGGAGCCTTGGACCCCGATCGCCTAAAATTTTTCCGGACTATCAAATACGACCTAAGGAACCATAGTCACCGCCCCGCCATGATCGTTCCTCATTTATTGCGTTTTTTGGCCAAAAAACTAGAATTTCGCTCGATTACCATATTTTTGTGTGCTATTGCCCACGCCTTCCGAGTGGGCCGGGCCGCCGGACTCGGATCGCCTAAAATAATTACGGGCCATCAATTAGGACCTAAGGAACCATAGTCACCGCCTCGCCATGATCGTTCCTCATTTTTTGCATTTTTTGGCCAAACAACTAGAATTCCGCCCGATTCCCATATTTTTGTGTTCTATCGCCCACGCCTTCCGAGTATGTCGGGCCCCCCGGAGCCGGATCGCCTAAAAATTTTCCGGACAATCAAAAACGACCTAAGGAACCATAGTCACCACCCCGCCATGATCGTTCCTAGTCTTTTGCATTTTTGAATCAAAAAACCATAGTCACCGCCCCGCCACGGTCGTTCCTCATTTATTGCATTTTTCGGCCAAAAAACTAGTATTCCGCTCGATTATCATATTTTTGTGTGCTATTGCCCACGCCTTCCGAGTGGGCCAGGACGCCGGACTCGGATTGCCTAAAAAATTTTCGGGCCATCAATTAGGACCTAAGGAACCATAGTCACCACCTCGCCATGATCGTTCCTCGTTTTTTGCATTTTTTGGCCAAAAAACTAGAATTCCGCCCGATTCCCATATTTTTGTGTGCTATCGCCCACGCCTTCCGAGTGGGCCGGGCCGCCCAGAGCCGGATCGCCTAAAAATTTTTCGGACTATCAAATACGACCTAAGGAACCATAGTCACCGCCCCGCCATGATCGTTCCTAGTCTTTTGCGTTTTTCAATCAAAAAACCATAGTCACCGCCCCGCCATGATCGTTCCTCATTTATTGCGTTTTTCAGCCAAAAAACTAGAATTCCGCTCGATTATCATATTTTTGTGTGCTATTATCCACGCCTTCCGAGTGGGCCAGGCCGCCGGACTCGGATCGCCTAAAAAATTTTCGGGCCATCAATTAGGACCTAAGGAACCATAGTCACCGCCTCGCCATGATCGTTCCTCATTTTTTGCTTTTTTTGGCCAAAAAACTAGAATTCCGCCCGATTCCCATATTTTTGTGTGCTATCGCCCACGCCTTCCGAGTGGGCCGGGCCGCCCGGAGCCGGATCGCCTAAAAATTTTCCGGACTATCAAATACGACCTAAGGAACCATAGTTACCGCCCCACCATGATCGTTCCTAGTCTTTTGCATTTTTCAGCCAAAAAACTAGAATTCCGCGCGATTTCCAAATTTTCGTGTGCTTTAGCCCACGCCTTCCAAGGGGTCCCAGGAACCCCGAACCCCGATAGCCTAAAAATTTTCCGGGCCATCAAATACGACCTAAAGAACCATAGTCACCACCCCGCCATGATCGTTCCTCATTTTTTGCGTTTTTCGGCCAAACAACTAGAATTCCGCGCGATTCCCATATTTTCGTGTCCTATAGCCCACGCCTTCCGAGTGGGCCGTGCCCCCCCGCAATCGGATCACCTAAAATGTTTTTGGGCAATCAAATAAGACCTAAGGAACCATAGTCACCTTCACTCCATGATCGTTTCTCATTTTTTGCATTTTTCAGCCAAAAAACTAGAATTCCGCACGATTTCCATATTTTTGTGTGCTTTAGCCCACGCCTTCCAAGGGGTCCCGGGAACCCCGATTGCCTAAAACTTTTCCGGGCCATAAAATATGACCTAAGGAACCATAGTATCCGCCCCGCCATGATCGTTCCTTATTTTTTGCGTTTTTCGGCCAAACAACTGGAATTCCGCGCGATTCCCATATTTTCGTGTGCTATAGCCCACGCCTTCCGAGTGGGCCGTGCCCCCCGCACTCGGATCACCTAAAACGTTTTTGGGCAATCAAATAAGACCTAAGGAACCATAGTCACCTTCACGCCATGATCGTTTCTCATTTTTTGCATTTTTCAGCCAAAAAACTAGAATTTCGCACGATTTCCATATTTTCGTGTGCTTTAGCCCACGCCTTCCAAGGGGTCCCGGGAACCCCGATTGCCTAAAACTTTTCCGGGCCATAAAATATGACCTAAGTAACCATAGTATCCGCCCCGCCATGATCGTTCCTTATTTTTTGCGTTTTTCGGCCAAACAACTAGAATTCCGCGCGATTCCCATATTTTCGTGTGCTATAGCCCACGCCTTCCGAGTGGGCCGTGCCCCCCGCTGGATCACCTAAAAAGTTTTTGGGCCATCAAATAAGACCTAAGGAACCATAGTCACCTTCCCGCCATGATCGTTTCTCATTTTTTGCATTTTTCGGCCAAACAATTAGAATTCCGCCCGATTCCCATATTTTCGTGTGCTTTAGCCCACGCCTTCCAAGGGGTCCCGGGAACCCCGAACCCCGATCGCCTAAAAATTTTCCGGGCCATCAAATACGACCTAAGGAACCATAGTATTCACCCCGCCATGATTGTTCCTTATGTTTTGCATTTTTCGGCCAAACAACTAGAATTCCGCGCGATTCCCATATTTTCGTGTGCTATAGCCCACGCTTTCCGAGTGGGCCGTGCCCCCCGCACTCGGATCACCTAAAAAGTTTTTGGGCCATCAAATAAGACCTAAGGAACCATAGTCACCTTCCCGCCATGATCGTTTCTCATTTTTTGCATTTTTCGGCCAAACAACTAGAATTCCGGCCGATTCCAATATTTTCGTGTGCTTTAGCCCACGCCTTCCAAGGGGTCCCGGGAACCCCGAACCCTGATCGCCTAAAAATTTTCCGGGCCATCAAATATGTTATAAGGAACCATAGTATCCTTCCCGCCATGATCGTTCCTTATTCTTTGCGTTTTTCGGCCAAACAACTAGAATTCCGCGCGATTCTCATATTTTCGTGTGCTATAGCCCACGCCTTCCGAGTGGTCCGTGCCCCCGCACTCGGATCACCTAAAAACTTTTTGGGCCATCAAATAAGACCTAAGGAACCATAGTCACCTTCCCGGCATGATCGTTTCTCATTTTTTGCATTTTTCGGCTAAACAACTAGAATTTCGCGCGATTCCCATATTTTCGTGTGCTTTAGCCCACGCCTTCCAAGGGGTCCCGGGAACCCCGAACCCCGATCGCCTAAAATTTTTCCGAGCCATCAAATACGATCTAAGGAACCATAGTCACCGCCTTGCCATGATCGTTCCTCATTTTTTGCATTTTTTGGCCAAACAACTAGAATTCCGCCCGTTTCCCATATTTTCGTGTGCTATAGCCCACGCCTTCCGAGTGGGCCGTGCCCCCCGCACTCGGATCACCTAAAAAGTTTTTGGGCCATCAAATAAGACCTAAGGAACAATAGTCACCTTCCCGCCATGATCGTTTCTCATTTTTTGAATTTTTCGGCTAAACAACTAGAATTCCGCCCGATTCCCAAATTTTCGTGTGCTATACCGACGCCTTACAAGTTGTCCCTGGTCTCCGGACCCCTATCGCCTAAAATTTTTCCGGACTATCAAATAAGACCTAAGGAACCATAGTCACCGCCCAGCCATGATCGTTCCTTATTTTTTGCATTTTTCGGCCAAACAACTAGAATTTCGCGCGATTCCCATATTTTTGTGTGCTATCGCCCACGCCTTCCGAGTGGGTCAGGCCCCCCGGAGCCGGATCGCCTAAAAGTTTTCAGGACTATCAAATACGACCTAAGAAACCATAGTCACCACCCCGCCATGATCGTTCCTAGTCTTTTGGATTTGTCAGCCAAAAAACTAGAATTCCGCGCGATTTCCATATTTTCGTGTGCTTTAGCCCACGCCTTCCAAGGGGTCCCGGGAACCCCGAACCCTGATCGCCTAAAAATTTTCCGGGCCATCAAATATGACCTAAGGAACCATAGTATACGCCCCGCCATGATCGTTCCTTATTTTTTGCATTTTTCGGCCAAACAACTAGAATTCCGCGCGATTCCCATATTTTCGTGTGCTATAGCCCACGCCTTCCGAGTGGGCCGTGCCCCCCAAACTCGGATCACCTAAATAGTTTTTGGGCCATCAAATAAGACCTAAGGAACCATAGTCACCTTCCCGCCATGATCGTTTCTCATTTTTTGCATTTTTCGGCCAAACAACTAGAATTCCGCCCGATTCCCATATTTTCGTGTGCTTTAGCCCACGCCTTCCAAGGAGTCCGGGGAACCCCGAACCCCGATCGCCTAAAAATTTTCCGGGCCATCAAATATGAAATAAGGAACCATAGTATCCTTCCCGCCATGATCGTTCCTTATTCTTTGCGTTTTTCGGCCAAACAACTAGAATTCCGCGCGATTCCCATATTTTCGTGTGCTATAGCCCACGCCTTCCGAGTGGTCCGTGCCCCCCGCACTCGGATCACCTAAAAACTTTTTGGGCCATCAAATAAGACCTAAGGAACCATAGTCACCTTCCCGGCATCATCGTTTCTCATTTTTTGCATTTTTCGTCTAAACAACTAGAATTCCGCGCGATTCCCATATTTTCGTGTGCTTTAGCCCACGCCTTCCAAGGGGTCCCGGGAACCCCGAACCCCGATCGCCTAAAAATTTTCCGAGCCATCCAATACGATCTAAGGAACCATAGTCACCGCCTCGCCATGATCGTTCCTCATTTTTTGCATTTTTTGGCCAAACAACTAGAATTCCGCCCGTTTCCCATATTTTCGTGTGCTATAGCCCACGCCTTCCGAGTGGGCCGTGCCCCCCGCACTCGGATCACCTAAAAAGTTTTTGGGCCATCAAATAAGACCTAAGGAACAATAGTCACCTTCCCGCCATGATCGTTTCTCATTTTTTGAATTTTTCGGCTAAACAACTAGAATTCCGCCCGATTCCCATATTTTCGTGTGCTATACCGACGCCTTACAAGTTGTCCCGGGTCTCCGGACCCCTATCGCCTAAAATTTTTCCGGACTATCAAATAAGACCTAAGGAACCATAGTCACCGCCCAGCCATGATCGTTCCTTATTTTTTGCATTTTTCGGCCAAACAACTAGAATTTCGCGCGATTCCCATATTTTTGGGTGCTATCGCCCACGCCTTCCGAGTGGGTCAGGCCCCCCGGAGCCGGATCGCCTAAAAGTTTTCAGGACTATCAAATACGACCTAAGGAACCATAGTCACCGCCCCGCCATGATCGTTCCTAGTCTTTTGGATTTTTCAGCCAAAAAACTAGAATTTCGCGCGATTTCCATATTTTCGTATGCTTTAGCCCACGCCTTCCAAGGGGTCCCGGGAACCCCGAACCCTGATCGCCTAAAAATTTTCCGGGCCATCAAATATGACCTAAGGAACCATAGTATACGCCCCGCTATGATCGTTCCTTATTTTTTGCATTTTTCGGCCAAAGAACTAGAATTCCGCGCGATTCCCATATTTTCGTGTGCTATAGCCCACGCCTTCCGAGTGGGCCGTGCCCCCCAAACTCGGATCACCTAAATAGTTTTTGGGCCATCAAATAAGACCTAAGGAACCATAGTCACCTTCCCGCCATGATCGTTTCTCATTTTTTGCATTTTTCGGCCAAACAACTAGAATTCCGCCCGATTCCCATATTTTCGTGTGCTTTAGCCCACGCCTTCCAAGGAGTCCGGGGAACCCCGAACCCCGATCGCCTAAAAATTTTCCGGGCCATCAAATATGAAATAAGGAACCATAGTATCCTTCCCGCCATGATCGTTCCTTATTCTTTGCGTTTTTCGGCCAAACAACTAGAATTCCGCGCGATTCCCATATTTTCGTGTGCTATAGCCCACGCCTTCCGAGTGGTCCGTGCCCCCGCACTCGGATCACCTAAAAACTTTTTGGGCCATCAAATAAGACCTAAGGAACCATAGTCACCTTCCCGGCATGATCGTTTCTCATTTTTTGCATTTTTCGGCCAAACAACTAGAATTCCGCCCGATTCCCATATTTTCGTGTGCTTTAGCCCACGCCTTTCAAGGGGTCCCGGGAACCCCGAACCCCGATCGCCTAAAAAATTTTCGGGCCATCAAATACGATCTAAGGAACCATAGTATTCGCCCCGCCATGATTGTTCCTTATTTTTTGCGTTTTTCGGCCAAACAACTAGAATTTCGCGCGATTCCCATATTTTTGTGTCCTATCGCCCACGCCTTCCGAGTGGGTCAGGCCCCCCGGAGCCGGATCGCCTAAAAGTTTTCAGGACTATCAAATACGACCTAAGGAACCATAGTCACCGCCCCGCCATGATCGTTCCTAGTCTTTTGGATTTTTCAGCCAAAAAACTAGAATTTCGCGCGATTTCCATATTTTCGTATGCTTTAGCCCACGCCTTCCAAGGGGTCCCGGGAACCCCGAACCCTGATCGCCTAAAAATTTTCCGGGCCATCAAATATGACCTAAGGAACCATAGTATACGCCCCGCCATGATCGTTCCTTATTTTTTGCGTTTTTCGGCCAAAGAACTAGAATTCCGCGCGATTCCCATATTTTCGTGTGCTATAGCCCACGCCTTCCGAGTGGGCCGTGCCCCCCAAACTCGGATCACCTAAATAGTTTTTGGGCCATCAAATAAGACCTAAGGAACCATAGTCACCTTCCCGCCATGATCGTTTCTCATTTTTTGCATTTTTCGGCCAAACAACTAGAATTCCGCCCGATTCCCATATTTTCGTGTGCTTTAGCCCACGCCTTCCAAGGGGTCCGGGGAACCCCGAACCCCGATCGCCTAAAAATTTTCCGGGCCATCAAATATGAAATAAGGAACCATAGTATCCTTCCCGCCATGATCGTTCCTTATTCTTTGCGTTTTTCGGCCAAACAACTAGAATTCCGCGCGATTCCCATATTTTCGTGTGCTATAGCCCACGCCTTCCGAGTGGTCCGTGCCCCCCGCACTCGGATCACCTAAAAACTTTTTGGGCCATCAAATAAGACCTAAGGAACCATAGTCACCTTCCCGGCATCATCGTTTCTCATTTTTTGCATTTTTCGTCTAAACAACTAGAATTCCGCGCGATTCCCATATTTTCGTGTGCTTTAGCCCACGCCTTCCAAGGGGTCCCGGGAACCCCGAACCCCGATCGCCTAAAAATTTTCCGAGCCATCAAATACGATCTAAGGAACCATAGTCACCGCCTCGCCATGATCGTTCCTCATTTTTTGCATTTTTTGGCCAAACAACTAGAATTCCGCCCGTTTCCCATATTTTCGTGTGCTATAGCCCACGCCTTCCGAGTGGGCCGTGCCCCCCGCACTCGGATCACCTAAAAAGTTTTTGGGCCATCAAATAAGACCTAAGGAACAATAGTCACCTTCCCGCCATGATCGTTTCTCATTTTTTGAATTTTTCGGCTAAACAACTAGAATTCCGCCCGATTCCCATATTTTCGTGTGCTATACCGACGCCTTACAAGTTGTCCCGGGTCTCCGGACCCCTATCGCCTAAAATTTTTCCGGACTATCAAATAAGACCTAAGGAACCATAGTCACCGCCCAGCCATGATCGTTCCTTATTTTTTGCATTTTTCGGCCAAACAACTAGAATTTCGCGCGATTCCCATATTTTTGGGTGCTATCGCCCACGCCTTCCGAGTGGGTCAGGCCCCCCGGAGCCGGATCGCCTAAAAGTTTTCAGGACTATCAAATACGACCTAAGGAACCATAGTCACCGCCCCGCCATGATCGTTCCTAGTCTTTTGGATTTTTCAGCCAAAAAACTAGAATTTCGCGCGATTTCCATATTTTCGTATGCTTTAGCCCACGCCTTCCAAGGGGTCCCGGGAACCCCGAACCCTGATCGCCTAAAAATTTTCCGGGCCATCAAATATGACCTAAGGAACCATAGTATACGCCCCGCCATGATCGTTCCTTATTTTTTGCGTTTTTCGGCCAAAGAACTAGAATTCCGCGCGATTCCCATATTTTCGTGTGCTATAGCCCACGCCTTCCGAGTGGGCCGTGCCCCCCAAACTCGGATCACCTAAATAGTTTTTGGGCCATCAAATAAGACCTAAGGAACCATAGTCACCTTCCCGCCATGATCGTTTCTCATTTTTTGCATTTTTCGGCCAAACAACTAGAATTCCGCCCGATTCCCATATTTTCGTGTGCTTTAGCCCACGCCTTCCAAGGAGTCCGGGGAACCCCGAACCCCGATCGCCTAAAAATTTTCCGGGCCATCAAATATGAAATAAGGAACCATAGTATCCTTCCCGCCATGATCGTTCCTTATTCTTTGCGTTTTTCGGCCAAACAACTAGAATTCCGCGCGATTCCCATATTTTCGTGTGCTATAGCCCACGCCTTCCGAGTGGTCCGTGCCCCCCGCACTCGGATCACCTAAAAACTTTTTGGGCCATCAAATAAGACCTAAGGAACCATAGTCACCTTCCCGGCATCATCGTTTCTCATTTTTTGCATTTTTCGTCTAAACAACTAGAATTCCGCGCGATTCCCATATTTTCGTGTGCTTTAGCCCACGCCTTCCAAGGGGTCCCGGGAACCCCGAACCCCGATCGCCTAAAAATTTTCCGAGCCATCCAATACGATCTAAGGAACCATAGTCACCGCCTCGCCATGATCGTTCCTCATTTTTTGCATTTTTTGGCCAAACAACTAGAATTCCGCCCGTTTCCCATATTTTCGTGTGCTATAGCCCACGCCTTCCGAGTGGGCCGTGCCCCCCGCACTCGGATCACCTAAAAAGTTTTTGGGCCATCAAATAAGACCTAAGGAACAATAGTCACCTTCCCGCCATGATCGTTTCTCATTTTTTGAATTTTTCGGCTAAACAACTAGAATTCCGCCCGATTCCCATATTTTCGTGTGCTATACCGACGCCTTACAAGTTGTCCCGGGTCTCCGGACCCCTATCGCCTAAAATTTTTCCGGACTATCAAATAAGACCTAAGGAACCATAGTCACCGCCCAGCCATGATCGTTCCTTATTTTTTGCATTTTTCGGCCAAACAACTAGAATTTCGCGCGATTCCCATATTTTTGGGTGCTATCGCCCACGCCTTCCGAGTGGGTCAGGCCCCCCGGAGCCGGATCGCCTAAAAGTTTTCAGGACTATCAAATACGACCTAAGGAACCATAGTCACCGCCCCGCCATGATCGTTCCTAGTCTTTTGGATTTTTCAGCCAAAAAACTAGAATTTCGCGCGATTTCCATATTTTCGTATGCTTTAGCCCACGCCTTCCAAGGGGTCCCGGGAACCCCGAACCCTGATCGCCTAAAAATTTTCCGGGCCATCAAATATGACCTAAGGAACCATAGTATACGCCCCGCTATGATCGTTCCTTATTTTTTGCATTTTTCGGCCAAAGAACTAGAATTCCGCGCGATTCCCATATTTTCGTGTGCTATAGCCCACGCCTTCCGAGTGGGCCGTGCCCCCCAAACTCGGATCACCTAAATAGTTTTTGGGCCATCAAATAAGACCTAAGGAACCATAGTCACCTTCCCGCCATGATCGTTTCTCATTTTTTGCATTTTTCGGCCAAACAACTAGAATTCCGCCCGATTCCCATATTTTCGTGTGCTTTAGCCCACGCCTTCCAAGGGGTCCGGGGAACCCCGAACCCCGATCGCCTAAAAATTTTCCGGGCCATCAAATATGAAATAAGGAACCATAGTATCCTTCCCGCCATGATCGTTCCTTATTCTTTGCGTTTTTCGGCCAAACAACTAGAATTCCGCGCGATTCCCATATTTTCGTGTGCTATAGCCCACGCCTTCCGAGTGGTCCGTGCCCCCCGCACTCGGATCACCTAAAAACTTTTTGGGCCATCAAATAAGACCTAAGGAACCATAGTCACCTTCCCGGCATCATCGTTTCTCATTTTTTGCATTTTTCGGCTAAACAACTAGAATTCCGCGCGATTCCCATATTTTCGTGTGCTTTAGCCCACGCCTTCCAAGGGGTCCCGGGAACCCCGAACCCCGATCGCCTAAAAATTTTCCGAGCCATAAAATACGATCTAAGGAACCATAGTCACCGCCTCGCCATGATCGTTCCTCATTTTTTGCATTTTTTGGCCAAACAACTAGAATTCCGCCCGTTTCCCATATTTTCGTGTGCTATAGCCCACGCCTTCCGAGTGGGCCGTGCCCCCCGCACTCGGATCACCTAAAAAGTTTTTGGGCCATCAAATAAGACCTAAGGAACAATAGTCACCTTCCCGCCATGATCGTTTCTCATTTTTTGAATTTTTCGGCTAAACAACTAGAATTCCGCCCGATTCCCATATTTTCGTGTGCTATACCGACGCCTTACAAGTTGTCCCGGGTCTCCGGACCCCTATCGCCTAAAGTTTTTCCGGACTATCAAATAAGACCTAAGGAACCATAGTCACCGCCCAGCCATGATCGTTCCTTATTTTTTGCATTTTTCGGCCAAACAACTAGAATTTCGCGCGATTCCCATATTTTTGGGTGCTATCGCCCACGCCTTCCGAGTGGGTCAGGCCCCCCGGAGCCGGATCGCCTAAAAGTTTTCAGGACTATCAAATACGACCTAAGAAACCATAGTCACCACCCCGCCATGATCGTTCCTAGTCTTTTGGATTTTTCAGCCAAAAAACTAGAATTCCGCGCGATTTCCATATTTTCGTGTGCTTTAGCCCACGCCTTCCAAGGGGTCCCGGGAACCCCGAACCCTGATCGCCTAAAAATTTTCCGGGCCATCAAATATGACCTAAGGAACCATAGTATACGCCCCGCCATGATCGTTCCTTATTTTTTGCATTTTTCGGCCAAACAACTAGAATTCCGCGCGATTCCCATATTTTCGTGTGCTATAGCCCACGCCTTCCGAGTGGGCCGTGCCCCCCGCACTCGGATCACCTAAAAAGTTTTTGGGCCATCAAATAAGACCTAAGGAACCATAGTCACCTTCCCGCCATGATCGTTTCTCATTTTTTGCATTTTTTAGCCAAACAACTAGAATTCCGCCCGATTCCCATATTTTCGTGTGCTTTAGCCCACGCCTTCCAAGGGGTCCCGGGAACCCCGAACCCCGATCGCCTAAAAATTTTCCGGGCCATCTAATATGACATAAGGAACCATAGTATCCTTCCCGCCATGATCGTTCCTTATTCTTTGCGTTTTTCGGCCAAACAACTAGAATTCAGCGCGATTCCCATATTTTCGTGTGCTATAGCCCACGCCTTCCGAGTGGTCCGTGCCCCCCGCACTCGGATCACCTAAAAACTTTTTGGGCCATCAAATAAGACCTAAGCAACCATAGTCACCTTCCCGGCATGATCGTTTCTCATTTTTTGCATTTTTCGGCCAAACAACTAGAATTCCGCCCGATTCCCATATTTTCGTGTGCTTTAGCCCACGCCTTTCAAGGGGTCCCGGGAACCCCGAACCCCGATCGCCTAAGAAATTTTCCGGGCCATCAAATACGATCTGAGGAACCATAGTATTCGCCCCGCCATGATTGTTCCTTATTTTTTGTGTTTTTCGGCCAAATAACTAGAATTCCGCGCGATTCCCATATTTTCGTGTGCTATAGCCCACGCCTTCCGAGTGGGCCGTGCCCCCCGCACTCGTATCACCTAAAAAGTTTTTGGGCCATCAAATAAGACCTAAGGAACAATAGTCACCTTCCCGCCATGATCGTTTCTCATTTTTTGAATTTTTCGGCTAAACAACTAGAATTCCGCCTGATTCCCATATTTTCGTGTGCTATACCGACGCCTTACAAGTGGTCCCGGGTCTCCGGACCCCTATCACCTAAAAGTTTTCCGGACTATCAAATAAGACCTAAGGAACCATAGTCACCGCCCAGCCATGATCGTTCCTTATTGTTTGCATTTTTCGGCCAAACAACTAGAATTCCGCGCGATTCCTATATTTTTGTGTGCTATCGCCCACGCCTTCCGAGTGAGTCGGGCACCCCGGAGCCGGATCGCCTAAAAATTTTTCGGACTATCAAATATGACCTAAGGAACCATAGTCACCGCCCCACCATGATCGTTCCTAGTCTTTTGCATTTCTCAGCCAAAAAGCTAGAATTCCGCGCGATTCCCATATTTTTGTGTGCTATCGCCCACGCCTTCCGAGTGGGTCAGGCCCCCCGGAGCCGGATCGCCTAAAAATTTTTCGGACTTCAAATACGACCTAAGGAACCATAGTCACCTCCCCGCCATGATCGTTCCTAGTCTTTTGCATTTTTCAGCCAAAAAACTAGAATTCCGCGCGATTTCCATATTTTCGTGTGCCTTAGCCCACGCCTTCCAAGGGGTCCCGGGAACCCCGAACCCCGATCGCCTAAAACTTTTCCGGGCCATCAAATACGACCTAAGGAACCATAGTATCCGTCCCGCCATGATCGTTCCTTATTTTTTGCGTTTTTCTGCCAAACAACTAGAATTCCGCGCGTCTCCATATTTTTGTGTGTTATAGCCCACACCTTCCGAGTGGTCCCGGGACCTCAGGACCCCTATCGCCTAAAATTTTTCCGGACTATCAAATATGACCTAAGGAATCATAGTCACCGCCCAGCCATGATCATTCCTCATTTGTTGCGTTTTTCGGTCAAAAAACTAGAATTCTGCCCGATTACAATATTTTTATGTGCTATTGCCCACCCTTCCCAGTGGTTCCGGGACCCCCGGACCCCGATCGCCTAAAAATTTTCCGGGCCATCAAATACGACCTAAGGAACCATAGTAACCTCCCCACCATCATCGTTTCTCATTTTTTGCATTTTTCGGCCAAAAAACTAGAATTACGCCCGATTCCCATATTTTCGTGTGCTATACCCACGCCTTCCAAGTGGTCCGGGGAGCCGCGGACCCCGATCGCTTAAAATTTTTCCGGACTATAAAATACGACCTAAGGTACCATAGTCACCGCCCCACCATGATCGTTCCAAATGCTTTGCATTTGTTGGCCAAAAAACTAGAACTCCGCGCGATTTGCATATTTTCGTGTGCTATAGCTTACGCCTTCCGAGTGGTCCCGGGAGCCTTGGACCCCGATCGCCTAAAATTTTCCGGGCCATCAAATAAGACCTAAGGAACCATAGTCACCGCCCCGCCATGATCGTTCCTCATTTATTGCGTTTTTCGGCCAAAAAACTAGAATTTCGCTCGATTACCATTTTTTTGTGTGCTATTGCCCACGCCTTCCGAGTGGGCCGGGCCGCCGGACTCGGATCGCCTAAAAATATTTCGGGCCATCAATTAGGACCTAAGGAACCATAGTCACCGCCTCGCCATGATCGTTCCTCATTTTTTGCATTTTTTGGCCAAACAACTAGAATTCCGCCCGTTTCCCATATTTTTGTGTGCTATCGCCCACGCCTTCCGAGTATGTCGGGCCCCCCGGAGGCGGATCGCCTAAAAATTTTCCGGACAATCAAAAACGACCTAAGGAACCATAGTCACCGCCCCGCCATGATCGTTCCTAGTCTTTTGCGTTTTTCAATCAAAAAACCATAGTTACCGCCCCGCCATGATCGTTCCTCATTTATTGCGTTTTTCGGCCAAAAAAGTAGAATTCCGCTCGATTATCATATTTTTGTGTGCTATTGCCCACGCCTTCCGAGTGGGCTAGGCCGCCGGACTCGGATGGCCTAAAAAATTTTCGGGCCATCAATTAGGACCTAAGGAAAAATAGTCACCGCCTCGCCATGATCGTTCCTCATTTTTTGCATTTTTTGGCCAAAAAACTAGAATTCCGTCCAATTCCCATATTTTTGTGTGCTATCGCCCACGCCTTCCAAGTGGGCCGGGCCGACCGGAGCCGGATCGCCTAAAAATTTTCCGGACTATCAAATATGACCTAAGAAACCATAGTCACCGCCCCGCCATGATCGTTCCTAGTCTTTTGCGTTTTTCAATCAAAAAACCATAGTCACCGCCCCTCCATGATCGTTCCTCAATTATTGCGTTTTTCGGCCAAAAAACTAGAATTCCGCTCGATTATCATATTTTTGTGTGCTATTGCCCACGCCTTCCGAGTGGGCCAGGCCGCCGGACTCGGATCGCCTAAAATATTTTCGGGCCATCAATTAGGACCTAAGGAACCATAGTCACCGCCTCGCCATGATCGTTCCTCAGTTTTTGCATTTTTTGGCCAAAAAACTAGAATTCCGCCCGATTCCCATATTTTTGTGTGCTATCTCCCACGCCTTCCGAGTGGGCTGGGCCGCCCGGAGCCGGATCGCCTAAAAATTTTCCGGACTATCAAATATGACCTAAGGAACCATAGTCACCGCCCCACCATGATCGTTCCTAGTCTTTTGAATTTTTCAGCCAAAAAACTAGAATTCCGCGCGATTTCCATAGTTTCGTATGCTTTAGCCCACGCCTTCAAAGGGGTCCCGGGAACCCCGAACCCCGATAGCCTAAAAATTTTCCGGGCCATCAAATACGACCTAAAGAACCATAGTCACCACCCCGCCATGATCGTTCCTCATGTTTTGCGTTTTTCGGCCAAACAACTAGAATTCCGCGCGATTCCCATATTTTCGTGTGCTATAGCCCACGCATTCCGAGTGGGCCGTGCCCCCCGCACTCGGATCACCTAAAACGTTTTTGTGCCATCACATAAGACCTAAGGAACCATAGTCACCTTCACGCCATGATCGTTTCTCATTTTTTGCATTTTTCAGCCAAAAACTAGAATTCCGCGCGATTTCCATATTTTTGTGTGCTTTAGCCCACGCCTTCCAAGGGGTCCCGGGAACCCCGAACCCCGATTGCCTAAAACTTTTCCGGGCCATAAAATACGACCTAAGGAACCATAGTATCCGCCCCGCCATGATCATTCCTTATTTTTTGCGTTTTTCGGCCAAACAACTAGAATTCCGCCTGATTCCCATATTTTCGTGTGCTTTAGCCCACGCCTTCCAAGGGGTCCCGGGAAGCCCGAACCCCGATCGCCTAAAAATTTTCCGGGCCATCAAATATGACATAAGGAACCATAGTATCCTTCCCGCCATGATCGTTCCTTATTTTTTGCGTTTTCCGGCCAAACAACTAGAATTCCGCGCGATTCCCATATTTTCGTGTGCTATAGCCCACGCTTTCCGAGTGGGCCGTGCCCCCCGCACTCGGATCACCTAAAAAGGTTTTGGGCCATCAAATAAGACCTAAGGAACAATAGTCACCTTCCCGCCATGATCGTTTCTCATTTTTTGCATTTTTCGGCTAAACAACTAGAATTCCGCTCGATTCCCATATTTTCGTTTGCTATACTGACGCCTTACAATTGGTCCCGGGTCTCCGGACCCCTATCGCGTAAAATTTTTCCGGACTATCAAATAAGACCTAAGGAACCATAGTTACCGCCCAGCCATGATCGTTCCTTATTTTTTGCATTTTTTAGCCAAACAACTAGAATTCTGTGCGATTCCCATATTTTTGTGTGCTATCGCCCACGCCTTCTGAGTGGGTCGGGCCCCCCGGAGACGGATCGCCTAAAAATTTTCAGGACTATCAAATACGACCTAAGAAACCAAAGTCACTGCCCCGCCATGATCGTTCCTAGTCTTTTGCATTTTTCAGCCAAAAAACTAGAATTCCGCGCGATTTCCATATTTTCGTGTGCTAAAAGCCCACGCCTTCCAAGGGGTCCCGGGAACCCTGAACCCCGATCGCCTAAAAATTTTCTGGGCCATCAAATATGACCTAAGGAACCATAGTATACGCCCCGCCATGATCGTTCCTTATTTTTTGTGTTTTTCGGCCAAACAAGTAGAATTTCGCGCGATTCCCATATTTTCGTGTGCTATAGCCCACGCCTTCCGAGTGGGACGTGCCCCCCGCGCTCAAATCACCTAAAAAGTTTTTGGGCCATCAAATAAGACCTAAGGAACCATAGTCACCTTCTCCCCATGATCGTTTCTCATTTGTTGCATTTTTCGGCCAAACAACTAGAATTTCGCCCGATTCCCATATTTTCGTGTCCTTTAGCCCACGCCTTCCAAGGGGTCCCGGGAACCCCGAACCCCGATCGCCTAAAAATTTTCCGGGCCATCAAATATGACATAAGGAACCATAGTATCCTTCACGCCATGATCGTTCCTTATTTTTTGCGTTTTTCGGCCAAACAACTAGAATTCCGCGCGATTCCAATATTTTCGTGTGCTATAGCCCACGCTTTCCGAGTGGGCCGTGCCCCCCGCACTCGGATCACCTAAAAAGTTTTTGGGCCATCAAATAAGACCTAAGGAACAATAGTCACCTTTCCGCCATGATCGTTTCTCATTTTTTGCATTTTTCGGCTAAACAACTAGAATTCCGCCCGATTCCCATATTTTCGTGTGCTATACCGACGCCTTACAAGTGGTCCCGGGTCTCCGGACCCCTATTGCCTAAAAATTTTTCGGACTATCAAATAAGACCTAAGGAACCATAGTCACTGCCCAGCCATGATCATTCCTTATTTTTTGCATTTTTCAGCCAAAAAACTAGAATTCTGTGCGATTCCCATATTTTTGTGTGCTATCGCCCACGCCTTCCGAGTGGGTCGGGCCCCCCGGAGCCGGATCGCCTAAAAATTTTCAGGACTATCAAATACGACCTAAGGAACCATAGTCACCGCCCCGCCATGATCGTTCCTAGTCTTTTGCATTTTTCAGCCAAAAAACTAGAATTCCGCACGATTTCCATATTTTCGTGTGTTAAAAGCCCACGCCTTCCAAGGGGTCCCGGGAACTCTGAACCCCGATCGCCTAAAAATTTTCCGGGCCATCAAATATGACCTAAGGAACCATAGTATACGCCCCGCCATGATCGTTCCTTATTTTTTGCGTTTTTCGGCCAAACAACTAGAATTCCGCGCGATTCCCATATTTTCGTGTGCTATAGCCCACGCCTTCCGAGTGGGACGTGCCCCCCGCACTCGGATCACCTAAAAAGTTTTTGGGCCATCAAATAAGACCTAAGGAACCATAGTCACCTTCCCGCCATGATCGTTTCTCATTTTTTGCATTTTTCGGCCAAACAACTAGAATTCCGCCCGATTCCCATATTTTCGTGTGCTTTAGCCCACGCCTTCCAAGGGGTCCCGGGAACCCCGAACCCCGATCGCCTAAAAATTTTCCGGGCCATCAAATATGACATAAGGAACCATAGTATCCTTCCCGCCATGATCGTTCCTTATTTTTTGCATTTTCCGGCCAAACAACTAGAATTCCGCGCGATTCCCATATTTTCGTGTGCTATAGCCAACGCTTTCCGAGTGGGCCGTGCCCCCCGCACTCGGATCACCTAAAAAGGTTTTGGGCCATCAAATAAGACCTAAGGAACAATAGTCACCTTCCCGCCATGATCGTTTCTCATTTTTTGCATTTTTCGGCTAAACAACTAGAATTCCGCCCGATTCCCATATTTTCGTGTGCTATACTAACGCCTTACAAGTGGTCCCGGGTCTCCGGACCCCTATCGCCTAAAATTTTTCCGGACTATCAAATAAGACCTAAGGAACCATAGTCACCGCCCAGGCATGATCGTTCCATATTTTTTGCATTTTTCGGCCAAACAACTAGAATTCCGCGCAATTCCCATATTTTTGTGTGCTATCGCCCACGCCTTCAGAGTGGGTCGGGCCCCCGGATCCGGATCGCCTAAAAATTTTCAGGACTATCAAATATGACCTAAGGATCCATAGTCATCGCCCCGCCATGATCGTTCCTAGTCTTTTGCATTTTTCAGCCAAAAAACTAGAATTCCGCGCGATTTCCATATTTTCGTGTGCTAAAAGCCCACGCCTTCCAAGGGGTCCCGGGAACCCTGAACCCCGATCGCCTAAAAATTTTCTGGGCCATCAAATATGACCTAAGGAACCATAGTATACGCCCCGCCATGATCGTTCCTTATTTTTTGTGTTTTTCGGCCAAACAACTAGAATTCCGCGCGATTCCCATATTTTCGTGTGCTATAGCCCACGCCTTCCGAGTGGGACGTGCCCCCCGCACTCGAATCACCTAAAACGTTTTTGGGCCATCAAATAAGACCTAAGGAACCATAGTCACCTTCTCGCCATGATCGTTTCTCATTTGTTGCATTTTTCGGCCAAACAACTAGAATTCTGCCCGATTCCCATATTTTCGTGTCCTTTAGCCAACGCCTTCCAAGGGGTCCCGGGAACCCCGAACCTCGATCGCCTAAAAATTTTTCGGGCCATCAAATATGACATAAGGAACCATAGTATCCTTCAAGCCATGATCGTTCCTTATTTTTTGCGTTTTTCGGCCAAACAACTAGAATTCCGCGCGATTCCAATATTTTCGTGTGCTATAGCCCACGCTTTCCGAGTGGGCCGTGCCCCCCGCACTCGGATCACCTAAAAAGTTTTTGGGCCATCAAATAAGACCTAAGGAACAATAGTCACCTTCCCGCCATGATCGTTTCTCATTTTTTGCATTTTTCGGCTAAACAACTAGAATTCCGCCCGATTCCCACATTTTCGTGTGCTATACCGACGCCTTACAAGTGGTCCCGGGTCTCCGGACCCCTATTGCCTAAAATTTTTCCGGACTATCAAATAAGACCTAAGGAACCATAGTCACTGCCCAGCCATGATCGTTCCTTATTTTTTGCATTTTTCAGCCAAAAAACTAGAATTCTGTGCGATTCCCATATTTTTGTGTGCTATCGCCCACGCCTTCCGAGTGGGTCGGGCCCCCCGGAGCCGGATCGCCTAAAAATTTTCAGGACTATCAAATACGACCTAAGGAACCATAGTCACCGCCCCGCCATGATCGTTCCTAGTCTTTTGCATTTTTCAGCCAAAAAACTAGAATTCCGCACGATTTCCATATTTTCGTGTGTTAAAAGCCCACGCCTTCCAAGGGGTCCCGGGAACTCTGAACCCCGATCGCCTAAAAATTTTCCGGGCCATCAAATATGACCTAAGGAACCATAGTATACGCCCCGCCATGATCGTTCCTTATTTTTTGCGTTTTTCGGCCAAACAACTAGAATTCCGCGCGATTCCCATATTTTCGTGTGCTATAGCCCACGCCTTCCGAGTGGGACGTGCCCCCCGCACTCGGATCACCTAAAAAGTTTTTGGGCCATCAAATAAGACCTAAGGAACCATAGTCACCTTCCCGCCATGATCGTTTCTCATTTTTTGCATTTTTCGGCCAAACAACTAGAATTCCGCCCGATTCCCATATTTTCGTGTGCTTTAGCCCACGCCTTCCAAGGGGTCCCGGGAACCCCGAACCCCGATCGCCTAAAAATTTTCCGGGCCATCAAATATGACATAAGGAACCATAGTATCCTTCCCGCCATGATCGTTCCTTATTTTTTGCGTTTTCCGGCCAAACAACTAGAATTCCGCGCGATTCCCATATTTTCGTGTGCTATAGCCAACGCTTTCCGAGTGGGCCGTGCCCCCCGCACTCGGATCACCTAAAAAGGTTTTGGGCTATCAAATAAGACCTAAGGAACAATAGTCACCTTCCCGCCATGATCGTTTCTCATTTTTTGCATTTTTCGGCTAAACAACTAGAATTCCGCCCGATTCCCATATTTTCGTGTGCTATACTAACGCCTTACAAGTGGTCCCGGGTCTCCGGACCCCTATCGCCTAAAATTTTTCCGGACTATCAAATAAGACCTAAGGAACCATAGTCACCGCCCAGCCATGATCGTTCCATATTTTTTGCATTTTTCGGCCAAACAACTAGAATTCCGCGCAATTCCCATATTTTTGTGTGCTATCGCCCACGCCTTCCGAGTGGGTCGGGCCCCCGGATCCGGATCGCCTAAAAATTTTCAGGACTATCAAATACGACCTAAGGATCCATAGTCATCGCCCCGCCATGATCGTTCCTAGTCTTTTGCATTTTTCAGCCAAAAAACTAGAATTCCGCGCGATTTCCATATTTTCGTGTGCTTTAGCCCACGCCTTCCAAGGGGTCCCGGGAACCCTGAACCCCGATCGCCTTAAAATTTTTCGGGCCATCAAATACGACCTAAGGAACCATAGTATACGCCCCGCCATGATCGTTCCTAGTCTTTTGCGTTTTTCAATCAAAAAACCATAGTCACCGCCCCGCCATGATCGTTCCTCATTTATTGCGTTTTTCGGCCAAAAAACTAGATTTCCGCTCGATTATCATATTTTTGTGTGCTATCGCCCACGCCTTCCGAGTGGGCCGGGCCGACCGGAGCCGGATCGCCTAAAAATTTTCCGGACTATCAAATACGACCTAAGGAACCATAGTCACCGCCCCTCCATGATCGTTCCTAGTCTTTTGCGTTTTTCAATCAAAAAACCATAGTCACCGCCCCTCCATGATCGTTCCTCATTTATTGCGTTTTTCGGCCAAAAAACTAGAATTCCGCTCGATTATCATATTTTTGTGTGCTATTGCCCACGCCTTCCGAGTGGGCCAGGCCGCCGGACTCGGATCGCCTAAAATATTTTCGGGCCATCAATTAGGACCTAAGGAACCATAGTCACCGCCTCGCCATGATCGTTCCTCATTTTTTGCATTTTTTGGCCAAAAAACTAGAATTCCGCCCGATTCCCATATTTTTGTGTGCTATCTCCCACGCCTTCCGAGTGGGCCGGGCCGCCCGGAGCCGGATCGCCTAAAAATTTTCCGGACTATCAAATATGACCTAAGGAACCATAGTCACCGCCCCACCATGATCGTTCCTAGTCTTTTGCATTTTTCAGCCAAAAAACTAGAATTCCGCGCGATTTCCATAGTTTCGTATGCTTTAGCCCACGCCTTCAAAGGGGTCCCGGGAACCCCGAACCCCGATAGCCTAAAAATTTTCCGGTCCATCAAATACGACCTAAAGAACCATAGTCACCACCCCGCCATGATCGTTCCTCATGTTTTGCGTTTTTCGGCCAAACAACTAGAATTCCGCGCGATTCCCATATTTTCGTGTGCTATAGCCCACGCATTCCGAGTGGGCCGTGCCCCCCGCACTCGGATCACCTAAAACGTTTTTCTGCCATCACATAAGACCTAAGGAACCATAGTCACCTTCACGCCATGATCGTTTCTCATTTTTTGCATTTTTCAGCCAAAAACTAGAATTCCGCGCGATTTCCATATTTTTGTGTGCTTTAGCCCACGCCTTCCAAGGGGTCCCGGGAACCCCGAACCCCGATTGCCTAAAACTTTTCCGGGCCATAAAATACGACCTAAGGAACCATAGTATCCGCCCTGCCATGATCGTTCCTTATTTTTTGCGTTTTTCGGCCAAACAACTAGAATTCCGCCTGATTCCCATATTTTCGTGTGCTTTAGCCCACGCCTTCCAAGGGGTCCCGGGAAGCCCGAACCCCGATCGCCTAAAAATTTTCCAGGCCATCAAATACGACCTAAGGAACCATAGTATTCGCCCCGCCATGATTGTTCCTTATGTTTTGCGTTTTTCGGCCAAACAACTAGAATTTCGCGCGATTCCCATATTTTCGTGTGCTATAGCCCACGCTTTCCGAGTGGGCCGTGCCCCCCGCACTCGGATCACCTAAAAAGTTTTTGGGCCATTAAATAAGACCTAAGGAACAATAGTCACCTTCCCGCCATGATCGTTTCTCATTTTTTGCATTTTTCGGCTAAACAACTAGAATTCCGCCCGATTCCCATATTTTCGTGTGCTATACCGACGCCTTACAAGTGGTCCCGGGTCTCCGGACCCCTATCGCCTAAAATTTTTCCGGACTATCAAATAAGACCTAAGGAACCATAGTCACTGCCCAGCCATGATCGTTCCTTATTTTTTGCATTTTTCAGCCAAAAAACTAGAATTCTGTGCGATTCCCATATTTTTGTGTGCTATCGCCCACGCCTTCCGAGTGGGTCGGGCCCCCCGGAGCCGGATCGCCTAAAAATTTTCAGGACTATCAAATACGACCTAAGGAACCATAGTCACCGCCCCGCCATGATCGTTCCTAGTCTTTTGCAATTTTCAGCCAAAAAACTAGAATTCCGCACGATTTCCATATTTTCGTGTGTTAAAAGCCCACGCCTTCCAAGGGGTCCCGGGAACTCTGAACCCCGATCGCCTAAAAATTTTCCGGGCCATCAAATATGACCTAAGGAACCATAGTATACGCCCCACCATGATCGTTCCTTATTTTTTTGCATTTTTCGGCCAAACAACTAGAATTCCGCGCGATTCCCATATTTTCGTGTGCTATAGCCCACGCCTTCCGAGTGGGACGTGCCCCCCGCACTCGGATCACCTAAAAAGTTTTTGGGCCATCAAATAAGACCTAAGGAACCATAGTCACCTTCCCGCCATGATCGTTTCTCATTTTTTGCATTTTTCGGCCAAACAACTAGAATTCCGCCCGATTCCCATATTTTCGTGTCCTTTAGCCCACGCCTTCCAAGGGGTCCCGGGAACCCCGAACCCCGATCGCCTAAAAATTTTCCGGGCCATCAAATATGACATAAGGAACCATAGTATCCTTCCCGCCATGATCGTTCCTTATTTTTTGCGTTTTCCGGCCAAACAACTAGAATTCCGCGCGATTCCCATATTTTCGTGTGCTATAGCCCACGCTTTCCGAGTGGGCCGTGCCCCCCGCACTCGGATCACCTAAAAAGGTTTTGGGCCATCAAATAAGACCTAAGGAACAATAGTCACCTTCCCGCCATGATCGTTTCTCATTTTTTGCATTTTTCGGCTAAACAACTAGAATTCCGCCCGATTCCCATATTTTCGTGTGCTATACTAACGCCTTACAAGTGGTCCCGGGTCTCCGGACCCCTATCGCCTAAAAATTTTCCGGACTATCAAATAAGACCTAAGGAACCATAGTCACCGCCCAGCCATGATCATTCCATATTTTTTGCATTTTTCGGCCAAACAACTAGAATTCCGCGCAATTCCCATATTTTTGTGTGCTATCGCCCACGCCTTCCGAGTGGGTCGGGCCCCCGGATCCGGATCGCCTAAAAATTTTCAGGACTATCAAATACGACCTAAGGATCCATAGTCATCGCCCCGCCATGATCGTTCCTAGTCTTTTGCATTTTTCAGCCAAAAAACTAGAATTCCGCGCGATTTCCATATTTTCGTGTGCTTTAGCCCACGCCTTCCAAGGGGTCCCGGGAACCCCGAACCCCGATCGCCTTAAAATTTTCCGGGCCATCAAATACGACCTAAGGAACCATAGTATACGCCCCGCCATGATCGTTCCTAGTCTTTTGCGTTTTTCAATCAAAAAACCATAGTCACCGCCCCGCCATGATCGTTCCTCATTTATTGCGTTTTTCGGCCAAAAAACTAGATTTCCGCTCGATTATCATATTTTTGTGTGCTATTGCCCACGCCTTCCGAGTGGGCCAGGCCGCCGGAATCGGATCGCCTAAAAACTTTTCGGGCCATCAATTAGGACCTAAGGAACCATAGTCACCGCCTAGCCGTGATCGTTCCTCATTTTTTGCATTTTTTGGCCAAAAAACTAGAATTCCGCCCGATTCCCATATTTTTGTGTGCTATCGCCCACGCCTTCCGAGTAGGCCAGGCCGCCCGGAGCCGGATCGCCTAAAAATTTTCCGGACTATCAAATACGACCTAAGGAACCATAGTCACCGCCCTACCATGATCGTTCCTAGTCTTTTGCATTTTTCAGCCAAAAAACTAGAATTCCGCGCGATTTCCATATTTTCGTGTGCTTTAGCCCACGCCTTCCAAGGGGTCCTGGGAACCCCGAACCCCGGTAGCCTAAAACTTTTCCGGGCCATCAAATACGACCTAAAGAACCATAGTCACCACCCCGCCATGATCGTTCCTCATTTTTTGCGTTTTTCGGCCAAACAACTAGAATTCCGCGCGATTCCCATATTTTCGTGTGCTATAGCCTACGCCTTCCGAGTGGGCCGTGCCCCCCGCACTCGGATCACCTAAAAAGTTTTTGGGCCATCAAATAAGACCTAAGGAACCATAGTCACCTTCACGCCATGATCGTTTCTCATTTTTTGCATTTTTCAGCCAAAAAACTAGAATTCCGCGCGATTTCCATATTTTCGTGTGCTTTAGCCCACGCCTTCCAAGGGGTCCCGGCAACCCCGAACCCCGATTGCCTAAAACTTTTTCGGGCCATAAAATACGACCTAAGGAACCATAGTATCCGCCCCGCCATGATCGTTCCTTATTTTTTGCATTTTCGGCCAAACAACTAGAATTTCGCGCGATTCCCATATTTTCGTGTGCTATAGCCCACGCCTTCCGAGTGGGCCGTGCCCCCCGCTGGATCACCTAAAAAGTTTTTGGGCCATCAAATAAGACCTAAGGAACCATAGTCACCTTCCCGCCATGATCGTTTCTCATTTTTTGCATTTTTCGGCCAAACAACTAGAATTCCGCCCGATTCCCATATTTTCGTGTGCTTTAGCCCACGCCTTCCAAGGGGTCCCGGGAACCCCGAACCCCGATCGTCTAAAAATTTTCAGGGCCATCAAATACGACCTAAGGAACCATAGTATTCGCCCTGCCATGATTGTTCCTTATGTTTTGCGTTTTTCGGCCAAACAACTAGAATTCCACGCGATTCCCATATTTTCGTGTGCTATAGCCCACGCTTTCCGAGTGGGTCGTGCCCCCCGCACTCGGATCACCTAAAAAGTTTTTGGGCCATCAAATAAGACCTAAGGAACAATAGTCACCTTACCGCCATGATCGTTTCTCATTTTTTGCATTTTTCGGCTAAACAACTAGAATTCCGCCCGATTCCCATATTTTCGTGTGCTATACCGATGCCTTACAAGTGGTCCCGGGTCTCCGGACCCCTATCGCCTAAAATTTTTCCGGACTATCAAATATGACCTAAGGAACCATAGTCACCGCCCAGCCATGATCGTTCCTTATTTTTTGGATTTTTCGGCCAAACAACTAGAATTCCGTGCGATTCCCATATTTTTATGTCCTATCGCCGACGCCTTCCGAGGGGGTCGGGCCCCCCGGAGCCGGATCGCCTAAAAATTTTTAGGACTATCAAATACGACCTAAGGAACCATAGTCACCGCCCCTCCATGATCGTTCCTAGGCTTTTGCATTTTTCAGCCAAAAAACTAGAATTCCGCGCGATTTCCATATTTTCGTGTGCTTTAGCCCACTCCTTCCAAGGGGTCCCGGGAACCCCGAACCTCGATCGCCTAAAACATTTCCGGGCCATAAAATACGACCTAAGGAACCATAGTATCCTCCCCGCCATGATCGTTCCTTATTTTTTACGTTTTTCGGCCAAACAACTAGAATTCCGCGCGATTCCCATATTTTCGTGTGCTATAGCCCACGCCTTCCGAGTGGGCCGTGCCCCCGTACTCGGATCATCTAAAAAGTTTTTGGGCCATCAAATAAGACCTAAGGAACCATAGTCACCATCCCACCATGATTGTTTCTCATTTTTTGCATTTTTCGGCCAAACGATTCCCATATTTTCGTGTGCTATACCCACGCCTTACAAGTGGTCCTGGGTCTCCAGACCCCTATCGCCTAAAATTTTTCTGGACTATCAAATAAGACCTAAGGAACCATAGTCACCGCCCAGCCATGATCGTTCCTTATTTTTTGCATTTTTCGGCCAAACCACTAGAATTTCGCGCGATTCCCATATTTTTGTGTGTTGCCTTCCGAGTGGTCCCGGGACCTCCTGACCCCTATCGCCTAAAATTTTTCCGGACTATCAAATACGACCTAAGGAACCATTGTATCCGCCCCGCCATGATCGTTCCTTATTTTTTGCGTTTTTCGGCCAAACAACTAGAATTTCGCGCGATTCCCATATTTTTGTGTGCTATAGCCCACGCCTTCCGAGTGGGCCGTGCCCCCTGCACTCCGATCACCTAAAAAGTTTTTAGGCCATCAAATAAGACCTAAGGAACCATAGTCACCTTCCCGCTATGATCGTTTCTCATTGTTTGCATTTTTCAGCCAAAAAACTAGAATTCCGCGCGATTTCCATATTTTCGTGTGCTATACCGACGCCTTACAAGTGGTCCCGGGTCTCCGGACCCCTATCGCCTAAAATTTATCCGGACTATCAAATAAGACCTAAGGAACCATAGTCACCGCCTAGCCATGATCGTTGCTTATTTTTTGCGTTTTTCGGCCAAACAACTAGAATTCCGCGCGATTCCCATATTTTTGTGTGCTATCGCCCACGCCTTCCGAGTGGGTCAGGCCCCCCGGAGCCGGATTGCCTAAAAATTTTCCGGACTATCAAATACGACCTAAAGAACCATAGTCACCGCCCCACCATGATCGTTCCTAGTCTTTTGCATTTTTCAGCCAAAAAACTAGAATTTCGCGCGATTTCCATATTTTCGTGTGCCTTAGCCCACGCCTTCCAAGGGGTCCCGGGAACCCCGAACCCCGATCGTCTAAAAATTTTCAGGGCCATCAAATACGACCTAAGGAACCATAGTATTCGCCCTGCCATGATTGTTCCTTATGTTTTGCGTTTTTCGGCCAAACAACTAGAATTCCACGCGATTCCCATATTTTCGTGTGCTATAGCCCACGCTTTCCGAGTGGGTCGTGCCCCCCGCACTCGGATCACCTAAAAAGTTTTTGGGCCATCAAATAAGACCTAAGGAACAATAGTCACCTTACCGCCATGATCGTTTCTCATTTTTTGCATTTTTCGGCTAAACAACTAGAATTCCGCCCGATTCCCATATTTTCGTGTGCTATACCGATGCCTTACAAGTGGTCCCGGGTCTCCGGACCCCTATCGCCTAAAATTTTTCCGGACTATCAAATATGACCTAAGGAACCATAGTCACCGCCCAGCCATGATCGTTCCTTATTTTTTGGATTTTTCGGCCAAACAACTAGAATTCCGTGCGATTCCCATATTTTTATGTCCTATCGCCGACGCCTTCCGAGGGGGTCGGGCCCCCCGGAGCCGGATCGCCTAAAAATTTTTAGGACTATCAAATACGACCTAAGGAACCATAGTCACCGCCCCTCCATGATCGTTCCTAGGCTTTTGCATTTTTCAGCCAAAAAACTAGAATTCCGCGCGATTTCCATATTTTCGTGTGCTTTAGCCCACTCCTTCCAAGGGGTCCCGGGAACCCCGAACCTCGATCGCCTAAAACATTTCCGGGCCATAAAATACGACCTAAGGAACCATAGTATCCTCCCCGCCATGATCGTTCCTTATTTTTTACGTTTTTCGGCCAAACAACTAGAATTCCGCGCGATTCCCATATTTTCGTGTGCTATAGCCCACGCCTTCCGAGTGGGCCGTGCCCCCCGTACTCGGATCATCTAAAAAGTTTTTGGGCCATCAAATAAGACCTAAGGAACCATAGTCACCATCCCACCATGATTGTTTCTCATTTTTTGCATTTTTCGGCCAAACGATTCCCATATTTTCGTGTGCTATACCCACGCCTTACAAGTGGTCCTGGGTCTCCAGACCCCTATCGCCTAAAATTTTTCTGGACTATCAAATAAGACCTAAGGAACCATAGTCACCGCCCAGCCATGATCGTTCCTTATTTTTTGCATTTTTCGGCCAAACCACTAGAATTTCGCGCGATTCCCATATTTTTGTGTGTTGCCTTCCGAGTGGTCCCGGGACCTCCTGACCCCTATCGCCTAAAATTTTTCCGGACTATCAAATACGACCTAAGGAACCATTGTATCCGCCCCGCCATGATCGTTCCTTATTTTTTGCGTTTTTCGGCCAAACAACAAGAATTTCGCGCGATTCCCATATTTTTGTGTGCTATAGCCCACGCCTTCCGAGTGGGCCGTGCCCCCTGCACTCCGATCACCTAAAAAGTTTTTAGGCCATCAAATAAGACCTAAGGAACCATAGTCACCTTCCCGCTATGATCGTTTCTCATTGTTTGCATTTTTCAGCCAAAAAACTAGAATTCCGCGCGATTTCCATATTTTCGTGTGCTATACCGACGCCTTACAAGTGGTCCCGGGTCTCCGGACCCCTATCGCCTAAAATTTATCCGGACTATCAAATAAGACCTAAGGAACCATAGTCACCGCCTAGCCATGATCGTTGCTTATTTTTTTGCGTTTTTCGGCCAAACAACTAGAATTCCGCGCGATTCCCATATTTTTGTGTGCTATCGCCCACGCCTTCCGAGTGGGTCAGGCCCCCGGAGCCGGATTGCCTAAAAATTTTCCGGACTATCAAATACGACCTAAAGAACCATAGTCACCGCCCCACCATGATCGTTCCTAGTCTTTTGCATTTTTCAGCCAAAAAACTAGAATTTCGCGCGATTTCCATATTTTCGTGTGCCTTAGCCCACGCCTTCCAAGGGGTCCCGGGAACCCTGAACCCCGATCGCCTAAAACTTTTCCGGGCCATCAAATACGACCTAAGGAATCATAGTATCCGCCCCGCCATGATCGTTCCTTATTTTTTGCGTTTTTCGGCCAAACAACTAGAATTCCGCGCGATTCCCATATTTTCGTGTGCTATAGCCCACGCCTTCCGAGTGGTTCGTGCCCCCCGCACTCGGATCACCTAAAAAGTTTTTGGGCAATCAAATAAGTCCTAAGGAACCATAGTCAACTTCCCGCCATGATCGTTTCTCATTTTTTGCATTTTTCGGCCAAAAAACTAGAATTCCGCCCGATTTCCATATTTTCGTGTGCTTTAGCCCACGCCTTCCAAGGGTTCCCTGGAACCCCGAACCTCGATCGCCTAAAAATTTTCCGGGCCATCAAATATGACCTAAGGAACCATAGTATTCTTCCCGCCATGATCGTTCTTTATTTTTTGCGTTTTTCGGCCAAACAACTAGAATTCCGCGCGATTCCCATATTTTTCTGTGCTATAGCCCACGCCTTCCGAGTGGGCCGTGCCCCCCGCACTCGGATCACCTAAAAACTTTTTGGGCCATCAAATAATACCTAAGGAACCATAGTCACCTTCCCGCCATGATCGTTTCTCATATTTTGCATTTTTCAGCCAAAAAACTAGAATTCCGCGCGATTTCTATATTTTCTTGTGCTTTAGCCCACGCCTTCCAAGGGGTCCCGGGAACCCCGAACCCCGATCGCCTAAAACTTTTCCGGGCCATAAAATACGACCTAAGGAACCATAGTATCCGCCCCGTCATGATCGTTCCTTATTTTTTGCGTTTTTCGGCCAAACAACTAGAATTCCGCGCGATTCCCATATTTTCGTGTGCAATAGCCCACACCTTCCGAGTGGGCCGTGCCCCCCGTACTCGGATCACCAAAAAGTTTTTGGGCCATCAAATAAGACCTAAGGAACAATAGTCACCTTCCCGCCATGATCGTTTCTCATTTTTTGCATTTTTCGGCAAAACAACTAGAATTCCGCCCGATTCCCATATTTTCGTGTGCTATACCGACGCCTTACAAGTGGTCCCAGGTCTCCGGACCCCTATCACCTAAAAGTTTTCCGGACTATCAAATAAGACCTAAGGAACCATAGTCCCCGCCCAGCCATGATCGTTCCTTATTTTTTGCGTTTTTCGGCCAAACAACTAGAATTTCGCGCGATTCCCATATTTTTGTGTGCTATCGCCCATGCCTTCCGAGTGGGTCGGGCCCCCCGGAGCCGGATCGCCTAAAAATTTTCCGGACTATGAAATACGACCTAAGGAACCATAGTCACCGCCCCGCCATGATCGTTTCTTATTTTTTGCATTTTTCGGCCAAAAAACTAGAATTCCGCACGATTTCCATATTTTTGTGTGCTTTAGCCCACTCCTTCCAAGGGGTCCCGGGAACCCCGAACCTCGATCGCCTAAAAAATTTCCGGGCCATAAAATACGACCTAAGGAACCATAGTATCCTCCCCGCCATGATCGTTCCTTATTTTTTACGTTTTTCGGCCAAACAACTAGAATTCCGCGCGATTCCCATATTTTCGTGTGCTATAGCCCACGCCTTCCGAGTGGGCCGTGCCCCCCGTACTCGGATCATCTAAAAAGTTTTTGGGCCATCAAATAAGACCTAAGGAACCATAGTCACCTTCCCACCATGATTGTTTCTCATTTTTTGCATTTTTCGGCCAAACGATTCCCATATTTTCGTGTGCTATACCCACGCCTTACAAGTGGTCCTGGGTCTCCAGACCCCTATTCGCCTAAAATTTTTCTGGACTATCAAATAAGACCTAAGGAACCATAGTCACCGCCCAGCCATGATCGTTCCTTATTTTTTGCATTTTTCGGCCAAACCACTAGAATTTCGCGCGATTCCCATATTTTTGTGTGTTGCCTTCCGAGTGGTCCCGGGACCTCCTGACCCCTATCGCCTAAAATTTTTCCGGACTATCAAATACGACCTAAGGAACCATTGTATCCGCCCCGCCATGATCGTTCCTCTTTTTTTGCGTTTTTCGGCCAAACAACTAGAATTCTGCGCGATTCCCATATTTTTTTGTGTTATAGCCCACGCCTTCCGAGTGATCCCGGGACCTCCGGACCCCTATCGCCTAATATTTTTCTGGACTATCAAATAAGACCAAAGGAACCATAGTCACCACCCTGCCAAGATCTTTCCACATTTTTTGCATGTTATTGAAAAAGACCTAGAATTTCGCCCGATTTCCATATTTTCGTGTGCTATATCCACGCTTTCCGAGTGGTCCCAAGAGCCGCGAACCCCGATCGCCTAAAATTTTTTCGGGAAATCAAATACGACCTTAGGAACCATAGTATCCGCCCCGCCATGATCGTTCCTTATATTTTGCGTTTTTCGGCCAAACAACTAGAATTCCGCGCGATTCCCATATTTTTGTGTGTTATAGCCCACACCTTCCGAGTGGTCCCGGGACCTCAGGACCCCTATCGCCTAAAATTTTTACGGACTATCAAATATGACCTAAGGAACCATAGTCACCGCCCAGCCATGATCATTCCTCATTTATTGCATTTTTCGGCCAAACAACTAGAATTTAGCTCGATTACCATATTTTTTTGTGCTATTGCCCACGCCTTCCGAGTGGGCCGGGCCGCCAGACTCGGATCGCCTAAAAGATTTTCGGGCCATCAATTAGGACCTAAGGAACCATAGTCACCGCCCCGCCATGATCGTTCCTCATTTATTGCATTTCTCGGCCAAAAAACTACAATTCCGCTCGATTACCATATTTTTGTGTGCTATTGCCCACACCTTCCGAGTGGTCCCGGGACCTCCTGACCCCTATCGCCTAAAATTTTTCCGGACTATCAAATACGACCTAAGGAACTATAGTATCCGCCCCGCCATGATCGTTCCTCTTTTTTTGCATTTTTCGGCCAAACAACTAGAATTCTGCGCGATTCCCATATTTTTGTGTGTTATAGCCCACGCCTTCCGAGTGGTCCCGGGACCTCCGGACCCCTATCGCCTAATATTATTCCAGACTATCAAATAATACCAAAGGAACCATAGTCACCACCCTGCCAAGATCTTTCTCCCGATTGAAAAAGACCTAACATTTTTTGCATGTTACTGAAAAAGACCTAGAATTTCGCCCGATTCCCATATTTTCGTGTGCTATACCAACGCATTCCGAGTGGTCCCAAGAGCCGCGGACCCCGATCGCCTAAAAATTTTCCGGGCAATCAAATACGACCTAAGGAACCATAGTATCCACCCCGCCATGATCGTTCCTTATTTTTTGCGTTTTTCGGCCAAACAACTAGAATTCCGCGCGATTCCCATATTTTTGTGTGTTATATCCCACACCTTCCGAGTGGTCCCGGGACCTCAGGACCCCTATCGCCTAAAATTTTTCGGACTATCAAATGTGACCTACGGAACCATAGTCACCGCCCAGCCGTGATCATTCCTCATTTGTTGCGTTTTTCGGCCAAAAAGCTAGAATTCCGCCCGATTACAATATTTTTGTGTGCTATTGCCCACCCTTCCCGGTGGTTCCGGTACCCCCGGACCCCGATCGCCTAAAATTTTTCCGGGCCGTCAAATACGACCTAAGGAACCATAGTAACCGCCTCGCCATCATCGTTTCTCATTTTTTGCATTTTTCAGCCAAAAAACTAGAATTACTCCCGATTCCCATATTTTCGTATGCTATACCCACGCCTTCCAAGTGGTCCGGGGAGCCGCAGACCCTGATCGCCTAAAATTTTTTCGGACTATCAAATACGACCTAAGATACCATAGTCACTGCCCCACCATGATCGTTCCAAATGCTTTGCATTTTTTGGCCAAAAAATTAGAACTCCGCGCGATTTGCATATTTTCGTGTGCTATAGCTTACGCCTTCCGAGTGGTCCCGGGAGCCTTGGACCCCGTTCGCCTAAAATATTCTTGGCCATCAAATAAGACCTAAGGAACCATAGTCACCGCCTCACCATGATCGTTCCTCATTTATTGTATTTTTTGGCCAAAAAACTAGAATTTCGCCCGATTCGCATATTTTCGTGTGCTATACCCACGCCTTACAAGTGGTCCCGGGTCTCCGGACCCCTATCGCCTAAAATTTTTCCGGACTATCAAATAAGACATAAAGAACCATAGTCACCGCCCAGCCATGATCGTTCCTTATTTTTTGCGTTTTTCGGCCAAACAACTAGAATTCCGCGTGATTCCCATATTTTTGTGTGTTATAGCCCACGCCTTCCGAGTGGTCCCGGGACCTCCTGACCCCTATCGCCTAAAATTTTTCCGGACTATCAAATACGACCTAAGGAACCATAGTATCCGCCCCGCCATGATCATTCCTCTTTTTTTGCGTTTTTCGGCCAAACAACTAGAATTCTGCGCGATTCCCATATTTTTATATGTTATAGCCCACGCCTTCCGAATGGTCCCGGGACCTCCGGACGCCTATCGCCTAATATTTTTCCGGACTACCAAATAATACCAAAGGAACCATAGTCACCACCCTACCAAGATCTTTCCACATTTTTTGCATGTTACTGAAAAAGAACTAGAATTTTGCCCAATTCCCATATTTGCGTGTGCTATACCCACGCATTCCGAGTGGTCCCAAGAGCCTCGGACCCCGATCGCCTAAAATTTTTCCGGGCAATCAAATATGACCTAAGGAACCATAGTATCCGCCCCGCCATGATCGTTCCTTATTTTTTGCGTTTTTCGGCCAAACAACTAGAATTTCGCGCGATTCCCATATTTTTGTGTGTTATAGCCCATGCCTTCCGAGTGGTCCCGGGACCTCCTGACCCCCTATCGCCTAAAATTTTTCTGGACTATCAAATACGACCTAAGGAACCATAGTAACCACCCCGCCATGATCGTTCCTCATTTTTTGCGTTTTTCGGTCAAACAACTAGAATTCCGCGCGATTCCCATATTTTTGTGTGTTATAGCCCACGCCTTCCGAGTGGTCCCGGGACCTCCTGACCCCTATCGCCTAAAATTTTTCCGGACTATCAAATATGACCTAAGGAACCATAGTATCCGCCCCGCCATGATCGTTCCTCTTTTTTTGCGTTTTTCGGCCAAACAACTAGAATTCCGCGCGATTCCCATATTTTTGTGTGTTATAGCCCACGCCTTCCGAGTGGTCCCGGGACCTCCGGACCCCTATCGCCTAATATTTTTCTAGACTATCAATTAAGACCAAATGAACCATAGTCACCACCCTGCCAAGAGCTTTCCACATTTTTTGCATGTTATTGAAAAACACCTAGAATTTCGCCCGATTCCCATATTTTCGTGTGCTATACCCACGCATTCCGAGTGGTCCCAAGAGCCGCGGACCCCGATCGCCGAAAATTTTTTCGGGGAATCAAATACGACCTAAGGAACCATAGTATCCGCCCTGCCATGATCGTTCCTTATTTTTTGCGTTTTTCGGGCAAACAACTAGAATTTCGCGCGATTCCCATATTTTCGTGTGCTATAGCCCACTCCTTCCGAGTGCGCCGTGCCCCCCGCACTCGGATCACCTAAAAAGTTTTTGGGCCATAAAATAAGACCTAAGGAACCATAGTAACCACCCCGCCTTGATCGTTCCTCATTTTTTGCGTTTTTTGGTCAAACAACTATAATTCCACGCGATTCCCATATTTTTGTGTGTTATAGCCCACGCCTTCCGAGTGGTCCTGGGACCTCCTCACCCCTATAGCCTATAATTTTTCCGGACTATCAAATATGACCTAAGGAACCATAGTATCCGCCCCGCCATGATCGTTCCTCTTTTTTTGCGTTTTTCGGCCAAACAACTAGAATTCCGCGCGATTCCCATATTTTTGTGTGTTATATCCCACGCCTTCCGAGTGGTCCCGGGACCTCCGGACCCCTATCGCCTAATATTTTTCCGGACTATCAAATAAGACCAAAGGAACCATAGTCACCACCCTGCCAAGATCTTTCCACATTTTTTGCATGTTACTGAAAAAGACTTAGAATTTCGCCCGATTCCCATATTTTTGTGTGCTATACCCACGCATTCCGAGTGGTCCCAAGAGTCGCGGACCCCGATCGCCTAAAATTTTTCCGGGCAATCAAATACGACCTAAGGAACCATAGTATCTGCCCCGCCATGATCGTTCCTTATTTTTTGCGATTTTCTGCCAAACAACTAGAATTCCGCGCGATTCCCATATTTTTGTGTGTTATAGCCCACACCTTCCGAGTGGTCCCGGGACCTCAGGACCCGTATCGCCTAAAATTTTTCCGGACTATCAAATATGACCTAAGGAACCATAGCCACCGCCCAGCCATGATCACTCCTCATTTGTTGCATTTTTCGGCCAAAAAACTAGAATTCCGCCCGATTACAATATTTTTGTGTGCTATTGCCCACCCTTCCCAGTGGTTCCGGGACCCCCAGACCCCGATCGCCTAAAATTTTTTCGGGCCGTCAAATACGACATAAGGAACCATAGTAACCGCCCCGCCATCATCGTTTCTCATTTTTTTCATTTTTCGGCCAAAAAACTAGAATTACGCCCGATTCCCATATTTTCGTGTGCTATACCCACGCCTTCCAAGTGGTCCGGGGAGCCGCGGACCCCGATCGCCTAAAATTTTTCTGGACTATCAAATACGACCTAAGGTACCATAGTCACAGCCCCACCATGATCGTTCCAAATGCTTTGCATTTTTTGGCCAAACAACTAGAACTCCGCGCGATTTGCATATTTTCGTGTGCTATAGCTTACGCCTTCCGAGTGGTCCCGGGAGCCTTGGACCCCGATCGCCTTAAATATTCCGGGCCATCAAATAAGACCTAAGGAACCATAGTCACCGCCCCGCCATGATCGTTCCTCATTTATTGTGTTTTTCGGCCAAAAAACTAGAATTTCGCTCGATTACCGTATTTTCGTGTGCTATTGCACACGCCTTCCGAGTGGGCCGGGCCGCCGGACTCGGATCACCTAAAAACTTTTCGGGCCATCAATTAGGACCTAAGGAACCATAGTCATTGCCCTGCCATGATCGTTCCTCATTTATTGCGTTTTTCGGCCAAAAAACTAGAATTCCGCTCGATTACCATATTTTTGTGTGCTATTGCCCACGCCTTCCGAGTGGGCCGGGCCGCCGGACTCGGATCGCCTAAAAACTTTTCGGGCCATCAATTAGGACCTAAGGAACCATAGTCACCGCCTCGCCATGATAGTTCCTCATTTTTTGCATTTTTTGGCCAACAAATAGAATTTCGCCCGATTCCCATATTTTTGTGTGCTATCGCCCACGCCTTCCGAGTGGGTCGGGCCCCCCGGAGCCGGATCGCATAAAAATTTTCCGGACTATCAAATACGACCTAAGAAACCATAGTCACCGCCCCGCCATGATCGTTCCTAGTCTTTTGCATTTTTCAGCCAAAAAACTAGAATTCCGCGCGATTTCCATATTTTCGTGTGCTTTAGCCTACGCCTTCCAAGGGGTCCCGGGAACCCTGAACCCCGATCGCCTAAAAATTTTCCGGGCCATCAAATACGACCTAAGGAACCATAGTATCCGCCCCGCCGTGATCGTTCCTTATTTTTTGCGTTTTTCGGCCAAACAACTAAAATTCCGCGCGATTCCCATATTTTCGTGTGCATAGCCCACGCCTTCCGAGTGGGCCGTGCCCCCCGCACTCGGATCACCTAAAAAGTTTTTGGGCCATCAAATAAGACCTAAGGAACCATAGTCACCTTCCCGCCATGATCGTTTCTCATTTTTTGCATTTTTCGGCCAAACAACTAGAATTTCGCCCGATTCCCATATTTTCGTGTGCTATACCCACGCCTTACAAGTGGTCCCGGGGTCTCCGGACCCCTATCGCCTAAAATTTTTCCGGACTATCAAATAAGACCTAAGGAACCATAGTCACCGCCCAGCCATGATCGTTCCTTATTTTTTGCGTTTTTCGGCGAAACAACTAGAATTCCGTGCGATTCCCATATTTTTGTGTGTTATAGCTCACGCCTTCCGAGTGGTCCCGGGACCTCCTGACCCCTATCGCCTAAAATTTTTCCGCACTATCAAATAAGACCTAAGGAACCATAGTATCCGCCCCGCCATGATCGTTCCTCATTTGTTGCATTTTTCGGTTAAAAAACTAGAATTCCGCCCGATTACAATATTTTTGTGTGCTATTGCCCACCTTTCCCAGTGGTTCCGGGACCCCCGGACCCCGATCGCCTAAAAATTTTCCGGGCCGTCAAATACGACCTAAGGAACCATAGTAACCGCCCCGCAATCATCGTTTCTCATTTTTTGCATTTTTCGGCCAAAAAACTAGAATTACGCCCGATTCCCATATTTTCGTGCGCTATACCCACGCCTTCCAAGTGGTCCGGGGAGCCGCGGACCCCGATTGCCTAAAAATTTTCCGGACTATCAAATACGACCTAAGGTACCATAGTCACCGCCCCACCATGATCGTTCCAAATGCTTTGCATTTTTTGACCAAAAAACTAGAACTCCGCGCGATTTGCATATTTTCGTGTGCTATAGCTTACGCCTTCCGAGTGGTCCCGAGAGCCGTGGACCCCGACCGCCTAAAAATTTTCGGGCCATCAAATAAGACCTAAGGAACCATAGTCACCGCCCCGCCATGATCTTTCCTCATTTATTGCATTTTTCGGCCAAAACACCTGAATTTCGCTCGATTACCATATTTTTGTGTGCTATTGCCCACGCCTTCCGAGTGGGCCGGGCCGCCGGACTCGGATCGCATAAAAAATTTTCGGGCCATCAATTAGGACCTAAGGAACCATAGTCACCGCCTCGCTATGATCGTTCCTCATTTTTTGCATTTTTTGGCCAAAAAACTAGAATTCCGCCCGATTCCCATATTTTTGTGTGCTATCGCCCACGCCTTCCGAGTGGGTCGGGCCCCCCGGAGCCGAGTCGCCTAATATTTTTCCGGACTATCAAATAAGACCAAAGGAACCATAGTCACCACCCTGCCAAGATCTTTCCACATTTTTTGCATGTTACTGGAAAAGACATAGAATTTTGCCCGATTCCCATATTTTTGTGTGCTATACCCACGCATTCCGAGTGGTCCCAAGAGTCGCGGACCCCGATCGCCTAAAATTTTTCCTAGCAATCAAATACGACCTAAGGAACCATAGTATCCGCCCCGCCATGATCGTTCCTTATTTTTTGCGTTTTTCGGCCAAACAACTAGAATTCCGCGCGATTCCCATATTTTTGTGTGTTATAGCCCACACCTTTCGAGTGGTCCCAGGACCTCAGGACCCGTATCGCCTAAAATTTTTCCAGACTATCAAATACGACCTAAGGAACCATAGTACCCGCCCCGCCATGATCGTTCCTCTTTTTTTTGCGTTTTTCGGCCAAACAACTACAATTCTGCGCGATTCCCATATTTTTGTGTGTTATAGCCCACGCCTTCCGAGTGGTCCCGGGACCTCCGGACCCCTATCGCCTAATATTTTTCCGGACTATCAAATAAGACCAAAGGAACCATAGTCACCACCCTTCCAAGATCTTTCCACATTTTTTGCATGTTACTGAAAAAGACCTAGAATTTCGCCCGATTCCCATATTTTCGTGTGCTATACCCACGCATTCCGAGTGGTCCCAAGAGCCGCGGACCCCGATCGCCTAAAATTTTTCCGGGCAATCAAATACGACCTAAGGAACCATAGTATCCGCCCCGCCATGATCGTTCCTTATTTTTTGCGTTTTTCGGCCAAACAACTAGAATTCCGTTCGATTCCCATATTTTTGTGTGTTATAGCCCACACCTTCCGAGTGGTCCCGGGACCTCAGGACCCGTATCGCCTAAAATTTTTTCGGACTATCAAACACGACCTAAGGAACCATAGTACCCGCCCCGCCATGATCGTTCCTCTTTTTTTTGCGTTTTTCGGCCAAACAACTACAATTCTGCACGATTCCCATATTTTTGTGTGTTATAGCCCACGCCTTCCGAGTGGTCCCGGGACCTCCGGACCCCTATCGCCTAATATTTTTCCGGACTATCAAATAAGACCAAAGGAACCATAGTCACCACCCTTCCAAGATCTTTCCACATTTTTTGCATGTTACTGAAAAAGACCTAGAATTTCGCCCGATTCCCATATTTTCGTGTGCTATACCCACGCATTCCGAGTGGTCCCAAGAGCCGCGGACCCCGATCGCCTAAAATTTTTCCGGGCAATCAAATACGACCTAAGGAACCATAGTATCTGCCCCGCCATGATCGTTCCTTATTTTTTGCGTTTTTCGGCCAAACAACTAGAATTCCGCGCGATTCCCATATTTTTGTGTGTTATAGCCCACACCTTCCGAGTGGTCCCGGGACCTCAGGACCCCTATCGCCTAAAAATTTTCCGGACTATAAAATATGACCTAAGGAACCATAGTCACCGCCCAGCCATGATCATTCCTCATTTGTTGCGTTTTTCGGCCAAAAAACTAGAATTCCGCCCG
This sequence comes from Nicotiana tabacum, assembly GCF_000715075.1. Lineage (NCBI taxonomy): Eukaryota > Viridiplantae > Streptophyta > Magnoliopsida > Solanales > Solanaceae > Nicotiana > Nicotiana tabacum. The sequence continues at coordinate 168,694 of NW_027438297.1, forward strand.
ATTACAATATTTTTGTGTGCTATTGCCCACCCTTCCCAGTGGTTCCAGGACCCCCAGACCCCGATCGCCTAAAATTTTTCCGGGCTGTCAAATACGACCTAAGGAACCATAGTAACCGCCCCGCCATCATCGTTTCTCATTTTTTGCATTTTTCGGCCAAAAAACTAGAATTACGCCCGATTTCTATATTTTCGTGTGCTATACCCACGCCTTCCAAGTGGTCCGGGGAGCCGCGGACCCCGATTGCCTAAAATTTTTCCAGACTATCAAATACAACCTAAGGTACCATAGTCACCGCCCCACCATGATCGTTCCAAATGCTTTGCAATTTTTTGCCAAAAAACTAGAACTCCGTGCTATTTGCATATTTTCGTGTGCTATAGCTTACGCCTTCCGAGTGGTCCCGGGAGCCGTGGACCCCGATCGCGTAAAATTTTCCGGGCCATCAAATAAGACCTAAGTAACCATAGTCACCGCCCCGCCATGATCGTTCCTCATTTATTGCGTTTTTCGGCTAGAATTTCGCTCGATTACCATATTTTTGTGTGCTATTGCCCACGCCTTCCGAGTGGGCCGGGCCGCCGGACTCAGATCGCCTAAAAACTTTTCAGGCCATCAATTAGGACCTAAGGAACCATAGTCACCGCCTCGCCATGATAGTTCCTCATTTTTTGCATTTTTTGGCCAAAAAAATAGAATTTCGCCCGATTCCCACATTTTGTGTGCTATCGCCCACGCCTTCCGAGTGGGTCGGGCCCCCCGGAGCCGGATCGCATAAAAATTTTCCGTACTATCAAATACGACCTAAGGAACCATAGTCACCGCCCCGCCATGATCGTTCCTAGTCTTTTGCATTTTTCAGCCAAAAAACTAGAATTCCGTGCGATTTCCATATTTTCGTGTGCTTTAGCCCACGCCTTCCAAGGGGTCCCGGGAACCTCGAACCCCGATCGCCTAAAAATTTTCCTTGCCATCAAATACGACCTAAGGAACCATAGTATCCGCCCCGCCATGATCGTTCCTTATTCTTTGCGTTTTTCGGCCAAACAACTAAAATTCCGCGCGATTCCCATATTTTTGTGTGCATAGCCCACGCATTCCGAGGGGGCCATGCCCCCCGCACTCGGATCACCTAAAACGTTTTTGGGCCATCAAATAAGACCTAAGGAACCATAGTCACCTTCCCGCCATGATCGTTTCTCATTTTTTGCATTTTTCGGCCAAACAACTAGAATTTCGCCCGATTCCCATATTTTCGTGTGCTATACCCACGCCTTACAAGTGGTCCCGGGTCTCCGGACCCCTATCGCCTAAAATATTTTCGGACTATCAAATAAGACCTAAGGAACCATAGTCACCGCCCAGCCATGATCGTTCCTTATTTTTTGCGATTCCCATATTTTTGTGTGTTATAGCCCACGCCTTCCGAGTGGTCCCGGGACCTCCTGACCCCTATCGCCTAAAATTTTTCCGCACTATCAAATATGACCTAAGGAACCATAGTATCTGCCCCGCCATGATCGTTCCTCATTTGTTGCATTTTTCGGTTAAACAACTAGAATTTCGCCTGATTACAATATTTTTGTGTGCTATTGCCCACCCTTCCCAGTGGTTCCGGGACCCCCGTACCCCGATCGCCTAAAATTTTTCCGGGCCGTCAAATACGACCTAAGGAACCATAGTAACTGCCCTGCCATCATCGTTTCTCATTTTTTGCATTTTTCGGCCAAAAAACTAGAATTACGCCCGATTCCCATATTTTCGTGCGCTATACCCACGCCTTCCAAGTGGTCCGGGGAGCCGCGGACCCCGATTGCCTAAAAAATTTTCGGACTATCAAATACGACCTAAGGAACCATAGTCACCGCCCCGCCATGATCGTTCCTCATTTATTGTGTTTTTCGGCCAAAAAACTAGAATTTCGCTCGATTACCATATTTTTGTCTGCTATTGCCCATGCCTTCCGAGTGGGCCGGGCCGCCGGACTCGGATCGCCTAAAAACTTATCGGGCCATCAATTAGGACCTAAGGAACCATAGTCACCGCCCCGCCATGATCGTTCCTCATTTATTGCGTTTTTCGGCCAAAACACTAGAATTCCGCTCGATTACCATATTTTTGTGTGCTATTGCCCACGCCTTCCGAGTGGGCCGGGCCGCAGGACTCGGATCGCCTAAAAAAATTTCGGGCCATCAATTAGGACCTAAGGAACCATAGTCACCGCCTCGCCATGATTGTTCCTCATTTTTTGCATTTTTTGGCCAAAAAACTAGAATTCCGCCCGATTCCCATATTTTTGTGTGCTATCGCTTACGCCTTCCGAGTGGGTCGGTCCCCCCGGAGCCGGATCGCCTAAAACTTTTCCGGACTATCAAATACGACATAAGGAACCATAGTCACCGCCCTACCATGATCGTTCCTAGTCTTTTGCATTTTTCAGCCAAAAAACTAGAATTCCGCGCGATTTCCATATTTTCGTGTCGCCTTCCAAGGGGTCCCAGGTCTCCGGACCCCGATCGCCTAAAAATTTTTAGGGCCATCAAATACGACCTAAGTAACCATAGTAACCACCCCGCCATGATCGTTCCTCATTTTTTGCATTTTTCGGCCAAACAACTAGAATTCCGCGCGATTCCCATATTTTTGTGTGTTATAGCCCACACCTTCCGAGTGGTCCCGGGACCTCATGACCCCTATCGCCTAAAATTTTTCCGGACTATAAAATATGACCTAAGGAACCATAGTCACCGCCCAGCCATGATCATTCCTCATTTGTTGCGTTTTTCGGCCAAAAAACTAGAATTTCGCCCGATTACAATATTTTTGTGTGCTATTGCCCACCCTTCCCAGTGGTTCCGGGACCCCCTGACCCCGATCACCTAAAATTTTTCCGGGCCGTCAAATACGACCTAAGGAACCATAGTAACCGCCCCGCCATCATCGTTTCTCATCTTTTGCATTTTTCGGCAAAAAAACTAGAATTACGCCCGATTCCCATATTTTCGTGTGCTATAGCCACGCCTTCCAAGTGGTCCGGGGAGCCGCGGACCCCGATCGCCTTAAATTTTTCCAGACTATCAAATACGACCTAAGGTACCATAGTCACCGCCCCACCATGATCATTCCAAATGCTTTGCATTTTTTGGCCAAAAAACTAGAACTCCGCACGATTTGAATATTTTCGTGTGCTATAGCTTACGCCTTCCGAGTGGTCCCTGGAGCCGTGGACCCCGATCGCCTAAAATTTTTCCAGACTATCAAATACGACCTAAGGTACCATAGTCACCGCCCCACCATGATCGTTCCTCATTTATTGCGTTTTTCGGCCAAAAAACTAGAATTTCGCTCGATTACCATATTTTTGTGTGCTATTGCCCACGCCTTCCGAGTGGGCCGGGCCGTCGGACTCGAATCGCCTAAAAACTTTTCGGGCCATCAAATACGACCTAAGGAACCATAGTAATCGCCCCGCCATCATCGTTTCTCATTTTTTGCATTTTTCGGCCAAAAAACTAGAATTACGCCCGATTCCCATATTTTTGTATGTTATAGCCCACGCCTTCCGGTTGTCCCGGGACCTCCTGACCCCTATCGCCTAAAATTTTTCCGGACTATCAAATACGACTTAAGGAACCATAGTATCCGCCCCGCCATGATCGTTCCTCTTTTTTTGCGTTTTTCGGCCAAACAACTAGAATTCCGCGCGATTCCCATATTTTTGTGTGTTATAGCCCACTCCTTCCGAGTCGTCCCGGGACCTCCGGACCCCTATCGCCTAATATTTTTCCGAACTATCAAATAAGACCAAAGAAACCATAGTCACCACCCTACCAATATCTTTCCACATTTTTTGCATGTTACTGAAAAAGACCTAGAATTTCGCCCGATTCCCATATTTTCGTGTGCTATACCCACGCCCTCCAAGTGGTCCGGGGAGCCGCGGACCCCGATCGCCTAAAATTTTTCCGGACTATCAAATACGACCTAAGGTACCATAATCACCGCCCCACCATGATCGTTCCAAATGCTTTGCATTTTTTGGCCAAAAAAGTAGAACTCCGCGCGATTTGCATATTTTCGTGTGCTATAGCTTACGCCTTCCGAGTGGTCCCGGGAGCCGTGGACCCCGATCGCCTAAACTTTTCCGGGCCATCAAATAAGACCTAAGTAACCATAGTCACCGCCCCGCCATGATCGTTCCTCATTTATTGCATTTTTCGGCCAAAAAACTAGAATTTCGCTCGATTACCATATTTTTGTGTGCTATTGCCCACGCCTTCCGAGTGGGCCGGGCCGCCGGACTCGGATCGCCTAAAAACTTTTCGGGCCATCAATTAGTAACTAAGGAACCATAGTCACCGCCTCGCCATGATCGTTTCTTATTTTTTGCATTTTTCGGCCAAACAACTAGAATTCCGCGCGATTCCCATATTTTTGTGTGTTATAGCCCACGCATTCCGAGTGGTCCCGGGACCTCCGGACCCCTATCGCCTAAAATTTTTCTGGACTATCAAATACGACATAAGGAACCATAGTCACCGCCCAGCCATGATCATTCCTCATTTGTTGCGTTTTTCGGCCAAAAAACTAGAATTCCGCCCGATTACAATATTTTTGTGTGCTATTGCCCACCCTTCCCAGTGGTTCCGGGACCCCCGGACCCCGATCGCCTAAAATTTTTCCGGGCCGTCAAATATGACCTAAGGAACCATAGTAACCGCCCCGCCATCATCGTTTCTCATTTTTTGCATTTTTCGGCCAAAAAACTAGAATTACGCCCGATTCCCATATTTTTGTGTGTTATAGCCCACGCTTTCCGAGTGGTCCCGGGACCTCCTGACCCCTATCGCCTAAAATTTTTCCGGACTATCAAATATGACCTAAGGAACCATAGTATCCACCCCGCCATGATCGTTCCTTTTTTTGCGTTTTTCGGCCAAACAACTAGAATTCCGCGCGATTCCCATATTTTTGTGTGTTATAGCCCACGCCTTCCGAGTGGTCCCGGGACCTCCGGACCCCTATCGCCTAATATTTTTCCGAACTATCAAATAAGACCAAAGAAACCATAGTCACAACCCTGCCAATATCTTTCCACATTTTTTGCATGTTACTGAAAAATACCTAGAATTTCGCCCGATTCCCATATTTTCGTGTGCTATACCCACGCCCTCCAAGTGATCCGGGGAGCCGAGGACCCCGATCGCCTAAAAATTTTCCAGACTATCAAATATGACCTAAGGTACCATAGTCACCGCCCCACCATGATCGTTCCAAATGCTTTGCATTTTTTGGCCAAAAAACTAGAACTCCACGCGATTTGCATATTTTCGTGTGCTATAGCTTACGCCTTCCGAGTGGTCCCGGGAGCCGTGGACCCCGATCGCCTAAAATTTTTCGGGCCATCAAATAAGACCTAAGTAACCATAGTCACCGCCTCGCCATGATCGTTCCTCATTTATTGCGTTTTTCAGCCAAAAAACTAGAATTCCGCCCGATTATAATATTTTTGTGTGCTATTGCCCACCCTTCCCAGTGGTTCCGGGACCCCGGGACCCCGATCGCCTAAAATTTTTCCGGGCCGTCAAATACGACCTAAGGAACCATAGTAACCGCCCCGCCATCATCGTTTCTCATTTTTTGCATTTTTCGGCCAAAAAACTAGAATTACGCCCGATTCCCATATTTTTGTGTGTTATAGCCCACGCTTTCCGAGTGGTCCCGGGACCTCCTGACCCCTATCGCCTAAAATTTTTCCGGACTATCAAATATGACCTAAGGAACCATAGTATCCACCCCGCCATGATCGTTCCTCTTTTTTTGCGTTTTTCGGCCAAACAAATAGAATTCCGCGCGATTCCCATATTTTTGTGTGTTATAGCCCACGCCTTCCGAATGGTCCCGGGACCTCCGGACCCCTATCGCCTAATATTTTTCCGAACTATCAAATAAGACCAAATAAACTATAGTCACCACCCTGCCAATATCTTTCCACATTTTTTACATGTTACTGAAAAAGACATGGAATTTCGCCCGATTCCCATATTTTCGTGTGCTATACCCACGCCCTCCAAGTGGTCCGGGGAGCCGCGGACCCCGATCGCCTAAAATTTTTCCAGACTATCAAATACGACCTAAGGTACCATAGTGACCGCCTCACCATGATCGTTCCAAATGCTTTGCATTTTTTGGCCAAAAAACTAGAACTCCGCGCGATTTGCATATTTTCGTGTGCTATAGCTTACGCCTTCCGAGTGGTCCCGGGAGCCGTGGACCCCGATCGCCTAAAATTTTCCGGGCCATCAAATAAGACCTAAGTAACCATAGTCACCGCCCCGCCATGATCGTTCCTCATTTATTGCATTTTTCGGCCAAAAAACTAGAATTCCGCCCGATTACAATATTTTTTTGTGCTATTGCCCACCCTTCCAGTGGTTCCTGGACCCCCGAACCCCGATCGCCTAAAATTTTTCCTGGCCGTCAAATACGACCTAAGGAACCATAGTAACCGCCCCACCATCATCGTTTCTCATTTTTGGCATTTTTCGGCCAAAAAACTAGAATTACGCCCGATTTCCATATTTTTGTGTATTGCCCACGCCTTCCGAGTGGTCCCGGGACCTCCTGACCCCTATCGCCTAAAATTTTTCCGGACTATCAAATACGACCTAAGGAACCATAGTATCCACCCTGCCATGATCGTTCCTCTTTTTTTGCGTTTTTCGGCCAAACAACTAGAATTCCGCGCGATTCCCATATTTTTGTGTGTTATAGCCCACGCCTTCCGAGTGGTCCCGGGACCTCCGGACCCCTATCGCCTAATATTTTTCCGAACTATCAAATAAGACCAAAGAAACCATAGTCACCACCCTGCCAATATCTTTCCACATTTTTTGCATGTTACTGAAAAAGACCTAGAATTTCGCCCGATTCCCATATTTTCGTGTGCTATACTCACGCCCTCCAAGTGGTCCGGGGAGCCGCGGACCCCGATCGCTTAAAATTTTCCAGACTATCAAATACGACCTAAGGTACCATAGTCACCGCCCCACCATGATCGTTCCAAATGCTTTGCATTTTTTGGCCAAAAAACTAGAACTCCGCGCGATTTGCATATTTTCGTGTGCTATAGCTTACGCCTTCCGAGTGGTCCCGGGAGCCGTGGACCCCGATCGCCTAAAATTTTCCGGGCCATCAAATAAGACCTAAGTAACCATAGTCACCACCCCGCCATGATCGTTCCTCATTTATTGCGTTTTTCGGCCAAAAAACTAGAATTTCGCTCGATTACCATATTTTTGTGTGCTATTGCCCACGCCTTCCGAGTGGGCCGGGCCGCCGGGCTCGGATCGCCTAAAAACTTTTCGGGCCATCAATTAGGACCTAAGGAACCATAATCACCGCCTCGCCATGATCGTTTCTTATTTTTTGCGTTTTTCGGCCAAACAACTAGAATTCCGCGCGATTCACATATTTTTGTGTGTTATAGCCCACACCTTCCGAGTAGTCCCGGGACCTCAGGACCCCTATCGCCTAAAATTTTTCCGGACTATCAAATATGACCTAAGGAACCATAGTCACCGCCCAGCCATGATCATTCCTCATTTGTTGCGTTTTTTGGCCAAACAACTAGAATTCCGTGCGATTCCCATATTTTTGTGTGTTATAGCCCACGCCTTCCGAGTGGTCCCGGGACCTCCGGACCCCTATCGCCTAATATTTTTCCGGACTATCAAATAAGACCAAAGGAACCATAGTCACCACCTTGCCACGATCTTTCCACATTTTTTGCATGTTACTGAAAAAGACCTAGAATTTCGCCCGATTCCCATATTTTTGTGTGCTATACCCACGCATTCCGAGTGGTCCCAAGAGCCGCGGACCCCGATCGCCTAAATTTTTTCCGGGCAATCAAATAGGACCTAAGGAACCATAGTATCCGCCCCGCCATGATCGTTCCTCATTTTTTTCATTTTTTGGCCAAAAAACTTTAATTCCGCCCGATTCCCATATTTTTGTGTGCTATCGCCCACGCCTTCCGAGTGGGTCGGGCCCCCCGGAGCCGGATCGCCTAAAATTTTTCCAGACTATCAAATACGACCTAAGGAACCATAGTATCCGCCCCGCCATGATCTTTCCTTAGTTTTTGCATTTTTCAGCCAAACAACTAGAATTCCGCGCGATTCCCATATTTTCGTGTGCTATAGCCCACGCCTTCCGAGTGGTCCCGGGACCTCCTGACCCCTATCGCATAAAATTTTTCCGGACTATCAAATACGACCTAAGGAACCATAGTATCCGCCCCGCCTTGATCGTTCCTCTTTTTTTTGAGTTTTTCGGCCAAACAACTAGAATTCCGCGCGATTCCCATATTTTTGTGTGTTATAGCCCACGCCTTCCGAGTGGTCCTGGGACCTCCGGACCCCTATCACCTAATATTTTTCCAGACTATCAAATAAGAACAAAGGAACCATAGTCACCACCCTTCCAAGATCTTTCCACATTTTTTGCATGTTACTGAAAAAGACCTAGAATTTTGCCCGATTCCCATATTTTCGTGTGCTATACCCACGCATTCCGAGTGGTCCCAAGAGCCGCGGACCCCGATCGCCTAAAATTTTTCCGGGCAATCAAATATGACCTAAGGAACCATAGTATCTGCCCCGCCATGATCGTTTCTTATTTTTTGCGTTTTTCGGCCAAACAACTAGAATTCCGCGCGATTCCCATATTTTTGTGTGTTATAGCCCACACTTTCCGAGAGGTCCCGGGACCTCAGGACCCCTATCGCCTAAAATTTTTCCGTACTATCAAATAAGACCAAAGGAACCATAGTCACCACCCTGCCAAGATCTTTCCACATGTTTTGCAGGTTACTGAAAAAGACCTAGAATTTCGCCCGATTCCCATATTTTCGTGTGCTATACCCACGCATTCCGAGTGGTCCCAAGAGCCGCGGACCTCGATCGCCTAAAATTTTTCCGGGCAATCAAATACGACCTAAGGAACCATAGTATCCGCCCGCCATGATCGTTCCTTATTTTTTGGTTTTTCGGCCAAACAACTAGAATTCCGCGCGATTCCCATATTTTTGTGTGTTATAGCCCACACCTTCCGAGTGTTCCCGGGACCTCAGGACCCCTATCGCCTAAAATTTTTCCGGACTATCAAATATGACCTAAGGAACCATAGTCACCGCCCAGCCATGATCATTCCTCATTTGTTGCGTTTTTCGGCCAAAAAACTAGAATTCCGCCCGATTACAATATTTTTGTGTGCTATTGCCCACCCTTCCCAGTGGTTCCGGGACCCCCGGACCCCGATCGCCTAAAATTTTTCCGGGCCGTCAAATACGACCTAAGGAACCATAGTAACTGCCCTGCCATCATCGTTTCTCATTTTTTGCATTTTTTGGCCAAAAAACTAGAATTACGCCCAATTCCCATATTTTCGGGTGCTATACCCACGCCTTCCAAGTGGTTCGGGGAGCCGCGGACCCCGATCCCCTAAACTTTTTCCGGACTATCAAATACGACCTAAGGTACCATAGTCACCGCCTGACCATGATCGTTCCAAATGCTTTGCATTTTTTGGCCAAAAAACTAGAACTCCGCGCGATTTGCATATTTTCGTGTGCTATAGCTTACGCCTTCCGAGTGGTCCCGGGAGCCGTGGACCCCGATCGCCTAAAATTTTCTGGGCCATCAAATAAGACCTAAGGAACCATAGTCACTGCCCCGCCATGATCGTTCCTCATTTATTGCATTTTCGGCCAAAAAACTAGAATTTCGCTCGATTACCATATTTTTGTGTGCTATTGCCCACGCCTTCCGAGTGGGCCGGGCTGCCGGACTTGGATCGCCTAAAAACTTTTCGGGCCATCAATTAGGACCTAAGGAACCATAGTCACCGCCTCGCCATGATCGTTCCTCATTTTTTACATTTTTTGGCCAAAAAACTAGAATTCCGCCCGATTCCCATAATTTTGTGTGCTATCGCCCACGCCTTCCGAGTGGGCCGGGGCCCCCGGAGCCGGATCGACTAAAAAGTTTCCGGACTATCACATACGACCTAAGGAACCATAGTATCTGCCCCGCCATGATCGTTCTTCATTTTTTGCATTTTTCGGCCAAACACCTAGAATTCCGCGCGATTCCCATATTTTCGTGTGCTATAGCCCACGCCTTCTGAGTGGGCCGTGCCCCCCTCACTCGGATCACCTAAAACGTTTTGGGCCATCAAATAAGACCTAAGGAACCATAGTCACCTTTCCGCCATGATCGTTTCTCATTTTTTGCATTTTTCGGCCAAACAACTAGAATTCCGCGCGATTCCCATATTTTTGTGTGTTATAGCCCACGCCTTCCGAGTGGTCCCGGGACCTCCTGACCCCTATCGCCTAAAATTATTCCGGACTATCAAATACGACCTAAGGAACCTAGTATCCTCCCCGCCATGATTGTTGCTCTTTTTTTGAGTTTTTCGGCCAAACAACTAGAATTCCGCGCAATTCCCATATTTTTGTGTGTTATAGCCCACACCTTCCGAGAGGTCCCGGGACCTCAGGACCCCTATCGCCTAAAATTATTCCGGACAATCAAATACGACCTAAGGAACCATAGTCACCGCCCAGCCATGATCATTCCTCATTTGATGCATTTTTCGGCCAAAAAACTAGTATTCCGCCCGATTACAATATTTTTGTGTGCTATTGCCCACCCTTCCCAGTGGTTCCGGGACCCCCGGACCCCGATCGCCTAAAATTTTTCCGGGCCGTCAAATACGACCTAAGGAACCATAGTAACCGCCCCGCCATCATCGTTTCTCATTTTTTGCATTTTTCGGCCAAAAAACTAGAATTACGCCCGATTCCCATATTTTTGTGTGTTATAGCCCACGCCTTCCGAGTGGTCCCGGGACCTCCTGACCCCTATCGCCTAAAATTTTTCCGGACTATCAAATACGACCTAAGGAACCATAATATCTGCCCCGCCAAGATCGTTCCTCTTTTTTTGCATTTTTCGGCCAAACAACTAGAATTCCACGCGATTCCCATATTTTTGTGTGTTATAGCCCACGCCTTCCGAGTGGTCCCGGGACATCCGGACCCCTATCGCCTAATATTTTTCCGGACTATCAAATAAGACCAAAGGAACCATAGTCACCACCCTTCCAATATCTTTCCACATTTTTTGCATGTTACTGAAAAAGACCTAGAATTTCGCCCGATTCCCATATTTTCGTGTGCTATACCCACGCATTCCGAGTGGTCCCAAGAACCGCGGACCCCGATCGCCTAAAATTTTTCCGAGCAATGAAATACGACCTAAGGAACCATAGTATCTGCCCCGCCATGATCTTTTCTTATTTTTTGCGTTTTTCGGCCAAACAACTAGAATTCGCGCGATTCCCATATTTTTGTGTGTTATAGCCCACACCTTCCGAGTGGTCCCAGGACCTCAGGACCCCTATCGCCTAATATTTTTCCGGACTATCAAATATGACCTAAGGAACCATAGTCACCGCCCAGCCATGATCATTCCTCATTTGTTTCGTTTTTTGGCCAAAAAACTAGAATTCCGCCCGATTACAATTTTTTTGTGTGCTATTGCCCACCCTTCCCAGTGGTTCCGGGACCACCAGACCCCGATCGCCTAAAATTTTTCCGGGCCATCAAATACGACCTAAGGAACCATAGTAACCGCCTCGCCATCATCGTTTCTCATTTTTTGCATTTTTCGGCCAAAGAACTAGAATTCCACGCGATTCCCATATTTTTGTGTGTTATAGCCCACGCCTTCCGAGTGGTCCCGGGAACTCCTGACCCCTATCGCCTAAAATTTTTCCAGACTATCAAATATGACCTAAGGAACCATAGTATCCTCCTCGCCATGATCGTTCCTCTTTTTTTGCGTTTTTCGGCCAAACAACTAGAATTCCGCGCGATTCCCATATTTTTGTGTGTTATAGCCCACGCCTTCCGAGTGGTCCCGGGATCTCCGGACCCCTATCGCCTAATATTTTTCCGGACTATCAAATAAGACCAAAGGAACCATAGTCACCACCCTGCCAAGATCTTTCCACATTTTTTGCATGTTACTGAAAAAACCTAGAATTTCGCCCGATTCCTATATTTTCGTGTGCTATACCCACGCATTCCGAGTGGTCCCAAGAGCCGCGGACCCCGATCGCCTAAAATTTTTCCGAGCAATCAAATACGACCTAAGGAACCATAGTATCTGCCCCGCCATGATCGTTTCTTATATTTTGCGTTTTTCGGCCAAACAACTAGAATTCGCGCGATTCCCATATTTTTGTGTGTTATAGCCCACACCTTCCGAGTGGTCCCAGGACCTCAGGACCCCTATCGCCTAATATTTTTCCGGACTATCAAATATGACCTAAGGAACCATAGTCACCGCCCAGCCATGATCATTCCTCATTTGTTGCGTTTTTTGGCCAAAAAACTAGAATTCCGCCCGATTACAATATTTTTGTGTGCTATTGCCGACCCTTCCCAATGGTTCCGGGACCCCCAGACCCCGATCGCCTAAAATTTTTCCGGGCCATCAAATATGACCTAAGGAACCATAGTAACCGCCCCGCCATCATCGTTTCTCATTTTTTGCATTTTTCGGCCAAAGAACTAGAATTCCGCGCGATTCCCATATTTTTGTGTGTTATAGCCCACGCCTTCCGAGTGGTCCCGGGAACTCCTGACCCCTATCGCCTAAAATTTTTCCAGACTATCAAATATGACCTAAGGAACCATAGTATCCTCCCCGCCATGATCGTTCCTCTTTTTTTGAGTTTTTCGGCCAAACAACTAGAATTCCGCGCGATTCCCATATTTTTGTGTGTTATAGCCCACGCCTTCCGAGTGGTCCCGGGACCTCCGGACCCCTATCGCCTAATATTTTTCCGGACTATCATATAAGACCAAAGGAACCATAGTCACCACCCTGCCAATATCTTTCCACATTTTTTGCATGTTACTGAAAAAGACCTAGAATTTCGCCCGATTCCCATATTTTCGTGTGCTATACCCACGCATTCCGAGTGGTCCCATGAGCCGCGGACCCCGATCGCCTAAAATTTTTCCGAGCAATCAACTACGACCTAAGGAACCATAGTATCTGCCCTGCCATGATCGTTTCTTATTTTTTGCGTTTTTCGGCCAAACAACTAGAATTCGCGCGATTCCCATATTTTTGTGTGTTATAGCCCACACCTTCCGAGTGGTCCCAGGACCTCAGGACCCCTATCGCCTAATATTTTTCCGGACTATCAAATATGACCTAAGGAACCATAGTCACCGCCCAGCCATGATCATTCCTCATTTGTTGCGTTTTTTGGCCAAAAAACTAGAATTCCGCCCGATTACAATATTTTTGTGTGCTATTGCCCACCCTTCCCAGTGGTTCCGGGACCCCCAGACCCCGATCGCCTAAAATTTTTCCGGGCCATCAAATACGACCTAAGGAACCATAGTAACCGCCCCGCCATCATCGTTTCTCATTTTTTGCATTTTTCGGCCAAAGAACTAGAATTCCGCGCAATTCCCATATTTTTGTGTGTTATAGCCCACGCCTTCCGAGTGGTCCCGGGAACTCCTGACCCCTATCGCCTAAAATTTTTCCAGACTATCAAATATGACCTAAGGAACCATAGTATCCTCCCCGCCATGATCGTTCCTCTTTTTTTGAGTTTTTCGGCCAAACAACTAGAATTCCGCGCGATTCCCATATTTTTGTGTGTTATAGCCCACGCCTTCCGAGTGGTCCCGGGACCTCCGGACCCCTATCGCCTAATATTTTTCCGGACTATCAAATAAGACCAAAGGAACCATAGTCACCACCCTGCCAATATCTTTCCACATTTTTTGCATGTTACTGAAAAAGACCTAGAATTTCGCCCGATTCCCATATTTTCGTGTGCTATACCCACGCATTCCGAGTGGTCCCAAGAGCCGCGGACCCCGATCGCCTAAAATTTTTCCGAGCAATCAAATACGACCTAAGGAACCATAGTATCTGCCCCGCCATGATCGTTGCTTATTTTTTGCGTTTTTCGGCCAAACAACTAGAATTCGCGCGATTCCCATATTTTTGTGTGTTATAGCCCACACCTTCCGAGTGGTCGCAGGACCTCAGGACCCCTATCGCCTAATATTTTTCCGGACTATCAAATATGACCTAAGGAACCATAGTCACCGCCCAGCCATGATCATTCCTCATTTGTTGCGTTTTTTGGCCAAAAAACTAGAATTCCGCCCGATTACAATATTTTTGTGTGCTATTGCCCACCCTTCCCAGTGGTTCCGGGACCCCCAGACCCCGATCGCCTAAAATTTTTCCGGGCCATCAAATACGACCTAAGGAACCATAGTAACCGCCCCGCCATCATCGTTTCTCATTTTTTGCATTTTTCGGCCAAAGAACTAGAATTCCGCGCGATTCCCATATTTTTGTGTGTTATAGCCCACGCCTTCCGAGTGGTCCCGGGAACTCCTGACCCCTATCGCCTAAAATTTTTCCAGACTATCAAATATGACCTAAGGAACCATAGTATCCTCCTCGCCATGGTCGTTCCTCTTTTTTTGAGTTTTTCGGCCAAACAACTAGAATTCCGCGCGATTCCCATATTTTTGTGTGTTATAGCCCACGCCTTCCGAGTGGTCCCGGGACCTCCGGACCCCTAGCGCCTAATATTTTTCCGGACTATCAAATAAGACCAAAGGAACCATAGTCACCACCCTGCCAATATCTTTCCACATTTTTTGCATGTTACTGAAAAAGACCTAGAATTTCGCCCGATTCCCATATTTTCGTGTGCTATACCCACGCATTCCGAGTGGTCCCAAGAGCCGCGGACCCCGATCGCCTAAAATTTTTCCGAGCAATCAAATACGACCTAAGGAACCATAGTATCTGCCCCGCCATGATCGTTTCTTATTTTTTGCGTTTTTCGGCCAAACAACTAGAATTCGCGCGATTCCCATATTTTTGTGTGTTATAGCCCACACCTTCCGAGTGGTCGCAGGACCTCAGGACCCCTATCGCCTAATATTTTTCCGGACTATCAAATATGACCTAAGGAACCATAGTCACCGCCCAGCCATGATCATTCCTCATTTGTTGCGTTTTTTGGCCAAAAAACAAGAATTCCGCCCGATTACAATATTTTTGTGTGCTATTGCCCACCCTTCCCAGTGGTTCCGGGACCCACAGACCCCGATCGCCTAAAATTTTTCGGGGCCATCAAATACGACCTAAGGAACCATAGTAACCGCCCCGCCATCATCGTTTCTCATTTTTTGCATTTTTCGGCCAAAGAACTAGAATTCCGCGCGATTCCCATATTTTTGTGTGTTATAGCCCACGCCTTCCAAGTGGTCCCGGGAACTCCTGACCCCTATCGCCTAAAATTTTTCCAGACTATCAAATATGACCTAAGGAACCATAGTATCCTCCCCGCCATGATCGTTCCTCTTTTTTTGAGTTTTTCGGCCAAACAACTAGAATTCCGCGCGATTCCCATATTTTTGTGTGTTATAGCCCACGCCTTCCGAGTGGTCCCGGGACCTCCGGACCCCTATCGCCTAATATTTTTCCGGACTATCAAATAAGACCAAAGGAACCATAGTCACCACCCTGCCAATATCTTTCCACATTTTTTTGCATGTTACTGAAAAAGACCTAGAATTTCGCCCGATTCCCATATTTTCGTGTGCTATACCCACGCATTCCGAGTGGTCCCAAGAGCCGCGGACCCCGATCGCCTAAAATTTTTCCGATCAATCAAATACGACCTAAGGAACCATAGTATCTGCCCCGCCATGATCGTTGCTTATTTTTTGCGTTTTTCGGCTAAACAACTAGAATTCGCGCGATTCCCATATTTTTGTGTGTTATAGCCCACACCTTCTGAGTGGTCGCAGGACCTCAGGACCCCTATCGCCTAATATTTTTCCGGACTATCAAATATGACCTAAGGAACCATAGTCACCGCCCAGCCATGATCATTCCTCATTTGTTGCGTTTTTTGGCCTAAAAACTAGAATTCCGCCCGATTACAATATTTTTGTGTGCTATTGCCCACCCTTCCCAGTGGTTCCGGGACCCCCAGACCCCGATCGCCTAAAATTTTTCCGGGCCATCAAATACGACCTATGGAACCATAGTAACCGCCCCGCCATCATCGTTTCTCATTTTTTGCATTTTTCGGCCAAAGAACTAGAATTCCGCGCGATTCCCATATTTTTGTGTGTTATAGCCCACGCCTTCCGAGTGGTCCCGGGAACTCCTGACCCCTATCGCCTAAAATTTTTCCAGACTATCAAATATGACCTAAGGAACCATAGTATCCTCCTCGCCATGATCGTTCCTCTTTTTTTGAGTTTTTCGGCCAAACAACTAGAATTCCGCGCGATTCCCATATTTTTGTGTGTTATAGCCCACGCCTTCCGAGTGGTCCCGGGACCTCCGGACCCCTAGCGCCTAATATTTTTCCGGACTATCAAATAAGACCAAAGGAAACCATAGTCACCGCCCTGCCAAGATCTTTCCACATTTTTTGCATGTTACTGAAAAAGACCTAGAATTTCGCCTGATTCCCATATTTTCGTGTGCTATACCCACGCATTCCGAGTGGTCCCAAGAGCCGCGGACCCCGATCGCCTAAAATTTTTCCGAGCAATCAAATACGACCTAAGGAACCATAGTATCTGCCCCGCCATGATCGTTTCTTATTTTTTGCGTTTTTCGGCCAAACAACTAGAATTCGCGCGATTCCCATATTTTTGTGTGTTATAGCCCACACCTTCCGAGTGGTCCCAGGACCTCAGGACCCCTATCGCCTAATATTTTTCCGGACTATCAAATATGACCTAAGGAACCATAGTCACTGCCCAGCCATGATCATTCCTCATTTGTTGCGTTTTTTGGCCAAAAAACTAGAATTACGCCCGATTACAATATTTTTGTGTGCTATTGCCCACCCTTCCCAGTGGTTCCGGGACCCCCAGACCCCGATCGCCTAAAATTTTTCCGGGCCATCAAATACGACCTAAGGAACCATAGTAACCGCCCCGCCATCATCGTTTCTCAATTTTTGCATTTTTCGGCCAAAGAACTAGAATTCCGCGCGATTCCCATATTTTTGTGTGTTATAGCCCACGCCTTCCGAGTGGTCCCGGGAACTCCTGACCCCTATCGCCTAAAATTTTTCCAGACTATCAAATATGACCTAAGGAACCATAGTATCCTCCCCGCCATGATCGTTCCTCTTTTTTTGAGTTTTTCGGCCAAACAACTAGAATTCCGCGCGATTCCCATATTTTTGCGTGTTATAGCCCACGCCTTCCGAGTGGTCCCGGGACCTCCGGACCCCTATCGCCTAATATTTTTCCGGACTATCAAATAAGACCAAAGGAACCATAGTCACCACCCTGCCAATATCTTTCCACATTTTTTGCATGTTACTGAAAAAGACCTAGAATTTCGCCCGATTCCCATATTTTCGTGTGCTATACCCACGCATTCCGAGTGGTCCTAAGAGCCGCGGACCCCGATCGCCTAAAATTTTTCCGAGCAATCAAATACGACCTAAGGAACCATAGTATCTGCCCCGCCATGATCGTTTCTTATTTTTTGCGTTTTTCGGCCAAACAACTAGAATTCGCGCGATTCCCATATTTTTGTGTGTTATAGCCCACACCTTCCGAGTGGTCCCAGGACCTCAGGACCCCTATCGCCTAATATTTTTCCGGACTATCAAATATGACCTAAGGAACCATAGTCACTGCCCAGCCATGATCATTCCTCATTTGTTGCGTTTTTTGGCCAAAAAACTAGAATTCCGCCCGATTACAATATTTTTGTGTGCTATTGCCCACCCTTCCCAGTGGTTCCGGGACCCCCAGACCCCGATCGCCTAAAATTTTTCCGGGCCATCAAATACGACCTAAGGAACCATAGTAACTGCCCCGCCATCATCGTTTCTCAATTTTTGCATTTTTCGGCCAAAGAACTAGAATTCCGCGCGATTCCCATATTTTTGTGTGATATAGCCCACGCCTTCCGAGTGGTCCCGGGAACTCCTGACCCCTATCGCCTAAAATTTTTCCAGACTATCAAATATGACCTAAGGAACCATAGTATCCTCCCTGCCATGATCGTTCCTCTTTTTTTGAGTTTTTCGGCCAAACAACTAGAATTCCGCGCGATTCCCATATTTTTGCGTGTTATAGCCCACGCCTTCCGAGTGGTCCCGGGACCTCCGGACCCCTATCGCCTAATATTTTTCCGGACTATCAAATAAGACCAAAGGAACCATAGTCACCACCCTGCCAATATCTTTCCACATTTTTTGCATGTTACTGAAAAAGACCTAGAATTTCGCCCGATTCCCATATTTTCGTGTGCTATACCCACGCATTCCGAGTGGTCCTAAGAGCCGCGGACCCCGATCGCCTAAAATTTTTCCGAGCAATCAAATACGACCTAAGGAACCATAGTATCTGCCCCGCCATGATCGTTTCTTATTTTTTGCGTTTTTCGGCCAAACAACTAGAATTCGCGCGATTCCCATATTTTTGTGTGTTATAGCCCACACCTTCCGAGTGGTCCCGGGACCTCAGGACCCCTATCGCCTAAAATTTTTCCGGACTATCAAATATGACCTAAGGAACCATAGTCACCGCCCAGCCATGATCATTCCTCATTTGTTGCGTTTTTTGGCCAAAAAACTAGAATTCCGCCCGATTACAATATTTTTGTGTGCTATTGCCCACCCTTCCCAGTGGTTCCGGGACCCCCAGACCCCGATCGCCTAAAATTTTTCCGGGCCATCAAATACGACCTAAGGAACCATAGTAACCGCCCCGCCATCATCGTTTCTCATTTTTTGCATTTTTCGGCCAAAAAACTAGAATTCCGCGCGATTCCCATATTTTTGTGTGTTATAGCCCACGCCTTCCGAGTGGTCCCGGGAACTCCTGACCCCTATCTCCTAAAATTTTTCTAGACTATCAAATATGACCTAAGGAACCATAGTATCCTCCCCGCCATGATCGTTCCTCTTTTTTTGAGTTTTTCGGCCAAACAACTAGAATTCCGCGCAATTCCCATATTTTTGTGTGTTATAGCCCACGCCTTCCGAGTGGTCCTGGGACCTCCGGACCCCTATCGCCTAATATTTTTCCGGAATATCAAATAAGCCCAAAGGAACCATAGTCACCACCCTGCCAAGATCTTTCCACATTTTTTGCATGTTACTGAAAAAGACCTAGAATTTCGCCCGATTCCCATATTTTCGTGTGCTATACCCACGCATTCCGAGTGGTCCCAAGAGCCGCGGACCCCGATCGCCTAAAAATTTTTCGGGCAATCAAATACGACCTAAGGAACCATAGTATCCGCCCCGCCATGATCATTTCTTTTTTTTTCGTTTTTCGACCAAACAACTAGAATTCCGCGCGATTCCCATATTTTTGTGTGTTATAGCCCACACCTTCCGAGAGGTCCCGGGACCTCAGGACCCCTATCGCCTAAAATTTTTCCGGACTATCAAATACGACCTAAGGAACCATAGTCACCGCCCAGCCATGATCATTCCTCATTTGATGCGTGTTTCGGCCAAAAACCTAGAATTCCGCCCGATTACAATATTTTTGTGTGCTATTGCCCACCCTTCCCACTGGTTCCGGGACCCCCGGACCCCGATCGCCTAAAATTTTTCCGGGCCATCAAATACGACCTAAGGAACCATAGTAACCGCCCCGCCATCATCGTTTCTCATTTTTTGCATTTTTCGGCCAAAAAACTAGAATTATGCCTGATTCTCATATTTTTGTGTGTTATAGCCCACGCCTTCCGAGTGGTCCCGGGACCTCCTGACCCCTATCGCCTAAAATTTTTCCAGAATATCAAGTACGACCTAAGGAACCATAGTATCTGCCCCGCCATGATCGCCTAAAATTTTTCCGGACTATCAAATACGACCTAAGGAACCATAGTCACCGCCCAGCCATGATCATTCCTCATTTGTTGCGTTTTTCGGCCAAAAAACTAGAATTCCGCCCGATTACAATATTTTTGTGTGATATTGCCCACCCTTCCCAGTGGTTCCGGGACCCCCGGACCCGATCGCCTAAAATTTTTCCGGGCCGTCAAATACGACCCAAGGAACCATAGTAACCGCTCCGCCATCATCGTTTCTCATTTTTTGCATTTTTCGGCCAAAAAATTAGAATTACGCCTGATTCCCATATTTTCATGTGCTATACCCACGCCTTCCAAGTGGTCCTGGGAGCCGCGGACCCCGATCGCCTAAAATTTTTCCGGACTATCAAATACGACCTAAGGTACCATAGTCACCTCTCCACCATGATCGTTCCAAATGCTTTGCATTTTTTATCCAAAAAACTAGAACTCCGCGCGATTTGCATATTTTCATGTGGTATAGCTTACGCCTTCCGAGTGGTCCCGGGAGCCGTGGACCCCGATCGCCTAAAATTTTTCGGGCCATCAAATAAGACCTAAGGAACCATAGTCAACGCCCCGCCATGATCATTCCTCATTTATTGCATTTTTCGGCCAAACAACTAGAATTCCGCGCGATTCCCATATTTTTGTGTGTTATAGCCCACACCTTCCGAGAGGTCCCGGGACCTCAGGACCCCTATCGCCTAAAATTTTTCCGGACTATCAAATACGACCTAAGGAACCATAGTCACCGCCCAGCCATGATCATTCCTCATTTGTTGTGTTTTTCGGCCAAAAAACTAGAATTCCGCCCGATTACAATATTTTTGTATGCTATTGCCCACCCTTCCCAGTGGTTTCGGGTCCCCCGGACCCCGATCGCCTAAAAATTTTCCGGGCCATCAAATACGACCTAAGGAACCATAGTAACCGCCCTGCCATCATCGTTTCTCATTTTTTGCATTTTTCGGCCAAAAAACTAGAATTACGCCCGATTCCCATATTTTTGGGTGCTATACCCACGCCTTCCAAGTGGTCCGGGGAGCCGCGGACCCCGATCGCCTAAACTTTTTCCGGACTATCAAATACGACCTAAGGTACCATACTCACTGCCCCACCATGATCGTTCCAAATGCTTTGCATTTTTTGGCCAAAAAACTAGAACTCCGCGCGATTTGCATATTTTCATGTGCTATAGCTTACGCCTTCCGAGTGGTCCCGGGAGCCGTGGACCCTGATCGCCTAAAATTTTCCGTGCCATCAAATAAGACCTAAGGAACCACAGTCACCGCCCCGCCATGATCGTTCCTAATTTATTGCGTTTTCGGCCAAAAAAACTAGAATTTCGATCGATTACCATATTTTTGTGTGCTATTGCCCACGCGTTCCGAGTGGGCCGGTCCGCCGGACTCGGATCGCCTAAAAACTTTTCGGGCCATCAATTAGGACCTAAGGAACCATAGTCACCACCTTGCTGTGATCGTTCCTCATTTTTTGCATTTTTTGGCCAAAAAACTAGAATTTCGCCCAATTCCCATATTTTTTGTGTGCTATCGCCCATGCCTTCCGAGTTGGTCGGGCCCCCCGGAGCCGGATCGCCTAAAAATTTTCCGGACTATAAAATACGACCTAAGGAACCATAGTATCCACCCCGCCATGATCGTTCCTCTTTTTTTTGAGTTTTTCGGGCAAACAACTAGAATTCTGCGCGATTCCCATATTTTTGTGTGTTATAGCCCACGCCTTCCGAGTGGTCCTGGGACCTCCGGACCCCTATCGCCTAATATTTTTCCGGACTATCAAATAAGACCAAAGGAACCATAGTCACCACCCTGCCAAGATCTTTCCACATTTTTTGCATGTTACTGAAAAAGACCTAGAATTTCGCCCGATTCCCATATTTTCGTGTGCTATACCCACGCATTCCGAGTGGTCCCAAGTGCCGCGGACCACGATCGCCTAAAATTTTTCCGAGCAATCAAATACGACCTAAGGAACCATAGTATCCACCCCGCCATGATCGTTTCTTATTTTTTGCATTTTTCGGCCAAACAACTAGAATTCCGTGCGATTCCCATATTTTTGTGTGTTATTTTTGTGTGCCTTCCGAGTGAACCCGGGAACTCCGGACCCCTATCGCCTAAAATTTTTCCGGTCTATCAAATACGACCTAAGGAACCATAGTCACCGCCCAGCCATGATCATTCCTCATTTGTTGCATTTTTCGGCCAAAAAACTAGAATTCCGCCCGATTACAATATTTTTGTGTGCTATTGCCCACCCTTCCCAGTGGTTCCGGGACCCCCGGACCCCGATCGCCTAAAATTTTTCCGGGCTGTCAAATACGACCCAAGGAACCATAGTAACCTCTCCGCCATCATCGTTTCTCATTTTTTGCATTTTTCGGCCAAAAAACTAGAATTAAGCCCGATTCCCATATTTTTGGGTGCTATACCCACGCCTTCCAAGTGGTCCGGGGAGCCGCGGACCCCGATCGCCTAAACTTTTTCCGGACTATCAAATACGACCTAAGGTACCATACTCACTGCCCCACCATGATCGTTCCAAATGCTTTGCATTTTTTGGCCAAAAAACTAGAACTCCGCGCGATTTGCATATTTTCGTGTGCTATAGCTTACGCCTTCCGAGTGGTCCCGGGAGCCGTGGACCCCGATCGCCTAAAATTTTCCGTGCCATCAAATAAGACCTAAGGAACCACAGTCACCGCCCCGCCATGATCATTCCTCATTTATTGCGTTTTCGGCCAAAAAACTAGAATTTCGATCGATTACCATATTTTTGTGTGCTATTGCCCACGCGTTCCGAGTGGGCCGGTCCGCCGGACTCGGATCGCCTAAAAACTTTTCGGGCCATCAATTAGGACCTAAGGAACCATAGTCACCACCTTGCCATGATCGTTCCTCATTTTTTGAATTTTTTGGCCAAAAAACTAGAATTTCGCCCAATTCCCATATTTTTGTGTGCTATCGCCCATGCCTTCCGAGTTGGTCGGGCCCCCCGGGACCTCCCGACCCCTATCGCCTAAAAATTTTCCGGACTATAAATACGACCTAAGGAACCATAGTATCCGCCCCGCCATGATCGTTCCTCTTTTTTTTGCGTTTTTCGGCCAAACAACTAGAATTTCGCGCGATTCCCATATTTTTGTGTGTTATAGCCCATGTCTTCCGAGTGGTCCCGGGACCTCCTGACCCCTATCGCCTAAAATTTTTCCGGACTATCAAATAAGACCTAAGAAACCATAGTATCCGCCCCGCCATGATCTTTCCTCTTTTTTTGAGTTTTTCGGCCAAACAACTAGAATTCCGCGCGATTCCCATATTTTTGTGTGTTATAGCCCACGCCTTCCGAGTGGTCCTGGGACCTCCGGACCCCTATCGCCTAATATTTTTCCGAGCAATCAAATACGACCTAAGGAACCATAGTCACCGCCTCGCCATGATCGTTCCTTATTTTTTGCATTTTTTGGCCAAAAAACTAGAATTCCGCCCAATTCCCATATTTTTGTGTGCTATCGCCCACGCCTTCCGAGTGGGTCGGGCTCCCCGGAGCCGGATCGCCTATAAATTTTTCGGACTATCAAATACGACCTAAGGAAGCATAGTCACCGCCCCGCCATGATCGTTCCTAGTCTTTTGCATTTTTCAGCCAAAAAACTAGAATTCCGCGCGATTTCCATATTTTCGTGTGCTTTAGCCCACGCCTTCTAAGGGGTCCCGGGAACCCCGAACCCCGATCGCCTAAAAATTTTTCGGGCCATCAAATACAACCTAAGGAACCATAGTAACCACCCCGCCATGATCGTTCCTCATTTTTTGCGTTTTTCGGCCAAACAACTAGAATTCCGCGCGATTCCCATATTTTTGTGTGTTATAGCCCACGCCTTCCGAGTGGTCCCGGGACCTCCTAACCCCTATCGCCTAAAATTTTTCCGGACTATCAAATACGACCTAAGGAACAATAGTATCCGCCCTGCCATGATCGTTCCTCTTTTTTTGCGTTTTTCGGCCAAACAACTAGAATTCCGTGCGATTCCCATATTTTTGTGTGTTATAGCACACACCTTCCGAGTGGTCCCGGGTCTCCGGACCCCTATCGCCTAAAATTTTTTCGGACTATCAAATAAGACCTAAGGAACCATAGTCACCGCCCAGCCATGATCATTCCTAATATTTTCCGTTTTTAGGCCAAAAAACTAGAATTCCGCGCGATTCCCATATTTTTGTGTCTTATAGCCCACGCCTTCCAACTGAACCCGGGAACTCCGGACCCCTATCGCCTAAAATTTTTCCGGACTATCAAATATGACCTAAGGAACCATAGTTACCGCCCAGCCATGATCATTCCTCATTTGTTGTGTTTTTGGGCCAAAAAACTAGAATTCCGCCCGATTACAATATTTTTGTGTGCTATTGCCCACCCTTCCCAGTGGTTCCGGGACACCCGGACCCCGATCGCCTAAAATTTTTCCGGGCCATCAAATACGACCTAAGGAACCATAGTAACTGCCCCGCCATCATCGTTTCTCATTTTTTGCATTTTTCGGCCAAAAAAGTAGAATTACGCTTGATTCCCATATTTTCGTGTGCTATACCCACGCCTTCCAAGTGGTCCGGGGAGCCGCGGACCCCGATCGCCTAAAATTTGTCCGGACTATCAAATACGACCTAAGGTACCATAGTCACCGCCCCACCATGAGCGTTCCAAATGCTTTGCATTGTTTGGCCAAAAAACTAGAACTCCGCGCGATTTGCATATTTTCGTGTGCTATAGCTTACGCCTTCCGAGTGGTCCCAAGAGCCGTGGACCCCGATCGCCTAAAATTTTTCGGGCCATCAAATAAGACCTAAGGAACCATAGTCACCGCCCCGCCATTATCGTTCCTCATTTATTGCGTTTTTCGACCAAAAAACTAGAATTCCGCTCGATTACCATATTTTTGTGTGCTATTGCCCATGCCTTCCAAGTGCGCCGGGCCGCCGGACTCGGATCGCCTAAAAACTTTTCAGGCAATCAATTAGGATCTAAGGAACCATAGTCACCGCCTCGCCATGATGGTTTCTCATTTTTTGCATTTTTTGGCCAAAAAACTAGAATTCCGCCCGATTCCCATATTTTTGTCTGCTATCGCCCACGCCTTCCGAGTGGGTCGGGCTCCCCGGAGCCGAATCGCCTAAAAATTTTCCGGACTATAAAATACGACCTAAGGAACCATAGTCACCGCCCCGCCATGATCGTTCCTAGTCTTTTGCGTTTTTCAGCCAAAAAACTAGAATTCCGCGCAATTTCCATATTTTCGTGTGCTCTAGCCCACGCCTTCCAAGAGGTCCCGGAAACCCCGAACCCCAATCGCCTAAAAGATTTTCGGGCCGTCAAATACGACCTAAGGAACCATAGTATCCGCCCCGCCATGATCGTTCCTTATTTTTTACGTTTTTCGGCCAAACAACTAAAATTCCGCGCGATTCCCATATTTTTGTGTGTTATAGCCCACACCTTCCGAGTGGTCCCGTGACCTCAGGACCCCTATCGCCTAAAATTTTTCTGGACTATCAAATACGACCTAAGGAACTATAGTCACCGCCCAGCCATGATCATTCCTCATTTGTTGCGTTTTTCGGCCAAAAAACTAGAATTCCGCCCGATTACAATATTTTTGTGTGCTATTGCCCACCCTTCCCAGTGGTTCCGGGACCCCCGGACCCCGATCGCCTAAAATTTTTCCGGGCCATCAAATACGACCTAAGGAACCATAGTAACTGCCCCGCCATCATCGTTTCTCATTTTTTGCATTTTTCGGCCAAAAAAGTAGAATTACGCTTGATTCCCATATTTTCGTGTGCTATACCCACGCCTTCCAAGTGGTCCGGGGAGCCGCGGACCCCGATCGCCTAAAATTTGTCCGGACTATCAAATACGACCTAAGGTACCATAGTCACCGCCCCACCATGAGCGTTCCAAATGCTTTGCATTGTTTGGCCAAAAAACTAGAACTCCGCGCGATTTGCATATTTTCGTGTGCTATAGCTTACGCCTTCCGAGTGGTCCCAAGAGCCGTGGACCCCGATCGCCTAAAATTTTTCGGGCCATCAAATAAGACCTAAGGAACCATAGTCACCGCCCCGCCATGATCGTTCCTCATTTATTGCGTTTCTCGGCCAAAAAACTAGAATTCCGCTCGATTACCATATTTTTGTGTGCTATTGCCCACGCCTTCCAAGTGCGCCGGGCCGCCGGACTCGGATCGCCTAAAAAATTTTCAGGCAATCAATTAGGATCTAAGGAACCATAGTCACCGCCTCGCCATGATCGTTCCTCATTTTTTGCATTTTTGGGCCAAAAAACTAGAATTCCGCCCGATTCCCATATTTTTGTGTGCTATCGTCCACGCCTTCCGAGTGGGTCGGGCCCCCGGAGCCGGATCGCCTAAAAATTTTCCGGACTATAAAATACGACCTAAGGAACCATAGTCACCGCCCCGCCATGAGCGTTCCTTGTCTTTTGCGTTTTTCAGCCAAAAAACAAGAATTCCGCGCAATTTCCATATTTTCGTGTGCTTTAGCCCACGCCTTCCAAGGGGTCCCGGAAACCCCGAACCCCAATCGCCTAAAAGATTTTCGGGCCATCAAATATGACCTAAGGAACCATAGTATCCGCCCCGCCATGATCGTTCCTTATTTTTTGCATTTTTCGGCCAAACAACTAGAATTCCGCGCGATTCCCATATTTTTGTGTGTTATAGCCCACACCTTCCGAGTGGTCCCGTGACCTCAGGACCCCTATCGCCTAAAATTTTTCCGGACTATCAAATACGACCTAAGGAACCATAGTCACCGCCCAGCCATGATCATTCCTCATTTGTTGTGTTTTTGGGCCAAAAAACTAGAATTCCGCCCGATTACAATATTTTTGTGTTCTATTGCCCACCCTTCCCAGTGGTTCCGGGACACCCGGACCCCGATCGCCTAAAATTTTTCCGGGCCATCAAATACGACCTAAGGAACCATAGTAACCGCCCCACCATCATCGTTTCTCATTTTTTGCATTTTTCGGCCAAAAAAGTAGAATTACGCCTGATTCCCATATTTTCGTGTGCTATACCCACGCCTTCCAAGTGGTCCGGGGAGCCGCGGACCCCGATCGCCTAAAATTTGTCCGGACTATCAAATACGACCTAAGGTACCATAGTCACCGCCCCACCATGAGCGTTCCAAATGCTTTGCATTTTTTGGCCAAAAAACTAGAACTCCGCGCGATTTGCATATTTTCGTGTGCTATAGCTTACGCCTTCCGAGTGGTCCCGGGAGCCGGGGACCCCGATCGCCTAAAATTTTCCGGGCCATCAAATAAGACCTAAGGAACCATAGTCACCGCCCCGCCATTATCGTTCCTCATTTATTGCGTTTTTCGGCCAAAAAACTAGAATTCCGCTCGATTACCATATTTTTGTGTGCTATTGCCCATGCCTTCCAAGTGCGCCGGGCCGCCGGACTCGGATCGCCTAAAAACTTTTCAGGCAATCAATTAGGATCTAAGGAACCATAGTCACCGCCTCGCCATGATGGTTTCTCATTTTTTGCATTTTTTGGCCAAAAAACTAGAATTCCGCCCGATTCCCATATTTTTGTCTGCTATCGCCCACGCCTTCCGAGTGGGTCGGGCTCCCCGGAGCCGAATCGCCTAAAAATTTTCCGGACTATAAAATACGACCTAAGGAACCATAGTCACCGCCCCGCCATGATCGTTCCTAGTCTTTTGCGTTTTTCAGCCAAAAAACTAGAATTCCGCGCAATTTCCATATTTTCGTGTGCTCTAGCCCACGCCTTCCAAGAGGTCCCGGAAACCCCGAACCCCAATCGCCTAAAAGATTTTCGGGCCGTCAAATACGACCTAAGGAACCATAGTATCCGCCCCGCCATGATCGTTCCTTATTTTTTACGTTTTTCGGCCAAACAACTAAAATTCCGCGCGATTCCCATATTTTTGTGTGTTATAGCCCACACCTTCCGAGTGGTCCCGTGACCTCAGGACCCCTATCGCCTAAAATTTTTCTGGACTATCAAATACGACCTAAGGAACTATAGTCACCGCCCAGCCATGATCATTCCTCATTTGTTGCGTTTTTCGGCCAAAAAACTAGAATTCCGCCCGATTACAATATTTTTGTGTGCTATTGCCCACCCTTCCCAGTGGTTCCGGGACCCCCGGACCCCGATCGCCTAAAATTTTTCCGGGCCATCAAATACGACCTAAGGAACCATAGTAACTGCCCCGCCATCATCGTTTCTCATTTTTTGCATTTTTCGGCCAAAAAAGTAGAATTACGCTTGATTCCCATATTTTCGTGTGCTATACCCACGCCTTCCAAGTGGTCCGGGGAGCCGCGGACCCCGATCGCCTAAAATTTGTCCGGACTATCAAATACGACCTAAGGTACCATAGTCACCGCCCCACCATGAGCGTTCCAAATGCTTTGCATTGTTTGGCCAAAAAACTAGAACTCCGCGCGATTTGCATATTTTCGTGTGCTATAGCTTACGCCTTCCGAGTGGTCCCAAGAGCCGTGGACCCCGATCGCCTAAAATTTTTCGGGCCATCAAATAAGACCTAAGGAACCATAGTCACCGCCCCGCCATGATCGTTCCTCATTTATTGCGTTTCTCGGCCAAAAAACTAGAATTCCGCTCGATTACCATATTTTTGTGTGCTATTGCCCACGCCTTCCAAGTGCGCCGGGCCGCCGGACTCGGATCGCCTAAAAAATTTTCAGGCAATCAATTAGGATCTAAGGAACCATAGTCACCGCCTCGCCATGATCGTTCCTCATTTTTTGCATTTTTGGGCCAAAAAACTAGAATTCCGCCCGATTCCCATATTTTTGTGTGCTATCGTCCACGCCTTCCGAGTGGGTCGGGCCCCCGGAGCCGGATCGCCTAAAAATTTTCCGGACTATAAAATACGACCTAAGGAACCATAGTCACCGCCCCGCCATGAGCGTTCCTTGTCTTTTGCGTTTTTCAGCCAAAAAACAAGAATTCCGCGCAATTTCCATATTTTCGTGTGCTTTAGCCCACGCCTTCCAAGGGGTCCCGGAAACCCCGAACCCCAATCGCCTAAAAGATTTTCGGGCCATCAAATATGACCTAAGGAACCATAGTATCCGCCCCGCCATGATCGTTCCTTATTTTTTGCATTTTTCGGCCAAACAACTAGAATTCCGCGCGATTCCCATATTTTTGTGTGTTATAGCCCACACCTTCCGAGTGGTCCCGTGACCTCAGGACCCCTATCGCCTAAAATTTTTCCGGACTATCAAATACGACCTAAGGAACCATAGTCACCGCCCAGCCATGATCATTCCTCATTTGTTGTGTTTTTGGGCCAAAAAACTAGAATTCCGCCCGATTACAATATTTTTGTGTTCTATTGCCCACCCTTCCCAGTGGTTCCGGGACACCCGGACCCCGATCGCCTAAAATTTTTCCGGGCCATCAAATACGACCTAAGGAACCATAGTAACCGCCCCACCATCATCGTTTCTCATTTTTTGCATTTTTCGGCCAAAAAAGTAGAATTACGCCTGATTCCCATATTTTCGTGTGCTATACCCACGCCTTCCAAGTGGTCCGGGGAGCCGCGGACCCCGATCGCCTAAAATTTGTCCGGACTATCAAATACGACCTAAGGTACCATAGTCACCGCCCCACCATGAGCGTTCCAAATGCTTTGCATTTTTTGGCCAAAAAACTAGAACTCCGCGCGATTTGCATATTTTCGTGTGCTATAGCTTACGCCTTCCGAGTGGTCCCGGGAGCCGGGGACCCCGATCGCCTAAAATTTTCCGGGCCATCAAATAAGACCTAAGGAACCATAGTCACCGCCCCGCCATTATCGTTCCTCATTTATTGCGTTTTTCGGCCAAAAAACTAGAATTCCGCTCGATTACCATATTTTTGTGTGCTATTGCCCATGCCTTCCAAGTGCGCCGGGCCGCCGGACTCGGATCGCCTAAAAACTTTTCAGGCAATCAATTAGGATCTAAGGAACCATAGTCACCGCCTCGCCATGATGGTTTCTCATTTTTTGCATTTTTTGGCCAAAAAACTAGAATTCCGCCCGATTCCCATATTTTTGTCTGCTATCGCCCACGCCTTCCGAGTGGGTCGGGCTCCCCGGAGCCGAATCGCCTAAAAATTTTCCGGACTATAAAATACGACCTAAGGAACCATAGTCACCGCCCCGCCATGATCGTTCCTAGTCTTTTGCGTTTTTCAGCCAAAAAACTAGAATTCCGCGCAATTTCCATATTTTCGTGTGCTCTAGCCCACGCCTTCCAAGAGGTCCCGGAAACCCCGAACCCCAATCGCCTAAAAGATTTTCGGGCCGTCAAATACGACCTAAGGAACCATAGTATCCGCCCCGCCATGATCGTTCCTTATTTTTTACGTTTTTCGGCCAAACAACTAAAATTCCGCGCGATTCCCATATTTTTGTGTGTTATAGCCCACACCTTCCGAGTGGTCCCGTGACCTCAGGACCCCTATCGCCTAAAATTTTTCTGGACTATCAAATACGACCTAAGGAACTATAGTCACCTCCCACCTATGATCATTCCTCATTTGTTGCGTTTTTCGGCCAAAAAACTAGAATTCCGCCCGATTACAATATTTTTGAGTGCTATTGCCCACCCTTCCCAGTGGCCCACCCTTCCCAATGGTTCCGGGACCCCCGGACCCCGATCACCTAAAATTTTTCCGGGCCATAAAATACAACCTAAGGACCCATAGTAACCGCCCCGCCATCATCGTTTCTCATTTTTTGCATTTTCGGCCAAAAAACTAGAATTACACCCGATTCCCATATTTTCGTGTGCTATACCCACGCCTTCCAAGTGGTCTGGGGAGCCGCGAACCCCGATCGCCTAAAATTTTTCCGGACTATCAAATACGGCCTAAGGTACCATAGTCACCTCCCCACCATGATCGTTCCAAATGCTTTGCATTTTTTGGCAAAAAAACTAGAACTCCGCGCGATTTGCATATTTTCATGTGCTATAGCTTACGCCTTCCGAGTGGTCCCGGGAGCCGTGGACCCCGATCGCCTAAAATTTTCCGGGCCATCAAATAAGACCTAAGGAACCATAGTCACCGCCCAGCCATGATCATTCCTTATTTGTTGTGTTTTTGGGCCAAAAAACTAGAATTCCGCCCGATTACAATATTTTTGTGTGCTATTGCCCACCCTTCCCAGTGGTTCCGGGACACCCGGACCCCGATCGCCTAAAACTTTTCCGGGCCATCAAATACGACCTAAGGAACCATAGTAACTGCCCCGCCATCATCGTTTCTCATTTTTTGCATTTTTCAGCCAAAAAAGTAGAATTACGCCTGATTCCCATATTTTCGTGTGCTATATCCACGCCTTCCAAGTGGTCCAGGGAGCCGCGGACCCCGATCGCCTAAAATTTGTCCGGACTATCAAATACGACCTAAGGTACCATAGTCACCGCCCCACCATGATCGTTCCAAATGCTTTGCATTTTTTGGCCAAAAAACTAGAACTCCGCGCGATTTGCATATTTTTGTGTGCTATAGCTTATGCCTTCCGAGTGGTCCCGGGAGCCGTGGACCTCGATTGCCTAAAATTTTCCGGGCCATCAAATAAGACATAAGGAACCATAGTCACCGCCCCGCCATGATCGTTCCTCATTTATTGCGTTTTTCGGCCAAAAAACTAGAATTCCGCTCGATTACCATATTTTGGTGTGCTATTGCCCACGCCTTCCAAGTGCGCCGGGCCGCCGGACTCGGATCGCCTAAAATCTTTTTGGGCCATCAATTAGGACCTAAGGAACCATAGTCACCGCCTCGCCATGATCGTTCCTCATTTTTTGTATTTTTTGGCCAAAAAACTAGAATTCTGCCCGATTCCCATATTTTTGTGCGCTATCGCCCACGCCTTCCGAGTGGGTCGGGCCCCTCGGAGCCGGATCGCCTAAAAATTTTCCGGACTATAAAATACGACCTAAGGAACCATAGTCACCGCCCCGCCATGATCATTCCTAGTCTTTTGCGTTTTTCAGCCAAAAAACTAGAATTCCGCGCGATTTTCATATTTTCGTGTGCTTTAGCCCACGCCTTCCGAGTGGTCCCGGGACCTCCGGACCCCTATCGCCTAATATTTTTTCGGACTATCAAATAAGACCTAAGGAACCATAGTCACCACCCTGCCAAGATCGTTCCTTATTTTTTGCATTTTTCGGCCAAACAACTAGAATTCCGCGCGATTCCCATATTTTTGTGTGTTATAGCCCACGCCTTCCGAGTGGTCCCGGGACCTCCTGACCCCTATCGCCTAAAATTTTTCCGGACTATCAAATACGACCTAAGGAACCATAGTATCCGCCCCGCCATGATCATTTCCTCTTTTTTAGCATTTTTCGGCCAAACAACTAGAATTCCGCGCGATTCCCATATTTTTGTGTGTTATAGCCCACGCCTTTCGAGTGGTCCCGGGACCTCCGGACCCCTATCGCCTAATATTTTTCCGGACTATCAAATAAGACCAAAGGAACCATAGTCACCACCATGCCAAGATCTTTCCATATGTTTTGCATGTTACTGAAAAAGACCTAGAATTCCGCCCGATTACAATATTTTTGTGTGCTATTGCCCACCCTTCCCAGTGGTTCCGGGACCCCCGGACCCCGATCGCCTAAAATTTTTCCGGACCGTCAAATACGACCTAAGGAACCATAGTAGCCGCCCCGCCATCATCGTTTCATATTTTTTGCATTTTTCGGACAAAAAACTAGAATTACGCCCGATTCCCATATTTTCGTGTGCTATACCCACGCCTTCCAAGTGGTCCGGGGAGCCGCGGACCCCGATCGCCTAAAAATTTTCCAGACTATCAAATACGACCTAAGGTACCATAGTCACCACCGCACCATGATCGTTCCAAATGCTTTGCATTTTTTGGCCAAAAAACTAGAACTCCGCGCGATTTGCATATTTTCGTGTATTATAGCTTACGCCTTCCGAGTGGTCCAGGGAGCCGTGGACCCCGATCGCCTAAAATTTTCCAGGCCATCAAATAAGACCTAAGGAACCATAGTCACCTCCCCGCCATGATCGTTCCTCATTTTTTGCGTTTTTCGGCCAAACAACTAGAATTCCGCTCCATTACTATATTTTTGTGTGCTATTGCCCAAGCCTTCCGAGTGGGCCGGGCCGCCGAACTCGTATCGCCTAAAAACTTTTCGGGCCATCAATTAGGACCTAAGGAACCATAGTCACTGCCTCGCCATGATCGTTCCTCATTTTTTGTATTTTTTGGCCAAAAAACTAGAATTCCGCCCGATTCCCATATTTTTGTGCGCTATCGCCCACGCCTTCCGAGTGGGTCGGGCCCCTCGGAGCCGGATCGCCTAAAAATTTTCCGGACTATAAAATACGACCTAAGGAACCATAGTCACCGCCCCGCCATGATCGTTCCTAGTCTTTTGCGTTTTTCAGCCAAAAAACTAGAATTCCGCGCGATTTCCATATTTTCGTGTGCATTAGCCCACGCCTTCCGAGTGGTCCCGGGACCTCTTGACCCCTATCGCCTAATATTTTTCCGGACTATCAAATAAGACCAAAGGATCCATAGTCACCACCATGCCAAGATCTTTCCACATTTTTTGCATGTTACTGAAAAAGACCTAGAATTCCGCCCGATTACAATATTTTTGTGTGCTATTGCCCACCCTTCCCAGTGGTTCCGGGACCCCCGGTCCCCGATTGCCTAAAAGTTTTCCGGACCGTCAAATACGACCTAAGGAACCATAGTAGCCGCCCCGCCATCATCGTTTCTCATTTTTTGCTCTTTTCGTACAAAAAACTAGAATTACGCCCGATTCCCATATTTTCGTGTGCTATACCCACGCCTTCCAAGTGGTCCGGGGAGCCGCGGACCCCGATCGCCTAAAAATTTTCCGGACTATCAAATACGACCTAAGGTACCATAGTCACCACCCCACCATGATCGTTCCAAATGCTTTGCATTTTTTGGCCAAAAAACTAGAACTCCGCGCGATTTGCATATTTTCGTGTGCTATACCTTACGCCTTCCGAGTGGTTCAGGGAGCCGTGGACCCCGATCAACTAAAATTTTCCGGGCCATCAAATAAGACCTAAGGAACCATAGTCACCTCCCCGCCATGATCGTTCCTCATTTATTGCGTTTTTCAGCCAAAAAACTAGAATTCCGCTCCATTACCATATTTTTGTGTGCTATTGCCCAAGCCTTCCGAGTGGGCCGGGCCGCCGGACTCGTATCACCTAAAAACTTTTCGGGCCATCAATTAGGACCTAAGGAACCATAGTCACCGCCTCGCCATGATCGTTCCTCATTTTTTGCATTTTTTGGCTAAAAAACTAGAATTCCGCCCGATTCCCATATTTTTGTTTGCGCCCACGCCTTCTGAGTGGGTCAGGCCCCCCGGAGCCGGATCGCCTAAAACTTTTCCGGTCAATCAAGTACGACCTAATGAACCATAGTCACCGCCCCGCCATGATCGTTCCTAGTCTTTTGCGTTTTTCAGCCAAAAAACTAGAATTCCGCGCGATTTCCATATTTTTGTGTGCTTTAGCCCACGCCTTCCAAGGGGTCCCGGGAACCCCGAACCCCGGTCGCCTAAAATTTCCGGGCCATCAAATACGACTTAAGGAACCATAGTAACCACCCCGCCATGATCGTTCCTCATTTATTGCGTTTTTCGGCCAAAAAACTAGAATTCCGCTCCATTACCATATTTTTGTGTGCTATTGCCCACGCCTTCCGAGTGCGCCGAGCCGTCGGACTCGGATTGCCTAAAAACTTTTCGGGCCATCAATTAGGACCTAAGGAACCATAGTCACTGCCTAGCCATGATCGTTCCTCATTTTTTGCATTTTTTGGCCAAAATACTAGAATTCCGCCCGATTCCCATATTCTTGTGTGCGCCCACGCCTTCTGAGTGGGTCGGCCCCCCGAAGCCGGATCGCCTAAAAATTTTCCGGTCAATCAAGTACGACCTAATGAACCATAGTCACCGCCCCGCCATGATCGTTCCTAGTCTTTTGCGTTTTTCAGCCAAAAAACTAGAATTCCGCGCGATTTCCATATTTTTGTGTGCTTTAGCCCACGCCTTCCAAGGGGTCCCGGGAACCCCGAACCCCGGTCGCCTAAAATTTTCCGGGCCATCAAATACGACGTAAGGAACCATAGTAACCACCCCGCCATGATCGTTCCTCATTTATTGCGTTTTTCGGCCAAAAAACTAGAATTCCGCCCGATTACAATATTTTTGTGTGCTATTGCCCACCCTTCCCAGTGGTTCCGGGACCCCCGGACCCCGATCACCTAAAATTTTTCAGGGCCGTCAAATACGACCTAAGGAACCATAGTAACCGCCTCTCCATCATCGTTTCTCATTTTTTGCATTTTTTGGCCAAAAAACTAGAATTCCGCCCGATTCCCATATTTTTGTGTGCTATCGCCCACGCCTTGCGAGTGGGTCGGGCCCCCCGGAGCCGGATCGCCAAAAAATTTTCCGGACTATCAAATACGACCTAAGGAACCATAGTCAACGCCCCACTATGATCGTTCCTAGTCTTTTGCGTTTTTCAGCCAAAAAACTAGAATTCCGCGCGATTTTCATATTTTCGTGTGCTTTAGCGCATGCCTTCCAAGAGGTCCCGGGAACCCCGAACCCCGATCGCCTAAAAAATTTCCGGGCCATCAAATATGACCTAAGGAACCATAGTAACCACCCCGCCATGATCGTTCCTCATTTTTTGCATTTTTCGGCCAAACAACTAGAATTCCGCGCGATTCCCATATTTTTGTGTGTTATAGCTCACGCCTTCCGAGTGGTCCCGGGACCTCCTGACCCCTATCGCCTAAAATTTTTCCGGACTATCAAATACGACCTAAGGAACCATAGTATCCGCCCCGCCATGATCGTTCCTCTTTTTTTGAGTTTTTCGGCCAAACAACTAGAATTCCGCGCGATTCCCATATTTTTGTGTTTTATAGCCCACGCCTTCCGAGTGCGCCGGGCCGCCGGACTCGGATTGCCTAACAACTTTTCGGGCCATCAATTAGGACCTAAGGAACCATAGTCACCGCCTCGCCATGATCTTTCCACATTTTTTGCATGTTACTGAAAAAGACCTAGATTTTCGCCCGATTCCCATATTTTCGTGTGCTATACCCACGCATTCCGAGTGGTCCCAAGAGCCGCGGACACCGATCGCCTAAAATTTTTTCGGGCAATCAAATACGACCTAAGGAACCATAGTATCCTCCCCGCCATGATCGTTCCTTATTTTTTGCATTTTTCGGCCAAACAACTAGAATTCTGCTCGATTCCCAAATTTTTGTGTGTTATAGCCCACACCTTCTGAGTGGTCCCAGGACCTCAGGACACCTATCGCCTAAAATTTTTCCAGACTATCAAATACGACCTAAGGAACCATAGTCACCGCCCAGCCATGATCATTCCTCATTTGATGCGTTTTTCGGCCAAAAAACTAGAATTCCGCCCGATTACAATATTTTTGTGTGCTATTGCCCACCCTTCCCAGTGGTTCCGGGACCCCCGGACCCCGATCACCTAAAATTTTTCAGGGCCGTCAAATACGACCTAAGGAACCATAGTAATCGCCTCTCCATCATCGTTTCTCATTTTTTGCATTTTTTGGCCAAAAAACTAGAATTACGCCCGATTCTCATATTTTCGTGTGCTATACCCACGCCTTCCAAGTGGTCCGGGGAGCCGCGGACCCCGATCGCCTAAAATTTTTCCGCCCTATCAAATACGACCTAAGGTACCATAGTCACCGCCCCACCATGATCGTTCCTAATGCTTTGCATTTTTTGGCCAAAAATCTAGAACTCCGCGCGATTTGCATATTTTCGTGTGCTATAGCTTACGCCTTCCGAGTGGTCCCTGGAGCCGTGGACCCCGATCGCTTAAAATTTTCTGGGCAATCAAATAAGACCTAAGGAACCGTAGTCACCGCCCCGCCATGATCGTTCCTCATTTATTGCGTTTTTCGGCCAAAACACTAGAATTCCGCTCCATTACCATATATTTTTGTGTGCTACTGCCCACGCCTTCCGAGTGGGCCGGGCCGTCGGACTCGGATCGCCTAAAAACTTTTCGGGCCATCAAGTAGGACCTAAGGAACCATAGTCAACACCCCACCATGATCGTTCCTAGTCTTTTGCGTTTTTCAGCCAAAAAACTAGAATTCCGCGCGATTTCCATATTTTCGTGTGCTTTAGCGCACGCCTTCCAAGGGGTCACGGGAACCCTGAACCCCAATCGCCTAAAAACTTTCCGGGCCATCAAATATGACCTAAGGAACCATAGTAACCACCCCGCCATGATCGTTCCTCATTTTTTGCATTTTTCGGCCAAACAACTAGAGTTCCGCGCGATTCCCATATTTTTGTGTGTTATAGCTCACGCCTTCCGAGTGGTCCCGGGACCTCCAGACCCCTATCGCCTAAAATTTTTCCGGACTATCAAATACGACCTAAGGAACCATAGTCAACGCCCCACTATGATCGTTCCTAGTCTTTTGCGTTTTTCAGCCAAAAAACTAGAATTCCGCGCGATTTTCATATTTTCGTGTGCTTTAGCGCATGCCTTCCAAGAGGTCCCGGGAACCCCGAACCCCAATCGCCTAAAAACTTTCCGGGCCATCAAATATGACCTAAGGAACCATAGTAACCACCCCGCCATGATCGTTCCTCATTTTTTGCATTTTTCGGCCAAACAACTAGAGTTCCGCGCGATTCCCATATTTTTGTGTGTTATAGCTCACGCCTTCCGAGTGGTCCCGGGACCTCCTGACCCCTATCGCCTAAAATTTTTTCGGACTATCAAATACGACCTAAGGAACCATAGTATCCGCCCCGCCATGATCGTTCCTCTTTTTTGAGTTTTTCGGCCAAACAACTAGAATTCCGCGCGATTCCCATATTTTTGTGTTTTATAGCCCACGCCTTCCGAGTGCGCCGGGCCGCCGGACTCGGATCGCCTAACAACTTTTCGGGCCATCAATTAGGACCTAAGGAACCATAGTCACCGCCTCGCCATGATCTTTCCACATTTTTTGCATGTTACTGAAAAAGACCTAGATTTTCGCCCGATTCCCATATTTTCGTGTGCTATACCCACGCATTCCGAGTGGTCCCAAGAGCCGCAAACGCCGATCGCCTAAAATTTTTCCGGGCAATCAAATACGACCTAAGGAACCATAGTATCCTCCCCGCCATGATCGTTCCTTATTTTTTGCATTTTTCGGCCAAACAACTAGAATTCCGCTCGATTCCCATATTTTTGTGTGTTATAGCCCACACCTTCCGAGTGGTCCCAGGACCTCAGGACACCTATCGCCTAAAATTTTTCCAGACTATCAAATACGACCTAAGGAACCATAGTCACCGCCCAGCCATGATCATTCCTTATTTGATGCGTTTTTCGGCCAAAAAACTAGAATTCCGCCCGATTACAATATTTTTGTGTGCTATTGCCCACCCTTCCCAGTGGTTCCGGGACCCCCGGACCCCGATCACCTAAAATTTTTCAGGGCCGTCAAATACGACCTAAGGAACCATAGTAACCGCCTCTCCATCATCGTTTCTCATTTTTTGCATTTTTCGGCCAAAAAACTAGAATTACGCCCGATTCCCATATTTTCGTGTGCTATACCCACGCCTTCCAAGTGGTCCGGGGAGCCGCGGACCCCGATCGCCTAAAATTTTTTCGCCCTATCAAATACGACCTAAGGTACCATAGTCACCGCCCCACCATGATCGTTCCAAATGCTTTGCATTTTTTGGCCAAAAATTTAGAACTCCGCGCGATTTGCATATTTTCGTGTGCTATAGCTTACGCCTTCCGAGTGGTCCCTGGAGCCGTGGACCCCGATCGCTTAAAATTTTCCGGGCAATCAAATAAGACCTAAGGAACCATAGTCACCGCCCCGCCATGATCGTTCCTCATTTATTGCGTTTTTCGGCCAAAACACTAGAATTCCGCTCCATTACCATATATTTTTGTGTGCTACTGCCCACGCCTTCCGAGTGGGCCGGGCCGCAGGACTCGGATCGCCTAAAAACTTTTCGGGCCATCAAGTAGGACCTAAGGAACCATAGTCAGCGCCCCACCATGATCGTTCCTAGTCTTTTGCGTTTTTCAGCCAAAAAACTAGAATTCCGCGCGATTTCCATATTTTCGTGTGCTTTAGCGCACGCCTTCCAAGGGGTCCCGGGAACCCAGAACCCCGATCGCCTAAAAACTTTCCGGGCCATCAAATATGACCTAAGGAACCATAGTAACCACCCCGCCATGATCGTTCCTCATTTTTTGCATTTTTCGGCCAAACAACTAGAGTTCCGCGCGATTCCCATATTTTTGTGTGTTATAGCTCACGCCTTCCGAGTGGTCCCGGGACCTCCTGACCCCTATCGCCTAAAATTTTTCCGGACTATCAAATACGACCTAAGGAACCATAGTATCCGCCCCGCCATGATCGTTCCTCTTTTTTTGAGTTTTTCGGCCAAACAACTAGAATTCCGCGCGATTCCCATATTTTTGTGTTTTATAGCCCACGCCTTCCGAGTGCGCCGGGCCGCCGGACTCGGATCGCCTAACAACTTTTCGGGCCATCAATTAGGACCTAAGGAACCATAGTCACCGCCTCGCCATGATCTTTCCTCATTTTTGCATGTTACTGAAAAAGACCTAGATTTTCGCCCGATTCCCATATTTTCGTGCGCTATACCCACGCATTCCGAGTGGTCCCAAGAGCCGAGGACGCCCATCGCCTAAAATTTTTTCGGGCAATCAAATACGACCTAAGGAACCATAGTATCCTCCCCGCCATGATCGTTCCTTATTTTTTGCATTTTTCGGCCAAACAACTAGAATTCCGCTCGATTCCCATATTTTTGTGTGTTATAGCCCACACCTTCCGAGTGGTCCCAGGACCTCAGGACACCTATCGCCTAAAATTTTTCCAGACTATCAAATACGACCTAAGGAACCATAGTCACCGCCCAGCCATGATCATTCCTCGTTTGTTGCATTTTTCGGCCAAAAAACTAGAATTCCGCCCAATTACAATATTTTTGTGTGCTATTGCCCACCCTTCCCAGTGGTTCCGGGACCCCCGGACCCCGATCACCTAAAATTTTTCAGGGCCGTCAAATACGACCTAAGGAACCATAGTAACCGCCTCTCCATCATCGTTTCTCATTTTTTGCATTTTTCGGCCAAAAAACTAGAATTACGCCCGATTCCCATATTTTCGTGTGCTATACCCACGCCTTCCAAGTGGTCCGGGGAGCCGCGGACCCCGATCGCCTAAAATTTTTCCGCCCTATCAAATACGACCTAAGGTACCATAGTCACCGCCCCACCATGATCGTTCCAAATGCTTTGCATTTTTTGGCCAAAAATTTAGAACTCCGCGCGATTTGCATATTTTCGTGTGCTATAGCTTACGCCTTCCGAGTGGTCCCTGGAGCCGTGGACCCCGATCGCTTAAAATTTTTCGGGCAATCAAATAAGACCTAAGGAACCATAGTCACCGCCCCGCCATGATCGTTCCTCATTTATTGCGTTTTTCGGCCAAAACACTAGAATTCCGCTCCATTACCATATATTTTTGTGTGCTACTGCCCACGCCTTCTGAGTGGGCCGGGCCGCCGGACTCGGATCGCCTAATAACTTTTCGGGCCATCAAGTAGGACCTAAGGAACCATAGTCAACGCCCCACCATGATCGTTCCTAGTCTTTTGCATTTTTCAGCCAAAAAACTAGAATTCCGCGCGATTTCCATATTTTCGTGTGCTTTAGCGCACGCCTTCCAAGGGGTCCCGGGAACCCCGAACCCCGATCGCCTAAAAAATTTCCGGGCCATCAAATATGACCTAAGGAACCATAGTGACCATCCCGCCATGATCGTTCCTCATTTTTTCCATTTTTCGGCCAAACAACTAGAATTCCGCGCGATTCCCATATTTTGTGTGTTATAGCTCACGCCTTCCGAGTGGTCCCGGGACCTCCTGACCCCTATCGCCTAAAATTTTTCCGGACTATCAAATACGACCTAAGGAACCATAGTATCCGCCCCGCCATGATCGTTCCTCTTTTTTTGAGTTTTTCGGCCAAACAACTAGAATTCCGCGCGATTCCCATATTTTTGTGTTTTATAGCCCACGCCTTCCGAGTGCGCCGGGCCGCCGGACTCGGATCGCCTAAAAACTTTTCGGGCCATCAATTAGGACCTAAGGAACCATAGTCACCGCCTCGCCATGATCTTTCCACATTTTTTGCATGTTACTGAAAAAGACCTAGATTTTCGCCCGATTCCCATATTTTCGTGTGCTATACCCACGCATTCCGAGTGGTCCCAAGAGCCGCAAACGCCGATCGCCTAAAATTTTTCCGGGCAATCAAATACGACCTAAGGAACCATAGTATCCTCCCCGCCATGATCGTTCCTTATTTTTTGCATTTTTCGGCTAAACAACTAGAATTCCGCTCGATTCCCATATTTTTGTGTGTTATAGCCCACACCTTCCGAGTGGTCCCAGGACCTCAGGACACCTATCGCCTAAAATTTTTCCAGACTATCAAATACGACCTAAGGAACCATAGTCACCGCCCAGCCATGATCATTCCTTATTTGTTGCGTTTTTCGGCCA
Organism: Nicotiana tabacum; assembly: GCF_000715075.1. Lineage (NCBI taxonomy): Eukaryota > Viridiplantae > Streptophyta > Magnoliopsida > Solanales > Solanaceae > Nicotiana > Nicotiana tabacum. Next base: position 210,453 of record NW_027438297.1, read on the forward strand.
AAAAACTAGAATTCCGCCCGATTACAATATTTTTGTGTGCTATTGCCCACCCTTCCCAGTGGTTCCGGGACCCCCGGACCCCGATCACCTAAAATTTTTTAGGGCCGTCAAATACGACCTAAGGAACCATAGTAACCGCCTCTCCATCATCGTTTCTCATTTTTTGCATTTTTCGGCCAAAAAACTAGAATTACGCCCGATTTCCATATTTTCGTGTGCTATACCCACGCCTTCCAAGTGGTCCTGGGAGCCGCGGACCCCGATCGCCTAAAATTTTTCCGCCCTATCAAATACGACCTAAGGTACCATAGTCACCGCCCCACCATGATCGTTCCAAATGCTTTGCATTTTTTGGCCAAAAATCTAGAACTCCGCGCGATTTGCATATTTTCGTGTGGCTATAGCTTACGCCTTCCGAGTGGTCCCTGGAGCCATGGACCCCGATCGCTTAAAATTTTCCGGGCAATCAAATAAGACCTAAGGAACCATAGTAACCGCCCCGCCATGATCGTTCCTCATTTATTGCGTTTTTCGGCCAAAAAACTAGAATTCCGCTCCATTACCATATATTTTTGTGTGCTACTGCCCACGCCTTCCGAGTGGGCCGGGCCGCCGGACTCGGATCGCCTAAAAACTTTTCGGGCCATCAAATAGGACTTAAGGAACCATAGTCACCGCCTCGCCATGATCGTTCCTCATTTTTTGCATTTTTTGGCCAAAAAACTAGAATTTCGCCCGATTCCCACATTTTTGTGTGCTATCGCCCATGCCTTCCGAGTGGGTCGGGCCCCCCGGAGCCGGATCGCCTAAAAATTTTCCGGACTATCAAATACGACATAAGGAACCATAGTCACCGTTCCTCCATGATCGTTCCTAGTCTTTTGCGTTTTTCAGCCAAAAAACTAGAATTCCGCGTGATTTTCATATTTTCGTGTGCTTTAGCCCACGCCTTCCAAGGGGTCCCGGGAACCCCGAACCCTGATCGCCTAAAAATTTTTCAGGCCATAAAATATGACCTAAGGAACCATAGTAACCACCCCGCCATGATCGTTCCTCATTTTTTGCATTTTTTGTCCAAAAAACTAGAATTCCGCCCGATTCCCATATTTTTGTCTGCTATCGCCCATGCCTTCCGAGTGGGTCGGGCCCCCCGGAGCCGGATCGCCTAAAAATTTTCCAGACTATAAAATACGACCTAAGGAACCATAGTCACCGCCCCGCCATGATCGTTCCTAGTCTTTTGCGTTTTTCAGCCAAAAAACTAGAATTTCACGCGATTTCCATATTTTCGTGTGCTTTAGCCCACGTCTTCCAAGAGGTCCCGGAAACCCCGAACCCCAATCGCCTAAAAGATTTTCGGGCCATCAAATACGACCTAAGGAACCATAGTATCCGCCCCGCCATGATCGTTCCTTATTTTTTGCGTTTTTCGGCCAAACAACTAGAATTCCGCGCGATGCCCACACCTTCCGAGTGGTCCCGTGACCTCAGGACCCCTATCGCCTAAAATTTTGCCGGACTATCAAATACGACCTAAGGAACCATAGTCACCTCCCACCCATTATCATTCCTCATTTGTTGCGATTTTCGGCCAAAAAACTAGAATTCCACCCGATTACGATATTTTTGAGTGCTATTGCCCACCCTTCCCAGTGGCCCACCCTTCCCAGTGGTTCCGGGACCCCCGGACCCCGATCGCCTAAAATTTTTCCGGGCCGTCAAATACAACCTAAGGACCCATAGTAACCGCCCCGCCATCATAGTTTCTCATTTTTTGCATTTTCGGCCAAAAAACTAGAATTACACCCGATTCCCATATTTTCGTGTGCTATACCCACGCCTTCCAAGTGGTCCGGGGAGCCGTGGACCCCGATCGCCTAAAATTTTTCCGGACTATCAAATACGACCTAAGGTACCATAGTCACCTCCCCACCATGATCGTTCCAAATGCTTTGCATTTTTTGGCCAAAAAACTAGAACTCCGCGCGATTTGCATATTTTCGTGTGCTATAGCTTACGCCTTCCGAGTGGTCCCGGGAGCCGTGGACCCCGATCGCCTAAAATTTTCCGGGCCATCAAATAAGACCTAAGGAACCATAGTCACCGCCCCGCCATGATCGTTCCTCATTTATTGCATTTTTCGGCCAAAAAACTAGAATTACGCTCGATTACCATATTTTTGTGTGCTATTGCCCACGCCTTCCGAGTGCGCCGGGCCGCCGGACTCGGATCGCCTAAAACCTTTTCGGGCCATCAATTAGGACCTAAGGAACCATAGTCATTGCCTCGCCATGATCGTTCCTTATTTTTTGCATTTTTTGGCCAAAAAACTAGAATTCCGCATGATTCCCATATTTTTGTGTGCTATCGCCCACGCCTTCCGAGTGGGTCGGGCTCCCCGGAGCCGGATCGCCTAAAAATTTTCCGGACTATCAAATACGACCTAAGGAACCATAGTCACCGCCCCGCCATGATCGTTCCTAGTCTTTTTCGTTTTTCAGCAAAAAAACTAGAATTCCGTGCGATTTCCATATTTTCGTGTGCTTTAGCCCACGCCTTCTAAGGGGTCCCGGGAACCCCGAACCCCGATCGTCTAAAAATTTTTCGGGCCATCAAATACGACCTAAGGAACCATAGTAACCACCCCACCATGATCATTCCTCATTTTTTGCATTTTCCGGCCAAACAACTAGAATTCCGCGCGATTCCCATATTTTTGTGTGTTATAGCCCACGCCTTCCGAGTGGTCCCGGGACCTCCTGACCCCTATCGCCTAAAATTTTTCCGGACTATCAAATACGACCTAAGGAACAATAGTATCCGCCCTGCCATGATCGTTCCTCTTTTTTGCGTTTTTCGGCCAAACAACTAGAATTCCGCGCGATTCCAATATTTTTGTGTGTTATAGCACACGCCTTCCGAGTGGTCCCGGGTCTCCGGACCCCTATCGCCTAAAATTTTTCCGGACTATCAAATAAGACCTAAGGAACCATAGTCACCGCCCAGCCATGATCCTTCCTAATGTTTTCCGTTTTTAGGCCAAAAAACTAGAATTCCGCGCGATTCCCATATTTTCGTGTCTTATAGCCCACGCCTTCCAACTTAAACCGGAAACTCCGGACCCCTATCGCCTAAAATTTTTCCGGACTATCAAATACGACCTAAGGAACCATAGTCACCGCCCAGCCATGATCATTCCTCATTTGTTGTGTTTTTGGGCCAAAAAACTAGAATTCCGCCCGATTACAATATTTTTGTGTGCTATTGCCCACCCTTCCCAGTGGTTCCGGGACACCCGGACCCCGATCGCCTAAAAATTTTCCGGGCCATCAAATACGACCTAAGGAACCATAGTAACCGCCCCGCCATCATCGTTTCTCATTTTTTGAATTTTTCAGCCAAAAAAGTAGAATTACGCCTGATTCCCATATTTTCGTGTGCTATACCCACGCCTTCCAAGTGGTCCAGGGAGCCGCGGACCCCGGTCGCCTAAAATTTGTCCGGACTATCAAATACGACCTAAGGTACCATAGTCACCGCCCCACCATGAGCGTTCCAAATGCTTTGCATTTTTTGGCCAAAAAACTAGAACTCCGCGCGATTTGCATATTTTCGTGTGCTATAGCTTACGCCTTCCGAGTGGTCCCGGGAGCCGTGGACCCCGATCGCCTAAAATTTTCCGGGCCATCAAATAAGACCTAAGGAACCATAGTCACCGCCCCGCCATGATCGTTCCTCATTTATTGCGTTTTTCGGCCAAAAAACTAGAATTCCGCTCGATTACCATATTTTTGTGTGCTATTGCCCACGCCTTCCAAGTGCGCCGGGACGCCGGACTCGGATCGCCTAAAACCTTTTCGGGCAATCAATTAGGATCTAAGGAACCATAGTCACCGCCTCACCATGATCGTTCCTCATTTTTTGCATTTTTTGGCCAAAAAACTAGAATTCCGCCCGATTCCCATATTTTTGTGTGCTATCGCCCACGCCTTCCGAGTGGGTCGGGCCCCCCAGAGCCGGATCGCCTAAAAATTTTCCGGACTATAAAATACGACCTAAGGAACCATAGTCACCGCCCCGCCATGATCGTTCCTAGTCTTTTGCGTTTTTCAGCCAAAAAACTAGAATTCCGCGCGATTTTTATATTTTCGTGTGCTTTAGCCCACGCCTTCCAAGGGGTCCCGGAAACCCCGAACCCTAGTCGCCTAAAAGATTTTCGGGCCATAAAATACGACCTAAGGAACCATAGTATCCGCCCCGCCATGATCGTTCCTTATTTTTTGCGTTTTTCGGCCAAACAACTAGAATTCCGCGCGATTCCCATATTTTTGTGTGTTATAGCCCACACCTTCCGAGTGGTCCCGGGACCTCAGGACCCCTATCGCCTAAAATTTTTCCGGACTATCAAATACGACCTAAGGAACCATAGTAACCGCCCCACCATCATCGTTTCTCATTTTTTGCATTTTTCGGCCAAAAAAGTAGAATTACGCCCGATTCCCATATTTTCGTGTGCTATACCCACGCCTTCCAAGTGGTCCGGGGAGCCGCGGACCCCGATCGCCTAAAATTTTTCCGGACTATCAAATACGACCTAAGGTACCATAGTCACCGCCCCACCATGATCGTTCCAAATGCTTTGCATTTTTCTGCCAAAAAACTAGAACTCCGCGCGATTTGCATATTTTCGTGTGCTATAGCTTATGCCTTCCGAGTAGTCCCGGGAGCCGTGGACCTCGATCGCCTAAAATTTTTCGGGCCATCAAATAAGACATAAGGAACCATAGTCACCGCCCCGCCATGATCGTTCCACATTTATTGCGTTTTTCGGCCAAAAAACTAGAATTCCGCTCGATTACCATATTTTTGTGTGCTATTGCCCACGCCTTCCGAGTGCACCGGGCCGCCGGACTCGGATCACCTAAAATCTTTTTGGGCCATCAATTAGGACCTAAGGAACCATAGTCACCGCCTCGCCATGATCGTTCCTAATTTTTTGTATTTTTTGGCCAAAAAACTAGAATTCTGCCCGATTCCCATATTTTTGTGCGCTATCGCCCACGCCTTCCGAGTGGGTCGGGCCCCTCGGAGCCGGATCGCCTAAAAATTTTCCAGACTATAAAATACGGCCTAAGGAACCATAGTCACCGCCCCGCCATGATCATTCCTAGTCTTTTGCGTTTTTTAGCCAAAAAACTAGAATTCCGCGCGATTTCCATATTTTCGTGTGCTTTAGCCCACGCCTTCCGAGTGGACCCGGGACCTCCGGACCCCTATCGCCTAATGTTTTTCCGGACTATCAAATAAGACCTAAGGAACCATAGTCACCACCCTCCCAAGATCGTTCCTTATTTTTTGCATTTTTCGGCTAAACAACTCGAATTCCGCGCGATTCCCATATTTTTGTGTGTTATAGCCCACGCCTTCCGAGTGGTCCCGGGACCTCCTGACCCCTATCGCCTAAAATTTTTCCGGACTATCAAATACGACCTAAGGAACCATAGTATCCGCCCCGCCATAATCGTTCCTCTTTTTTAGCATTTTTCGGCCAAACAACTAGAATTTCACGCGATTCCCATATTTTTGTGTGTTATAGCCCACGCCTTTCGAGTGGTCTCGGGACCTCCGGACCCCTATCGCCTAATATTTTTCCGGACTATCAAATAAGACCAAAGGAACCATAGTCACCACCATGCCAAGATCTTTCCATATGTTTTGCATGTTACTGAAAAAGACCTAGAATTCCGCCCGATTACAATATTTTTGTGTGCTATTGCCCACCCTTCCCAGTGGTTCCGGGACCCCCGGACCCCGATCGCCTAAAATTTTTCCGGACCGGCAAATACGACCTAAGGAACCATAGTAGCCGCCCCGCCATCATCGTTTCTCATTTTTTGCATTTTTCGGACAAAAAACTAGAATTACGCCCGATTCCCATATTTTCGTGTGCTATACCCACGCCTTCCAAGTGGTCCGGGGAGCCGCGGACCCCGATCGCCTAAAAATTTTCCGGACTATCAAATATAACCTAAGGTTCCATAGTCACCACCCCACCATGATCGTTCCAAATGCTTTGCAATTTTTGGCCAAAAAACTAGAACTCCGCGCGATTTGCATATTTTCGTGTGTTATAGCTTACGCCTTCCGAGTGGTCGAGGGAGCCGTGGACCCCGATCGCATAAAATTTTCCGGGCCATCAAATAAGACCTAAGGAACCATAGTCACCTCCCCGCCATGATCGTTCCTCATTTTTTGCGTTTTTCGGCCAAACAACTAGAATTCCTCTCCATTACTATATTTTTGTGTGCTATTGCCCAAGCCTTCCGAGTGGGCCGGGCCGCCGGACTCGTATCGCCTAAAAGCTTTTTGGGCCATCAATTAGGACCTAAGGAACCATAGTCACCGCCTCGCCATGATCGTTCCTCATTTTTTGTATTTTTTGGCCAAAAAACTAGAGTTTCGCCCGATTCCCATATTTTTGTGCGCTATCGCCCACGCCTTCCGAGTGGGTCGGGCCCCTCGGAGCCGGATCGCCTAAAAATTTTCCGGACTATAAAATACGACCTAAGGAACCATAGTCACCGCCCCGCCATGATCGTTCCTAGTCTTTTGCGTTTTTCAGCCAAAAAACTAGAATTCCGCGCGATTTCCTTATTTTCGTGTGCTTTAGCCCACGCCTTCCGAGTGGTCCCGGGACCTCCTGACCCCTATCGCCTAATATTTTTCCGGACTATCAAATAAGACCAAAGGAGCCATAGTCACCACCATGCCAAGATCTTTCCACATTTTTTGCATGTTACTGAAAAAGACCTAGAATTTCGCCCGATTACAATATTTTTGTGTGCTGTTGCCCACCCTTCCCAGTGGTTCCGGGACCCCCGGTCCCCGATCGCCTAAAATTTTTCCGGACTGTCAAATACGACCTGAGGAACCATAGTAGCCGCCCCGCCATCATCGTTTCTCATTTTTTGCATTTTTCGGACAAAAAACTAGAATTACGCCCGATTCCCATATTTTCGTGTGCTATACCCACGCCTTCCAAGTGGTCCGGGGAGCCGCGGACCCCGATCGCCTAAAAATTTTCCGGACTATCAAATATGACCTAAGGTACCATAGTCACAACCCCACCATGATCGTTCCAAATGCTTTTCATTTTTTGGCCAAAAAACTAGAACTCCGCGCGATTTGCATATTTTCGTGTGCTATAGCTTACGCCTTCCGAGTGGTTCAGGGAGCCGTGGACCCCGATCGCCTAAAATTTTCCGGGCCATTAAATAAGACCTAAGGAACCATAGTCACCTCCCCGCCATATTTTTGTGTGCTATTGCCCAAGCCTTCCGAGTGGGCCGGGCCGCCGGACTCGTATCGCCTAAAAACTTTTCGGGCCATCAATGAGGACCTAAGGAACCATAGTCACCGCCTCGCCATGATCGTTCCTCATTTTTTTGCATTTTTTGGCCAAAAAACTAGATTTCCGCCCGATTCCCATATTTTTGTGTGCGCCCACGCCTTCTGAGTGGGTCGGGCCCCCCGGAGCCGGATCGCCTAAAAATTTTCCGGTCAATCAAGTACGACCTAATGAACCATAGTCACCGCCTCGCCATGATCGTTCCTAGTCTTTTGCGTTTTTCAGCCAAAAAACTAGAATTCCACGGGATTTCCATATTTTTGAGTGCTTTAGCCCACGCCTTCCAAGGGGTCCCGGGAACCCCGAACCCCGGTCGCCTAAAATTTTCTGGGCCATCAAATATGACGTAAGGAACCATAGTAACCACCCCGCCATGATCGTTCCTCATTTATTGCGTTTTTCGGCCAAAAAACTAGAATTCCGCTCAATTACCATATTTTTGTGTGCTATTGCCCACGCCTTCTGAGTGCGCCGAGCCGCCGGACTCGGATCGCCTAAAAACTTTTTGGGCCATCAATTAGGACCTAAGGAACCATAGTCACCGCCTCGCCATGATCGTTCCTCATTTTTTGCATTTTTTGGCCAAAAAACTAGAATTCCGCCCGATTCCCATATTTTTGTGTGCTATCGCCCACGCCTTGCGAGTGGGTCGGGCCCCCCGGAGCCGGATCGCCTAAAAATTTTCCGGACTATCAAATACGACCTAAGGAACCATAGTCAACGCCCCACCATGATCGTTCCTAGTCTTTTGCATTTTACAGCCAAAAAACTAGAATTCCGCGCGTTTTCCATATTTTCGTGTGCTTTAGCGCACGCATTCCAAGGGGTCCCGGGAACCCCGAACCCCGATCGCCTAAAAAATTTCCGGGCCATCCAATATGACCTAAGGAACCATAGTAACCACCCCGCCATGATCGTTCCTCATTTTTTGCATTTTTCGGCCAAACAACTAGAATTCCGCGCGATTCCCATATTTTTGTGTGTTATAGCTCACGCCTTCCGAGTGGTCCCGGGACCTCCTGACCCCTATCGCCTAAAATTTTTCCGGACTATCAAATACGACCTAAGGAACCATATTATCTGCCCCGCCATGATCGTTCCTCTTTTTTTGAGTTTTTCGGCCAAACAACTAGAATTCCGCGCGATTCCCATATTTTTGTGTTTTATAGCCCACGCCTTCCGAGTGCGCCGGGCCGCCGGACTCGGATCGCCTAAAAACTTTTCGGGCCATCAATTAGGACCTAAGGAACCATAGTCACCGCCTCACCATGATCTTTCCACATTTTTTGCATGTTACTTAAAAAGACCTAGATTTTCGCCCGATTCCCATATTTTCGTGTGCTATACCCACGCATTCCGAGTGGTCCCAAGAGCCGCGGACGCCGATCGCCTAAAATTTTTTCGGGCAATCAAATACGTCCTAAGGAACCATAGTATCCTCCCCGCCATGATCGTTCCTTATTTTTTGCATTTTTCGGCCAAACAACTAGAATTCCGATCGATTCCCATATTTTTGTGTGTTATAGCCCACACCTTCCGAGTGGTCCCAGGACCTCAGGACACCTATCGCCTAAAATTTTTCCCGACTATCAAATACGACCTAAGGAACCATAGTCACCGCCCAGCCATGATCATTCCTCATTTGTTGCATTTTTCGGCCAAAAAACTAGAATTTCGCCCGATTACAATATTTTTGTGTGCTATTGCCCACCCTTCCCAGTGGTTCCGGGACCCCCGGACCCCGATCACCTAAAATTTTTCAGGGCCGTCAAATATGACCTAAGGAACAATATTAACCGCCTCTCCATCATCGTTTCTCATTTTTTGCATTTTTCGGCCAAAAAACTAGAATTACGCCCGATTCCCATATTTTCGTGTGCTATACCCATGCCTTCCAAGTGGTCCGGGGAGCCGCGGACCCCGATCGCCTAAAATTTTTCCGCCCTATCAAATACGACCTAAGGTACAATAGTCACCGCCCCACAATGATCGTTCCAAATGCTTTGCATTTTTTGGCCAAAAATCTAGAACTCCGCGCGATTTGCATATTTTCGTGTGCTATAGCTTACGCCTTCCGAGTGGTCCCTGGAGCCGTGGACCCCGATCGCTTAAAATTTTTCGGGCAATCAAATAAGACCTAAGGAACCATAGTCACCGCCCCGCCATGATCGTTCCTCATTTATTGCGTTATTCGGCCAAAAAACTAGAATTCCGCTCCATTACCATATATTTTTGTGTGCTACTGCCCACGCCTTCCGAGTGGGCCGGGCCGCCGGACTCGGATCGTCCAAAAAACTTTTCGGGCCATCAAATAGGACCTAAGGAACCATAGTCACCGCCTCGCCATGATCGTTCCTCATTTTTTGCATTTTTTGGCCAAAAAACTAGAATTTCGCCCGATTCCCATATTTTTGTGTGCTATCGCCCACGCCTTCCGAGTAGGTCGGGCCCCCCGGAGCCGGATTGCCTAAAAATTTTCCGGACTATCAAATACGACATAAGGAACCATAGTCACCGTCCCTCCATGATCGTTCCTAGTCTTTTGCATTTTTCAGCCAAAAAACTAGAATTCCGCGCGATTTTCATATTTTCGTGTGCTTTAGCCCACGCCTTCCAAGGGGTCCCGGGAACCCCGAACCCTGATCGCCTAAAAAATTTTCAGGCCATAAAATACGACCTAAGGAACCATAGTAACCACCCCGCCATGATCGTTCCTCATTTTTTGCGTTTTTTGGCCAAAGAACTAGAATTTCGCGCGATTCCCATATTTTTGTGTGTTATAGCCCACGCCTTCCGAGTGGTCCCGGGACCTCCTGACCCCTATCGCCTAAAAATTTTTCCGGACTATCAAATACGACCTAAGGAACCATAGTATCCGCCCCGCCATGATCGTTCCTCTTTTTTTGCATTTTTCGGCCAAACAACTAGAATTCCGCGCGATTCCCAAATTTTTGTGTGTTATAGCCCATGCCTTCCGAGTGGTCCTGGGACCTCCGGACCCCTATCGCCTAATATTTTTCCGGACTATCAAATAAGACCAAAGGAACCATAGTCACCACCCTTCCAAGATCTTTCCACATTTTTTGCATGTTACTGAAAAAGACCTAGAATTTCGCCCGATTCCCATATTTTCGTGTGCTTTAGCCCACGCCTTCCAAGGAGTCCCGGGAACCCCGAACCCCGATCGCCTAAAAATTGTCCGGGCAATCAAATACGACCTAAGGAACCATAGTATCCGCCCTGCCATGATCGTTCCTTATTTTTTGCGTTTTTCGGCCAAACAGCTAGAATTCCGCGCGATTCCCATATTTTTGTGTGTTATAGCCCACACCTTCCGAGTGGTCCCGGGACCTCAGGACCCCTATCGCCTAAAATTTTTCCGGACAATCAAATTCGACCTAAGGAACCATAGTCACCGCCCAGCCATGATCATTCCTCATTTGTTGCGTTTTTCGGCCAAAAAAAGTAGAATTCCGCCCGATTACAATATTTTGTGTGCTATTGCCCACTCTTCCCAGTGGTTCCGGGACCCTCGGACCCCGATCGCCTAAAATTTTTCTGGGCCGTCAAATACGACCTAAGGAACCATAGTAACCGCCCCGCCATCACCGTTTCTCATTTTTTGCATTTTTCGGCCAAAAAACTAGAATTACGCCCGATTCCCATATTTTCGTGTGCTATACCCACGCCTTCCAAGTTGTCCGGGAAGCCGCGGACCCCGATCGCCTAAAATTTTTCCGGACTATCAAATACGATCTAAGGTACCATAGTCACCGCCCCACCATGATCATTCCAAATGCTTTGCATTTTTGGCCAAAAAACTAGAACTCCGTGCGATTTGCATATTTTCGAGTGCTATAGCTTACGCCTTCCGAGTGGTCCCGGGAGCCGTGGACCCCGATGGCCTAAAATTTTCCGGGCCATCAAATAAGACCTAAGGAACCATAGTCACCTCCCCGCCATGATCGTTCCTCATTTTTTGCGTTTTTCGGCCAAACAACTAGAATTCCTCTCCATTACTATATTTTTGTGTGCTATTGCCCAAGCCTTCCGAGTGGGCCGGGCCGCCGGACTCGTATCGCCTAAAAGCTTTTTGGGCCATCAATTAGGACCTAAGGAACCATAGTCACCGCCTCGCCATGATCGTTCCTCATTTTTTGTATTTTTTGGCCAAAAAACTAGAATTCCGCCCGATTCCCATATTTTTGTGCGCTATCGCCCACGCCTTCCGAGTGGGTCGGGCCCCTCGGAGCCGGATCGCCTAAAAATTTTCCGGACTATAAAATACGACCTAAGGAACCATAGTCACCGCCCCGCCATGATCGTTCCTAGTCTTTTGTGTTTTTCAGCCAAAAAACTAGAATTCCGCGCGATTTCCATATTTTCGTGTGCTTTAGCCCACGCCTTCCGAGTGGTCCCGGGACCTCCTGACCCCTATTGCCTAATATTTTTCCGGACTATCAAATAAGACCAAAGGAGCCACAGTCACCACCATGCCAAGATCTTTTCACATTTTTTGCATGTTACTGAAAAAGACCTAGAATTCTGCCCGATTACAATATTTTTGTGTGCTGTTGCCACCCTTCCCAGTGGTTCCGGGACCCCCCGTCCCCGATCGCCTAAAATTTTTCCGGACCGTCAAATACGACCTAAGGAACCATAGTAGCCGCCCCGCCATCATCGTTTCTCATTTTTTGCATTTTTCGGACAAAAAACTAGAATTACGCCCGATTCCCATATTTTCGTGTGCTATACCCACGCCTTCCAAGTGGTCCGGGGAGCCGCGGACCCCGATCGCCTAAAAATTTTCCGGACTATCAAATACGACCTAAGGTACCATAGTCACAACCCCACCATGATCGTTCCAAATGCTTTTCATTTTTTGGCCAAAGAACTAGAACTCCGCGCGATTTGCATATTTTCGTGTGCTATAGCTTACGCCTTCCGAGTGGTTCAGGGAGCCGTGGACCCCGATCGCCTAAAATTTTCCGGGCCATTAAATAAGACCTAAGGAACCATAGTCACCTCCCCGCCATATTTTTGTGTGCTATTGCCCAAGCCTTCCGAGTGGGCCGGGCCGCCGGACTCGTATCGCCTAAAAACTTTTCGGGCCATCAATGAGGACCTAAGGAACCATAGTCACCGCCTCGCCATGATCGTTCCTCATTTTTTTGCATTTTTTGGCCAAAAAACTAGATTTCCGCCCGATTCCCATATTTTTGTGTGCGCCCACGCCTTCTGAGTGGGTCGGGCCCCCCGGAGCCGGATCGCCTAAAAATTTTCCGGTCAATCAAGTACGACCTAATGAACCATAGTCACCGCCTCGCCATGATCGTTCCTAGTCTTTTGCGTTTTTCAGCCAAAAAACTAGAATTCCACGGGATTTCCATATTTTTGAGTGCTTTAGCCCACGCCTTCCAAGGGGTCCCGGGAACCCCGAACCCCGGTCGCCTAAAATTTTCTGGGCCATCAAATATGACGTAAGGAACCATAGTAACCACCCCGCCATGATCGTTCCTCATTTATTGCGTTTTTCGGCCAAAAAATTAGAATTCCGCTCAATTACCATATTTTTGTGTGCTATTGCCCACGCCTTCTGAGTGCGCCGAGCCGCCGGACTCGGATCGCCTAAAAACTTTTTGGGCCATCAATTAGGACCTAAGGAACCATAGTCACCGCCTCGCTATGATCGTTCCTCATTTTTTGCATTTTTTGGCCAAAAAACTAGAATTCCGCCCGATTCCCATATTTTTGTGTGCTATCGCCCACGCCTTGCGAGTGGGTCGGGCCCCCCGGAGCCGGATCGCCTAAAAATTTTCCGGACTATCAAATACGACCTAAGGAACCATAGTCAACGCCCCACCATGATCGTTCCTAGTCTTTTGCATTTTACAGCCAAAAAACTAGAATTCCGCGCGTTTTCCATATTTTCGTGTGCTTTAGCGCACGCATTCCAAGGGGTCCCGGGAACCCCGAACCCCGATCGCCTAAAAAATTTCCGGGCCATCCAATATGACCTAAGGAACCATAGTAACCACCCCGCCATGATCGTTCCTCATTTTTTGCATTTTTCGGCCAAACAACTAGAATTCCGCGCGATTCCCATATTTTTGTGTGTTATAGCTCACGCCTTCCGAGTGGTCCCGGGACCTCCTGACCCCTATCGCCTAAAATTTTTCCGGACTATCAAATACGACCTAAGGAACCATATTATCTGCCCCGCCATGATCGTTCCTCTTTTTTTGAGTTTTTCGGCCAAACAACTAGAATTCCGCGCGATTCCCATATTTTTGTGTTTTATAGCCCATGCCTTCCGAGTGCGCCGGGCCGCCGGACTCGGATCGCCTAAAAACTTTTCGGGCCATCAATTAGGACCTAAGGAACCATAGTCACCGCCTCACCATGATCTTTCCACATTTTTTGCATGTTACTTAAAAAGACCTAGATTTTCGCCCGATTCCCATATTTTCGTGTGCTATACCCACGCATTCCGAGTGGTCCCAAGAGCCGCGGACGCCGATCGCCTAAAATTTTTTCGGGCAATCAAATACGTCCTAAGGAACCATAGTATCCTCCCCGCCATGATCGTTCCTTATTTTTTGCATTTTTCGGCCAAACAACTAGAATTCCGCTCGATTCCCATATTTTTGTGTGTTATAGCCCACACCTTCCGAGTGGTCCCAGGACCTCAGGACACCTATCGCCTAAAATTTTTCCAGACTATCAAATACGACCTAAGGAACCATAGTCACCGCCCAGCCATGATCATTCCTCATTTGTTGCATTTTTCGGCCAAAAAACTAGAATTTCGCCCGATTACAATATTTTTGTGTGCTATTGCCCACCCTTCCCAGTGGTTCCGGGACCCCCGGACCCCGATCACCTAAAATTTTTCAGGGCCGTCAAATATTGACCTAAGGAACAATATTAACCGCCTCTCCATCATCGTTTCTCATTTTTTGCATTTTTCGGCCAAAAAACTAGAATTACGCCCGATTCCCATATTTTCGTGTGCTATACCCATGCCTTCCAAGTGGTCCGGGGAGCCGCGGACCCCGATCGCCTAAAATTTTTCCGCCCTATCAAATACGACCTAAGGTACAATAGTCACCGCCCCACAATGATCGTTCCAAATGCTTTGCATTTTTTGGCCAAAAATCTAGAACTCCGCGCGATTTGCATATTTTCGTGTGCTATAGCTTACGCCTTCCGAGTGGTCCCTGGAGCCGTGGACCCCGATCGCTTAAAATTTTTCGGGCAATCAAATAAGACCTAAGGAACCATAGTCACCGCCCCGCCATGATCGTTCCTCATTTATTGCGTTATTCGGCCCAAAAACTAGAATTCCGCTCCATTACCATATATTTTTGTGTGCTACTGCCCACGCCTTCCGAGTGGGCCGGGCCGCCGGACTCGGATCGTCCAAAAAACTTTTCGGGCCATCAAATAGGACCTAAGGAACCATAGTCACCGCCTCGCCATGATCGTTCCTCATTTTTTGCATTTTTTGGCCAAAAAACTAGAATTTCGCCCGATTCCCATATTTTTGTGTGCTATCGCCCACGCCTTCCGAGTGGGTCGGGCCCCCCGGAGCCGGATTGCCTAAAAATTTTCCGGACTATCAAATACGACATAAGGAACCATAGTCACCGTCCCTCCATGATCGTTCCTAGTCTTTTGCGTTTTTCAGCCAAAAAACTAGAATTCCGCGCGATTTTCATATTTTCGTGTGCTTTAGCCCACGCCTTCCAAGGGGTCCCGGGAACCCCGAACCCTGATCGCCTAAAAATTTTTCAGGCCATAAAATACGACCTAAGGAACCATAGTAACCACCCCGCCATGATCGTTCCTCATTTTTTGCGTTTTTTGGCCAAAGAACTAGAATTTCGCGCGATTCCCATATTTTTGTGTGTTATAGCCCACGCCTTCCGAGTGGTCCCGGGACCTCCTGACCCCTATCGCCTAAAAATTTTCCGGACTATCAAATACGACCTAAGGAACCATAGTATCCGCCCCGCCATGATCGTTCCTCTTTTTTTGCATTTTTCGGCCAAACAACTAGAATTCCGCGCGATTCCCAAATTTTTGTGTGTTATAGCCCATGCCTTCCGAGTGGTCCTGGGACCTCCGGACCCCTATCGCCTAATATTTTTTCGGACTATCAAATAAGACCAAAGGAACCATAGTCACCACCCTTCCAAGATCTTTCCACATTTTTTGCATGTTACTGAAAAAGACCTAGAATTTCGCCCGATTCCCATATTTTCGTGTGCTTTAGCCCACGCCTTCCAAGGAGTCCCGGGAACCCCGAACCCCGATCGCCTAAAAATTTTCCGGGCAATCAAATACGAACTAAGGAACCATAGTATCCGCCCTGCCATGATCGTTCCTTATTTTTTGCGTTTTTCGGCCAAACAGCTAGAATTCCGCGCGATTCCCATATTTTTGTGTGTTATAGCCCACACCTTCCGAGTGGTCCCGGGACCTCAGGACCCCTATCGCCTAAAATTTTTCCGGACAATCAAATTCGACCTAAGGAACCATAGTCACCGCCCAGCCATGATCATTCCTCATTTGTTGCGTTTTTCGGCCAAAAAAAGTAGAATTCCGCCCGATTACAATATTTTGTGTGCTATTGCCCACTCTTCCCAGTGGTTCCGGGACCCTCGGACCCCGATCGCCTAAAATTTTTCTGGGCCGTCAAATACGACCTAAGGAACCATAGTAACCGCCCCGCCATCACCGTTTCTCATATTTTGCATTTTTCGGCCAAAAAACTAGAATTACGCCCGATTCCCATATTTTCGTGTGCTATACCCACGCCTTCCAAGTTGTCCGGGAAGCCGCGGACCCCGATCGCCTAAAATTTTTCCGGACTATCAAATACGATCTAAGGTACCATAGTCACCGCCCCACCATGATCATTCCAAATGCATTGCATTTTTGGCCAAAAAACTAGAACTCCGTGCGATTTGCATATTTTCGAGTGCTATAGCTTACGCCTTCCGAGTGGTCCCGGGAGCCGGGGACCCCGATGGCCTAAAATTTTCCGGGCCATCAAATAAGACCTAAGGAACCATAGTCATCGCCTCGCCATGATCGTTCCTCATTTTTTGCATTTTTTGGCCAAAAAACTAGAATTTCGCCCGATTCCCAAATTTTTGTGTGCTATCGCCCACGCCTTCCGAGTGGGTCAGGGCCCCCGGAGCCGGATCGCCTAAAAATTTTCCGGACTATCAAATACGACATAAGGAACCATAGTCACCGCCCCTCCATGATCGTTCCTAGTCTTTTGCGTTTTTCAGCCAAAAAACTAGAATTCCGCGCGATTTTCATATTTTCGTGTGCTTTAGCCCACGCCTTCCAAGGGGTCCCGGAAACCCCGAACCCTAATCGCCTAAAAATTTTCCAGGCCATAAAATACGACCTAAGGAACCATAGTAACCACCCCGCCATGATCGTTCCTCATTTTTTGCGTTTTTTGGCCAAAGAACTAGAATTCCGCGCGATTCCCATATTTTTGTGTGTTATAGCCCACGCCTTCCGAGTGGTCCCGGGACCTCCTGACCCCTATCGCCTAAAATTTTTCCGGACTATCAAATACGACCTAAGGAACCATAGTATCTGCCCCGCCATGATCGTTCCTCTTTTTTTGCATTTTTCGGCCAAACAACTAGAATTTCGCGCGATTCTCATATTTTTGTGTGTTATAGCCCATGCCTTCCGAGTGGTCCCGGGACCTCCGGACCCCTATCGCCTAATGTTTTTCCGGACTATCAAATAAGAACAAAGGAACCATAGTCACCACCCTGCCAAGATCTTTCCACATTTTTTGCATGTTACTGAAAAAGACCTAGAATTTCGCCCGATTCCCATATTTTCGTGTGCCATACCCACGCATTCCGAGTGGTCCCAAGAGCCGCGGACCCGAATCGCCTAAAATTTTTCCGGGCAATCAAATACGACCTAAGGAACCATAGTATCTACCCTGCCATGATCGTTCCTTATTTTTTGCGTTTTTCGGCCAAACAGCTAGAATTCCGCGCGATTCCCATATTTTTGTGTGTTATAGCCCACACCTTCCGAGTGGTCCCGGGACCTCAGGACCCCTATCGCCTAAAATTTTTCCGGACAATCAAATTCGACCTAAGGAACCATAGTCACCGCCCAGCCATGATCATTCCTCATTTGTTGCGTTTTTCGGCCAAAAAAGTAGAATTCCGCCCGATTACAATATTTTTGTGTGCTATTGCCCACTCTTCCCAGTGGTTCCGGGACCCCCGGACCCCGATCGCCTAAAATTTTTCTGGGCCGTCAAATACGACCTAAGGAACCATAGTAACCGCCCCGCCATCACCGTTTCTCATTTTTTGCATTTTTCGGCCAAAAAACTAGAATTACGCCCGATTCCCATATTTTCGTGTGCTATACCCACGCCTTCCAAGTTGTCCGGGAAGCCGCGGACCCCGATCGTCTAAAATTTTTTCGAACTATCAAATACGACATAAGGTACCATAGTCACCGCCCCAACATGATCATTCCAAATGCTTTGCATTTTTTGGCCAAAAAACTAGAACTCCGTGCGATTTGCATATTTTCGAGTGCTATAGCTTACGCCTTCCGAGTGGTCCCGGGAGCCGTGGACCCCGATCGCCTAAAATTTTCCGGGCCATCAAATAAGACCTAAGGAACCATATTCACCGCCCCTCCATGATCGTTCCTCATTTATTGCGTTTTTCGGCCAAAAAACTAGAATTTCGCTCGATTTCCATATTTTTGTGTGCTATTGCCCACGCCTTCCGAGTGGGCCGGGCCGCCGGACTCGGATCGCCTAAAAACTTTTCGGGCCATCAATTAGGACCTAAGGAACCATAGTCACCGCTTCGCCATGATCGTTCCTCATTTTTTGCAATTTTTGGGCAAAAAACTAGAATTCCCCCCGATTCACATATTTTTGTGTGCTATCGCCCACGCCTTCCGAGTGGGTCGGGCCCCCCGGAGCCGGATCGCTTAAAAATTTTCCGGACTATCAAATACGACCTATGGAACCATAGTCACCGCCCCGCCATGATCATTCCTAGACTTTTGCGTTTTTCAGCCAAAAAACTAAAATTCCGCGCGATTTCCATATTTTCGTGTGCTTTAGCCCACGCCTTCCAAGGGGTCCCGGGAACCCCGAACCCCGATCGCCTAAAAATTTTCCGGGCCATCAAATACGACATAAGGAACCATAGTAACCACCCCTCCATGATCGTTCCTCAATTTTTGCGTTTCTCGGCCAAACAACTAGAATTCCGCGCGATTCCCATATTTTTGTGTGTTATAGCCCACACCTTCCGAGTGGTCCCGGGACCTCCGGACCCCTATCGCCTAAAATTTTTCTGGACTATCAAATACGACCTAAGGAACCATAGTATCCGCCCCGCCATGATCGTTCCTCATTTTTTGCATTTTTCGGCCAAACAACTAGAATTCCGCGCGATCCCATATTTTTGTTTATTATAGCCCACGCCTTCCGAGTGGTCCCGGGTCTCCAGACCCCTATCGCCTAAAATTTTTCCGGACTATCAAATACGACCTAAGGAACCATAGTCACCGCCCAGCCATGATCATTCCTCATTTGTTGCGTTTTTCCGCCAAAAAACTAGAATTCCGCCTGATTACAATATTTTTCAGTGCTATTGCCCACCCTTCCAAGTGGTTCCGGGACCCCCGGATCCCGATCACTTAAAATTTTTCCTGGCCGTCAAATACGACCTAAGGAACCATAGTAACCGCCCCGCCATCATCGTTTCTCATTTTTTGCATTTTTCGGCCATAAAACTAGAATTACACCAGATTCCCATATTTTCGTGTGCTATACCCACGCCTTCCAAGTGGTCCGGGGAGTCGCGGACCCCGATCGCCTAAAATTTTTCCGGACAATCAAATAGGACCTAAGGTACCATAGTCACCGCCCCACCATGATCGTTCCAAATGCTTTGCATTTTTTGGCCAAAAAATTAGAACTCCGCTCGATTTGCATATTTTCGTGTGCTATAGCTTACGCCTTCCGACTGTCCCGGGAGCCGTGGACCCTGATCGCCTAAAATTTTCCGGGCCATCAAATACGACCTAAGGAACCATAGTCACCGCCCCGCCATGATCGCTCCTCATTTTTTGCGTTTTTCAGCCAAAAAACTAGAATTCCGCACGATTTCCATATTTTCGTGTGCTTTAGCCCACGCCTTCCAAGGGGTCCCGGGAACCCCGAACCCCGATCGCCTAAAAAATTTTGGGGCCATCAAATACGACCTAAGGAACCATAGTAACCACCCCGCCATGATCGTTCCTCATTTTTTGCGTTTTTCGGCCAAACAACTAGAATTCCGCGCGATTCCCATATTTTTGTGTGTTATAGCCCACGCCTTCCGAGTGGTCCCGGGACCTCCTGACCCCTATCGCCTAAAATTTTTCCGGGCTGTCAAATACGACCTAAGGAACCATAGTAACCGCCCCGCCATCATCGTTTCTCATTTTCTGCATTTTTCGGCCAAAAAACTTGAGTTACTCCCGATTCCCATATTTTCGTGTGCTATACCCACGCCTTCCAACTGGTCCGGGGAGCCGCGGACCCCTATCGCCTAAAATTTTTCCGGACTATCAAATACGACCTAAGGTACCATAGTCACCGCCGCACCATGATCGATCCAAATGCTTTCGTTTTTCGGCCAAAAAACTAGAACTCCGCGCGATTTGCATATTTTAGTGTGCTATAGCTTACGCCTTCCGAGTGGTCCCGGGAGCCGTGGACCCCGATCGGCTAAAATTTTCTAGGCCATCAAATACGACCTAAGGAACCATAGTCACCGCCCCGCCATGATCGTTCCTCATTTATTGCGTTTTTCGGCCAAAAAACTAGAATTCCGCTCGATTACCATTTTTTGTGTGCTATTGCCCACGCGTTCCGAGTGGGCCGGGCCGCCGGACTCGGATCGCCTAAAAATTTTTCGGGCCATCAATTAGGACCTAAGGAACCATAGTCACCGTCACGCCATGATCGTTCCTCATTTTTTGCATTTTTTGGCCAAAAAACTAGAATTCTGCCCGATTCCTATATTTTTGTGTGCTATCGCCCACGCCTTCCGAGTGGGTCGGGCCCCCCGGAGCTGGATAGCCTAAAAATTTTCCGGACTGTAAAATACGACCTAAGGAACCATAGTCACCGCCCCGCCATGATCGTTCCTAGTCTTTTGCATTTTTCAGCCAAAAAACTAGAATTCCGTGCGATTTCCATATTTTTGTGTGCTTTAGCCCACGCCTTCCAAGGGGTCCCGGGAACCCCGAACCCCGATCGCATAAAAATTTTTCGGGCCATCAAATACAACCTAAGTAACTATAGTAACCACCCCACCATGATCGTTCCTCATTTTTTGCATTTTTCGGCCAAACAACTAGAATTCCGCGCGATTCCCATATTTTTGTGTGTTATAGCCCACGCCTTCCGAGTGGTCCCGGGACCTCCTGACCCCTATCGCCTAAAATTTTTCAGGACTATGAAATATGACCTAAGGAACTATAGTATCCGCCCCGCCATGATCGTTCCTCATTTTTTGCGTTTTTCGGCCAAACAACTAGATTTCCGCGCGATTCCCATATTTTTGTGTGTTATAGCCCACGCCTTCCGAATGGTCCCTGGACCTCCGGACCCCTATCGCCTAATATTTTTCCGGACTATCAAATAAGACCAAAGGAACCATAGTCACTGCCCTGCCAAGATCTTTCCACATTTTTTGCATGTTACTGAAAAAGACTTAGAATTTCGCCCGATTCCCATATTTTCGTGTGCTATACCCACGCATTCCGAGTGGTCCCAAGAGCCGCGGACCCCGATCGCCTAAAATTTTTCCGGGCAATCAAATATGACCTAAGGAACCATAGTATCCGCCCCGCCATGATCGTTCCTTATTTTATGCGTTTTTCGGCCAAACAACTAGAATTTCGCGCGATTCCCATATTTTTGTGTGTTATAGCCCACGCCTTCCGAGTGGTCCCGGGACCTTCGGACCCCTATCGCCTAAAATTTTTCCGGACTATCAAATACGACCTAAGGAACCATAGTATCCGCCCTGCCATGATCGTTCCTCATTTTTCACGTTTTTCGGCCAAACAACTAGAATTCGGCGCTATCCCATATTTTTGTGTGTTATACCCCACACCTTCCGAGTGGGCCCGGGTCTCCGGACCCCTATCGCCTAAAATTTTCCAGCCTATCAAATAAGACCTAAGGAACCATAGTTACCGCCCAGCCATGATCGTTCCTAGTTTTTTCCGTTTTTCGGCCAAAAAACTAGAATTCCGCGCGATTCCCATATTTTCGTGTCCTATAGCCCACGCCTTCCATGTGAACCCAGGAACTCCGAACCCCTATCGCCTAAAATTTTTTGGGCCATCAAATACGACCTAAGGAACCATAGTCACTGCCCCGCCATGATCGTTCCTCATTTATTGCGTTTTTCGGCCAAAAAACTAGAATTCCGCTCGATTACCTTTTTTTATGTGCTATTGCCCTCGCCTTCCAAGTGGGCCGGGCTGCCAGACTCGGATCGCCTAAAAAATTTTCGGGCCATCAATAAGGACCTAAGGAACCATAGTCACTGCCTCGCCATGATCGTTCCTCATTTTTTGCATTTTTTGGCCAAAAAACTAGAATTCCGCATGATTCCCATATTTTTGTGTGCTATCGCCCACGCCTTCCGAGTGGGTCGGGCCCCCCAGAGCCGGATCGCCTAAAAATTTTCCGGACTATCAAATAGGACCTAAGGAACAATAGTCACCGCCCCGCCATGATCGTTCCTAGTCTTTTGCGTTTTTCAGCCAAAAAACTAGAATTTCGTGAGATTTCCATATTTCCGTGTGCTTTAGCCCACGCCTTCCAAGGGGTCCTGGGAACCCCGAACCCCGATCTCCTAAAAATTTTCCGGGCCATCAAATACGACCTAAGGAACCATAGTAACCACCCCGCCATGATCATTCCTCATTTTTTGCGTTTTTCGGCCGAACAACTAGAATTCCGCGCGATTCCCATATTTTTGTGTTTTATAGCCCACGCCTTCCGAGTGGTCCCGGGACCTCCTCACCCCTATCGCCTATTATTTTTCCGGACTATCAAATACGACCTAAGGAACCATAGTATCCGCCCCGCAATGATCGTTCCTCATTTTTTGCGTTTTTCGGCCAAACAACTAGAATTTCGCGCGATTCCCATATTTTTGTGTGTTATAGCCCACACCTTCCGAGTGGTCCCGGGACCTCCGGACCCCTATCGCCTAAAATTTTTCCGGACTATCAAATACGACCTAAGGAACCATAGTATCCGCCTCGCCATGATCGTTCCTCATTTTTTGCGTTTTTCGGCCAGACAACTAGAATTCCGCGCTATCCCATATTTTTGTGTGTTATAGTCCACGCCTTCCGAGTGGTCCCGGGACCTCCGGACCCCTGTCGCCTAAAATTTTTCCGGACTATCAAATACGACCTAAGGAACCATAGTATCCACCCCGCCATGATCGTTCCTCATTTTTCGCGTTTTTCGGCCAAACAACTAGAATTCCGCGCTATCCCATATTTTTGTGTGTTATAGCCCACACCTTCCGAGTGGTCCCG
Organism: Nicotiana tabacum; assembly: GCF_000715075.1. Classification (NCBI taxonomy): domain Eukaryota; kingdom Viridiplantae; phylum Streptophyta; class Magnoliopsida; order Solanales; family Solanaceae; genus Nicotiana; species Nicotiana tabacum. The sequence continues at coordinate 233,506 of NW_027438297.1, forward strand.
GGTCTCCCGACCCCTATCGCCTAAAATTTTCCGGACTATCAAATAAGACCTAAGGAACCATAGTTACCGCCCAGCCATGATCGTTCCTAGTTTTTTCCATTTTTTCGGCCAAAAAACTAGAATTCCGCGCGATTCCCATATTTTCGTGTCCTATAGCCCACGCATTCCAAGTGAACCCAGGAACTCCGAACCCCTATCGCCTAAAATTTTTCCGGACTATCAAATACGACCTAAGGAACCATAGTCACCGCCCAGCCATGATCATTCCTCATTTGTTGCATTTTTCGGCCAAAAAACTATAATTCCGTCCGATTACAATATTTTTGTGTGCTATTGCCCACCCTTCCAAGTGGTTCCGGGACCCCCGGACCCCGATCGCCTAAAATTTTTCCGGGCCGTCAAATACGACCTAAGGAACCATAGTAACCGCCCCGCCATCATCGTTTCTCATTTTTTGCATTTTTCGGCCATCAAACTAGAATTACGCCCGATTCCCATATTTTCGTGTGCTATACCCACGCCTTCCATGTGGTCTGGGGAGCCGCGGACCCCGATCGCCTAAAACTTTTTCGGACTATCAAATACGACCTAAGGTACCATAGTCACCGCCTCACCATGATCGTTCCAAATGCTTTGCATTTTTCGGCCAAAAAACTAATATTCCGCGCGATTTGCATATTTTAGTGTGCTATAGCTTACGCCTTCCGAGTGGTCCCGGGAGCCGTGGGCCCCGATCGCCTAAAATTTTCCGGGCCATCAAATACGACCTAAGGAACCATAGTCACCGCCCCGCCATGATCGTTCCTCATTTATTGCGTTTTTCGGCCAAAAAAGTAGAATTCCGCTCGATTACCTTTTTTTGTGTGCTATTGCCCTCGCCTTCCGAGTGGGCCGGGCCGCCTAACTCGGATCGCCTAAAAAATTTTCGGGCCATCAATAAGGACCTAAGGAACCATAGTCACCGCCTCGCCATGATCGTTCCTCATTTTTTGCATTTTTTGGCCAAAAAACTAGAATTCCGCATGATTCCCATATTTTTGTGTGCTATCGCCCACGCCTTCCGAGTGGGTCGGGCCCCCCGGAGCCGTATCGCCTAAAAATTTTCTCGGACTATCAAATAGGACCTAAGGAACAATAGTCACCGCCCCGCCATGATCGTTCCTAGTCTTTTGCGTTTTTCAGCCAAAAAACTAGAATTCCGAGACATTTCCATATTTCCGTGTGCTTTAGCCCACGCCTTCCAAGGGGTCCTGGGAACCCCGAACCCCGATCGCCTAAAAATTTTCTGGGCCATCAAATACGACATAAGGAACCATAGTAACCACCCCGCCATGATCGTTCCTCATTTTTTGCATTTTTCGGCCGAACAACTAGAATTCCGCGCGATTCCCATATTTTTGTGTTTTATAGCCCACGCCTTCCGAGTGGTCCCGGGACCTCCTCACCCCTATCGCCTATTATTTTTCCGGACTATCAAATACGACCTAAGGAACCATAGTATCCGCCCCGCAATGATCGTTCCTCATTTTTTGCGTTTTTCGGCCAAACAACTAGAATTTCGCGCGATTCCTATATTTTTGTGTGTTATAGCCCACACCTTCCGAGTTGTCCCGGGACCTCCGGACCCCTATCGCCTAAAATTTTTCCGGACTATGAAATACGACCTAAGGAACCATTGTATCCGCCCCGCCATGATCGTTCCTCATTTTTTGCGTTTTTCGGCCAGACAACTAGAATTCCGCGCTATCCCATATTTTTGTGTGTTATAGTCCACGCCTTCCGAGTGGTCCCGGGAACTCCGGACCCCTGTCGCCTAAAATTTTTCCGGACTATCAAATACGACCTAAGGAACCATAGTATCCACCCCGCCATGATCGTTCCTCATTTTTCGCATTTTTCGGCCAAACAACTAGAATTCCGCGCTATCCCATATTTTTGTGTGTTATAGCCCACACCTTCCGAGTGGTCCCGGGTCTCCCGACCCCTATCGCCTAAAATTTTCCGGACTATCAAATAAGACCTAAGGAACCATAGTTACCGCCCAGCCATGATCGTTCCTAGTTTTTTCCGTTTTTCGGCCAAAAAACTAGAATTCCGCGCGATTCCCATATTTTCGTGTCCTATAGCCCACGCATTCCAAGTGAACCCAGGAACTCTGAACCCCTATCGCCTAAAATTTTTCCGGACTATCAAATACGACCTAAGGAACCATAGTCACCGCCCAGCCATGATCATTCCTCATTTGTTGCGTTTTTCGGCCAAAAAACTAGAATTTCGCCCGATTAAAATATTTTTGTGTGCTATTGCCCACCCTTCCAAGTGGTTCCGGGACCCCCGGACCCCGATCGCCTAAAATTTTTCCGGGCCGTCAAATACGACCTAAGGAACTATAGTAACCGCCCCGCCATCATCGTTTCTCATTTTTTGCATTTTTCAGCCAACAAACTAGAATTACGCCCGATTCCCATATTTTCGTGTGCTATACCCACGCCTTCCATGTGGTCCGGGGAGCCGCGGACCCCGATCGCCTAAAACTTTTTCGGACTATCAAATACGACCTAAGGTACCATAGTCACCGCCTCACCATGATCGTTCCAAATGCTTTGCATTTTTCGGCCAAAAAACTAAAATTCCGCGCGATTTGCATATTTTAGTGTGCTATAGCTTACGCCTTCCGAGTGGTCCCGGGAGCCGTGGGCCCCGATCGCCTAAAATTTTCCGGGCCATCAAATACGACCTAAGGAACCATAGTCACCGCCCCGCCATGATCGTTCCTCATTTATTGCGTTTTTCGGCCAAAAAACTAGAATTCCGCTCGATTCCCTTTTTTTGTGTGCTATTGCCCTCGCCTTCCGAGTGGGCCGGGACGCCTAACTCGGATCGCCTAAAAAATTTTCGGGCCATCAATAAGGACCTAAGGAACCATAGTCACCGCCTCGCCATGATCGTTCCTCATTTTTTGCATTTTTTGGCCAAAAAACTAGAATTCCGCATGATTCCCATATTTTTGTGTGCTATCGCCCACGCCTTCCGAGTGGGTCGGGCCCCCCGGAGCCGTATCGCCTAAAAATTTTCCGGACTATCAAATAGGACCTAAGGAACAATAGTCACCGCCCCGCCATGATCGTTCCTAGTCTTTTGCGTTTTTCAGCCAAAAAACTAGAATTCCGTGACATTTCCATATTTCCGTGTGCTTTAGCCCACGCCTTCCAAGGGGTCCTGGGAACCCCAAACCCCGATCGCCTAAAAATTTTCTGGGCCATCAAATACGACCTAAGGAACCATAGTAACCACCCCGCCATGATCGTTCCTCATTTTTTGCATTTTTCGGCCGAACAACTAGAATTCCGCGCGATTCCCATATTTTTGTGTTTTATAGCCCACGCCTTCCGAGTGGTCCCGGGACCTCCTCACCCCTATCGCCTATTATTTTTCCGGACTATCAAATACGACCTAAGGAACCATAGTATCCGCCCCGCAATGATCGTTCCTCATTTTTTGCGTTTTTCGGCCAAACAACTAGAATTTCGCGCGATTCCCATATTTTTGTGTGTTATAGCCCACACCTTCCGAGTGGTCCCGGGACCTCCGGACCCCTATCGCCTAAAATTTTTCCGGACTATCAAATACGACCTAAGGAACCATAGTATCCGCCCCGCCATGATCGTTCCTCATTTTTTGCGTTTTTCGGCCAGACAACTAGAATTCCGCGCTATCCCATATTTTTGTGTGTTATAGTCCACGCCTTCCGAGTGGTCCCGGGACCTCCGGACCCCTGTCGCCTAAAATTTTTCCGGACTATCAAATACGACCTAAGGAACCATAGTATCCACCCCGCCATGATCGTTCCTCATTTTTCGCGTTTTTCGGCCAAACAACTAGAATTCCGCGCTATCCCATATTTTTGTGTGTTATAGCCCACACCTTCCGAGTGGTCCCGGGTCTCCCGACCCCTATCGCCTAAAATTTTCCGGACTATCAAATAAGACCTAAGGAACCATAGTTACCGCCCAGCCATGATCGTTCCTAGTTTTTTCCATTTTTCGGCCAAAAAATTAGAATTCCGCGCGATTCCCATATTTTCGTGTCCTATAGCCCACGCATTCCAAGTGAACCCAGGAACTCCGAACCCCTATCGCCTAAAATTTTTCCGGACTATAAAATACGACCTAAGGAACCATAGTCACCGCCCAGCCATGATCATTCCTCATTTGTTGCGTTTTTCGGCCAAAAAACTAGAATTTCGCCCGATTACAATATTTTTGTGTGCTATTGCCCACCCTTCCAAGTGGTTCCGGGACCCCCGGACCCCGATCGCCTAAAATATTTCCGGGCCGTCAAATACGACCTAAGGAACTATAGTAACCGCCCCACCATCATCGTTTCTCATTTTTTGCATTTTTCGGCCAACAAACTAGAATTACGCCCGATTCCCATATTTTCATGTGCTATACCCACGCCTTCCAAGTGGTCCGGGGAGCCGCGGACCCCGATCGCCTTAAACTTTTCCGGACTATCAAATACGACCTAAGGTACCATAGTCACCACCTCACCATGATCGTTCCAAATGCTTTGCATTTTTCGGCCAAAAAACTAGAATTCTGCGCGATTTGCATATTTTAGTGTGCTATAGCTTACGCCTTCCGAGTGGTCCCGGGAGCCGTGGACCCCGATCGCCTAAAATTTTCCGGGCCATCAAATACGACCTAAGGAACCATAGTCACCGCCCCGCCATGATCGTTCCTCATTTATTGCGTTTTTCGGCCAAAAAACTAGAATTCCGCTCGATTATCTTTTTTTGTGTGCTATTGCCCTCGCCTTCCGAGTGGGCCGGGCCGCCGGACTCGGATCGCCTAAAAAATTTTCGGGCCATCAATAAGGACCTAAGGAACCATAGTCACCGCCTCGCCATGATCGTTCCTCATTTTTTACATTTTTTGGCCAAAAAACTAGAATTCCGCATGATTCCCATATTTTTGTGTGCTATCGCCCACGCCTTCCGAGTGGGTCGGGCCCCCCGGAGCCAGATCGCCTAAAAATTTTCCGGACTATTTAATAGGACCTAAGGAACCATAGTCACTGCCCCGCCATGATCGTTCCTAGTCTTTTGCGTTTTTCAGCCAAAAAACTAGAATTCCGCGAGATTTCCATATTTCTGTGTGCTTTAGCCCACGCCTTCCAAGGGGTCCTGGGAACCCAGAACCCCGATCGCCTAAAAATTTTCTGGGCCATCAAATACGACCTAAGGAACCATTGTAACCACCCCGCCATGATCGTTCCTCATTTTTTGCGTTTTTTGGCCGAACAACTAGAATTCCGCGCGATTCCCATATTTTTGTGTTTTATAGCCCATGCCTTCCGAGTGGTCCCGGGACCTCCTCACCCCTATCGCCTATTATTTTTCCGGACTATCAAATACGACCTAAGGAACCATAGTATCCGCCCCGAAATGATCGTTCCTCATTTTTTGCGTTTTTCGGCCAAAAGACTAGAATTTCGCGCGATTCCCATATTTTTGTGTGTTATAGCCCACACCTTCCGAGTGGTCCCGGGACCTCCGGACCCCTATCGCCTAAAATTTTTTCGGACTATCAAATACGACCTAAGGAACTATAGTATCCGCCCCGCCATGATCGTTCCTCATTTTTTGCATTTTTCGACAAGACAACTAGAATTCCGCGCTATCCCATATTTTTGTGTGTCACGCCTTCCGAGTGGTCGCGGGTCTCCGGACCCCTATCGCCTAAAATTTTTCCGGACTATCAAATAAGACCTAAGGAACCATAGTCACCCCCCAGCCATGATCGTTCCAAGTTTTTTCCTTTTTTCGGCCAAAAAACTAGAATTCCGCGCGATTCCCATATTTTCGTGTCCTATAGCCCACGCCTTCGAAGTGAACCCGGGAACTCCGGACCCCTATCACCTAAAATTTTTCCGGACTATCAAATACGACCTAAGGAACCATAGTCACCGCCCAGCCATGATCATTCCTCATTTGTTGCGTTTTTCGGCCAAAAAACTAGAATTCCGCCCGATTACAATATTTTTGTGTGCTATTGCCCACCCTTCCAAGTGGTACCGGGACCCCCGGACCCCGATCGCCTAAAAAAATTTCGGGTCGTCAAATATGACCTAAGGAACCATAGTAACCGCCCGCCATCATCATTTCTCATTTTTTGCATTTTTCGGCCAAAAACTAGAATTACGCCCGATTCCCATATTTTCGTGTGCTATACCACGCCTTCCAAGTGGTCCGGGTAGCCGCGGACCCCGATCGCCTAAAATTTTTCCGGACTATCAAATACAACCTAAGGTACCATAGTCACTGCCCCACCATGATCGTTCCAAATGCTTTGCAGTTTTCGGCCAAAAAACTAGAACTCCGCGCGATTTGCATATTTTCGTGTGTTATAACTTACGCCTTCCGAGTGGTCCCGGGAGCCGTGGACCCCGATCGCCTAAAATTTTACGGGCCATCAAATACGACCTAAAGAACCATAGTCACCACCCCGCCATGATCGTTCCTCATTTATTGTGTTTTTCGGCAAAAAAACTAGAATTCCGCTCGATTACCATATTTTTGTGTGCTATTGCCCACGCCTTCCGAGTGGGCCGGGCCGTCGGACTCGGATCGCCTAAAAACTTTTCGGGCCATCAATTAGGACCTAAGTAACCATAGTCACCGCCTCGCCATAATCGTTCCTCATTATTTGTATTTTTTGGCCAAAAAACTAGAATTCTGCCCGATTCCCATATTTTTGTGTGCTATCGCCCACGCCTTCCGAGTGGGTCGGGCCTCCCGGGGCCGGATCGCCTAAAAATTTTCCGGACTATCAAATACGACCTAAGGAACCATAGTCACCGCCCCGCCATGATCGTTCCTTGCCTTTTGCGTTTTTCAGATAAAAAACTAGAATTCCGCGCGATTTCCATATTTTTGTGTGCTTTAGCTCACGCCTTCCAAGGGGTCCCGGGAACCCCGATCGCCTAAAATACGACCTAAGAAACCATAGTAACCCCCCGCCATGATCGTTCCTCATTTGTTGCATTTTTCGGCCAAACAACTAGAATTCCGCGCGATTCCCATATTTTTGTGTGTTATAGCCCACGCCTTCCAAGTGGTCCCGGGACCTCCGGACCCCTATTGCCTAAAATTTTTCCGGACTATCAAATACGACCTAAGGAACCATAGTATCCGCCCGGCCATGATCGTTCCTCATTTTTTGCGTTTTTCGGCCAAACAACTAGAATTCCGCGCTATCCCACATTTTTGTATGTTATAGCCCACGCCTTCCGAGTGGTCCCGGGTCTCCGGACCCCTATCGTCTAAAATTTTTCCGGACTATCAAATAAGACCTAAGGAACCATAGTCACCGCCCAGCCATGATCGTTCCTCGTTTTTTCCGTTTTTCGGCCAAAAATTTAGAATTCCGTGCGATTCCCATATTTTCGTGTCCTATAGCCCAAGCCTTCGAAGTGAACTCGGGAACTCCGGACCCCTATCGCCTAAAAATTTTCCGGACTATCAAATACGACATAAGGAACCATAGTCACCACCCAGCCATGATCATTCCTCATTTGTTGCATTTTTCGGCCAAAAAACTAATTCCGCCCGATTACAATATTTTTGTGTGCTATTGCCCACCCTTCCAAGTGGTTCCGGGACCCCCGGACCCCAATCGCCTAAAATATTTTCGGGCCGTCAAATACGACCTAAGGAACCATAGTAACCGCCCGCCATCATCGTTTCTTATTTTTTGCATTTTTCGGCCAAAAAACTAGAATTACGCCCGATTCCCATATTTTCGTGTGCTATACCACGCCTTCCAAGTGGTCCGGGGAGCCGCGGACCCCGATCGCCTAAAATTTTTCCGGACTATCAAATACGACCTAAGGTACCATAGTCACCGCCCCACCATGATCGTTCCAAATGCTATGCATTTTTCGGCCAAAAAACTAGAACTCCGCGCGATTTGCATATTTTCGTGTGCAATAGCTTACGCCTTCCGAGTGGTCCCGGGAGCCGTGGACCCCGATCGCCTAAAATTTTTTGGGCCATCAAATACGACCTAAAGAACCATAGTCACCGCCCCGCCATGATCGTTCCTCATTTATTGCGTTTATCGACCAAAAAACTAGAATTCCGCTCGATTACCATATTTTTGTGTGCTATTGCCCACGCCTTCCGAGTGGGCCGGGCCGCCGGACTCGGATCGCCTAAAAATATTTCGGGCCATCAATTAGGACCTAAGGAACCATAGTCACCGCCTTTCCATGATCGTTCCTCATTTTTTGTATTTTTTGGCCAAAAAACTAGAATTCCGCCCGATTCCCATAATTTTGTGTGCTATCGCCCACGCCTTCCAAGTGGGTCGGGCCCCCCGGAGCCGGATCGCCTAAAAATTTTCTGGACTATCAAATACGACTTAAGGAACCATAGTCACCGCCCCTCCATGATCGTTCCTAGTCTTTTGTGTTTTTCAGCCAAAAAACTAGAATTCCGCGCGATTTCCATATTTTCGTGTGCTTTAGCCCACGCCTTCCAAGGGGTCCCGGGAACCCCGAACCCCGATCGCCTAAAACTTTTCCGGGCCATCAAATACGACCTAAGGAACCATAGTAACCACACCGCCATGATCGTTCCTCATTTTTTGCGTTTTTCGGCAGAACATCTAGAATTCCGCGCGATTTCCATATTTTTGTGTGTTATAGCCCACGTCTTCCGAGTGGTCCCGGGACCTCCTGACCCCTATCGCCTAAAAATTTTTCGGACAATCAAATACGACCTAAGGAACCATAGTATCCGCCCCGCCATGATCGTTCCTTATTTTTTGCGTTTTTCGGCCAAACAACTAGAATTCCGCGCGATTCCCATATTTTTGTGTGTTATAGCCCACGCCTTCCGAGTGGTCCCGGGACCTCCGGACCCCTATCGCCTAAAATTTTTCCGGACTATCAAATACGACCTAAGGAACCATAGTATCCGCCCCGCCATGATCGTTCCTCATTTTTTGCGTTTTTCGGCCAAACAACTAGAATTCCGCGATATCCCACATTTTTGTGTGTTATAGCCCACGCCTTCCGAGTGGTCCCGGGTCTCCGGACCCCTATCGCCTAAAATTTTTCCGGACTATAAAATAAGACCTAAGGAACCATAGTTACCGCCCAGCCATGATCGTTCCTCGTTTTTTCCGTTTTTCGGCCAAAAAACTAGAATTCCGTGCGATTCCCATATTTTCGTGTCTTATAGCCCAAGCCTTCGAAGTGAACCCGGGAACTCCGGACCCCTATCGCCTAAAAATTTTCCGGACTATCAAATACAACCTAAGGAACATATTCACCGCCCAGCCATGATCATTCCTCATTTGTTGCGTTTTTCGGCCAAAAAACTAATTCCGCCCGATTACAATATTTTTGTGTGCTATTGCCCACCCTTCCAAGTGGTTCCGGGACCACCGGACCCCAATCGCCTTAAATATTTTCTGGACTATCAAATACGACCTAAGGAACCATAGTCACCACCCCTCCATGATCGTTCCTTGTCTTTTGCGTTTTTCAGCCAAAAAACTAGAATTCCGCGCGATTTCCATATTTTCGTGTGCTTTAGCCCACGCCTTCCAAGGGGTCCCGGGAACCCCGATCGCCTAAAACTTTTCCGGGCCATCAAATACGACCTAAGGAACCATAGTAACCACCCCGCCATGATCGTTCCTCATTTTTTGCATTTTTCGGCCGAACATCTAGAATTCCGCGCAATTTCCATATTTTTGTGTGTTATAGCCCCCACCTTCCGAGTGGTCCCGGGACCTCCTGACCCCTATCGCCTAAAATTTTTTCGGACTATCAAATACGACCTAAGGAACCATAGTATCCGCCCCGCCATGATCGTTCCTTATTTTTTGCGTTTTTCGGCCAAACAACTAGAATTCCGCGCGATTCCCATATTTTTGTGTGTTATAGCCCACGCCTTCCGAGTGGTCCCGGGACCTCCGGACCCCTATCGCCTAAAATTTTTCCGGACTATCAAATACGACCTAAGGAACCATAGTATCCGCCCCGCCATGATCGTTCCTCATTTTTTGCGTTTTTCGGCCAAACAACTAGAATTCCGCGCTATCCCAACTTCTTTGTGTGTTATAGCCCACGCCTTCCGAGTGGTCCCGGGTCTCCGGACCCCTATCGCCTAAAATTTTTCCGGACTATCAAATAAGACCTAAGGAACCATAGTTACCGCCCAGCCATGATCGTTCCTCGTTTTTTCCGTTTTTCGGCCAAAAAACTAGAATTCCGTGCGATTCCCATATTTTCGTGTCCTATAGCCCAAGCCTTCGAAGTGAACCCGGGAACTCCGGACCCCTATCGCCTAAAAATTTTGCGGACTATCAAATATGACCTAAGGAACCATAGTCACCGCCCAGACATGATCATTCCTCATTTGTTGCGTTTTTCGGCCAAAAAACTAATTCCGCCCGATTACAATATTTTTGTGTGCTATTGCCCACCCTTCCAAGTGGTTCCGGGACCACCGGACGCCAATCGCCTAAAATATTTTCTGGACTATCAAATACGACCTAAGGAACCATAGTCACCGCCCCTCCATGATCGTTCCTAGTCTTTTGCGTTTTTCAGCCAAAAAACTAGAATTCCGCGCGATTTCCATATTTTCGTGTGCTTTAGCCCACGCCTTCCAAGGGGTCCCGGGAACCCCGAACCCCGATCACCTAAAACTTTTCCGGGCCATCAAATACGACCTAAGGAACCATAGTAACCACCCCGCCATGATCGTTCCTCATTTTTTGCATTTTTCGGCCGAACATCTAGAATTCCGCGCGATTTCCATATTTTTGTGTGTTATAGCCCACGCCTTCCGAGTGGTCCCGGGTCTCCGGACACCTATCGCCTAAAATTTTTTCGGACTATCAAATAAGACCTAAGGAACCATAGTTACCGCCCAGCCATGATCGTTCCTCGTTTTTTCCGTTTTTCGGCCAAAAAACTAGAATTCCGTGCGATTCCCATATTTTCGTGTCCTATAGCCCAAGCCTTCGAAGTGAACCCGGGAACTCCGGACCCCTATCGCCTAAAAATTTTCTGGACTATCAAATATGACTAAGGAACCATAGTCACCGCCCAGCCATGATCATTCCTCATTTGTTGCGTTTTTCGGCCATAAAACTAATTCCGCCCGATTACAATATTTTTGTGTGCTATTGCCCACCCTTCCAAGTGGTTCCGGGACCACCGGTCCCCAATCGCCTAAAATATTTTCGGGCCGTCAAATACGACCTAAGGAACCATAGTAACCGCCCGCCTTCATCGTTTCTCATTTTTTGCATTTTTCGGCCAAAAAACTAGAATTACGCCCGATTCCCATATTTTCGTGTGTTATACCACGCCTTCCAAATGGTCAGGGGAGCCGCGGACCCCGATCGCCTAAAAGTTTTTCGGACTATCAAATACGACCTAAGGTACCATAGTCACCGCCCCACCATGATCGTTCCAAATGCTTTGCATTTTTGGCCAAAAAAATAGAACTCCGCGCGATTTGCATATTTTCGTGTGCAATAGCTTACGCCTTCCGAGTGGTCCCGGGATCCGTGGACCCCGATCGCCTAAAATTTTTCGGGCCATCAAATATGACCTAAAGAACCATAGTCACCGCCCCGCCATGATCGTTCCTCATTTATTGCGTTTATCGACCAAAAAACTAGAATTCCGCTCGATTACCATATTTTTGTGTGCTATTGCCCACGCTTTCCGAGTGGGCCGGGCCGCCGGACTCGGATCGCCTAAAAAAATTTCGGGCCATCAATTAGGACCTAAGGAACCATAGTCACCGCCTCGCCATGATCGTTCCTCATTTTTTGTATTTTTTGGCCAAAAAACTAGAATTCCGCCCGATTCCCATATTTTTGTGTGCTATCGCCCACGCCTTCCGAGTGGGTCGGGCCTCCCGGAGCCGGATCGCCTAAAAATTTTCCGGACTATCAAATATGACCTAAGGAACCATAGTCACTGCCCCTCCATGATCGTTCCTAGTCTTTTGCGTTTTTCAGCCAAAAAACTAGAATTCCGCGCGATTTCCATATTTTCGTGTGCTTTAGCCCTCGCCTTCCAAGGGGTCCCGGGAACCCCGAACCCCGATGGCCTAAAAAATTTTCGGGCCATCAAATACGACCTAAGGAACCATAGTAACCACCCCGCCATGATCGTTCCTCATTTTTTGCGTTTTTCGGCCGAACATCTAGAATTCCGCGCGATTTCCATATTTTTGTGTGTTATAGCCCACGCCTTCCGAGTGGTCCCGGGACCTCCTGACCCCTATCGCCTAATATTTTTTCGGACTATCAAATACGACCTAAGGAACCATAGTATCCGCCCCGCCATGATCGTTCCTCATTTTTTGCGTTTTTCGGCCAAACAACTAGAATTCCGCGCGATTCCCATATTTTTGTGTGTTATAGCCCACACCTTCCGAGTGGTCCCGGGACCTCCGGACCCCTATCGCCTAAAATTTTTCCGGACTATCAAATTCGACCTAAGGAACCATAGTATCTGCCCCGCCATGATCGTTCCTTATTTTTTGCGTTTTTCGGCCAAACAACTAGAATTCCGCGCTATCCCATATTTTTATGTGTTATAGCCCACGCCTTCCGAGTGGTCCCGGGTCTCCGGACCCCTATCGCCTAAAATTTTTCCGGACTATCAAATAAGACCTAAGGAACCATAGTCACCGCCCAGCCATGATCGTTCCTAGTTTTTTCCGTTTTTCGGCCAAAAAACTAGAATTCCGCGCGATTCCCATATTTTCGTGTCCTATAGCCCACGCCTTCGAAGTGAACCCGGGAACTCCGGACCCCTATCGCCTAAAATTTTTCCGGACTATCAAATACGACCTAAGGAACCATAGTCACCGCCCAGCAATGATCATTCCTCATTTGATGTGTTTTTCGACCAAAAAACTAGAATTCCGCCCGATTATAATATTTTTGTGTGCTTTAGCCCACGCCTTCCAAGGGGTCCCGGGAACCCCGAACCCCGATCGCCTAAAATTTTTCCGGGCCATCAAATACGACCTAAGGAACCATAGTAACCACCCCGCCATGATCGTTCCTTATTTTTTGCATTTTTCGGCCAAACAACTAGAATTCCGTGCGATTCCCATATTTTTGTGTGTTATAGCCCACACCTTCCGAGTGGTCCCGGGACCTCCGGACCTCTATCACCTAAAATTTTTCCGGACTATCAAATACGACCTAAGGAACCATAATCACCGCCCAGCCATAATCATTCCTCATTTGTTGCATTTTTCGGCCAAAAAACTAGAATTCCACCCGATTACAATATTTTTGTGTGCTATTGCCCACCCTTCCAAGTGGTTCCGGGACCCCCGGACCCCGATCGCCTAAAATTTTTCCGGACTATAAAATACGACCTAAGGAACCATAGTCACCGCCCCGCCATGATCGTTCCTAGTCTTTTGCGTTTTTCATCCAAAAAACTAGAATTCCGCGCGATTTCCATATTTTCGTGTGCTTTAGCCCACGCCTTCCAAGGGGTCCCGGGAACCCCGAACCCCGATCGCCTAAGAATTTTCCGGGCCATCAAATACGACCTAATGAACCATAGTAACCACCCCGCCATGATCGTTCCTTATTTTTTGCATTTTTCGGCCAAACAACTAGAATTCCGCGCGATTCCCATATTTTTGTGTGTTATATATAGCCCACACCTTCCGAGTGGTCCCGAGACCTCCGGACCTCTATCGCCTAAATTTTTTCCGGACTATCAAATAAGACCTAAGGAACCATAGTCACTGCCCAGCCATGATCGTTCCTTGTTTTTTCCGTGTTTCGGCCAAAAAACTAAAATTCCGCGCGATTCCCATATTTTCGTGTCATATAACCCACGCCTTCCAAGTGAACCCGGGAACTCCGGACCCCTATCGCCTAAAATTTTTCCGGACTATCAATTATGACCTACGGAACCATCGTCACCGCCCAGCCATGATCATTCCTCATTTGTTGCGTTTTTCGGCCAAAAAATTAGAATTCCGCCCGATTACAATATTTTTGTGTACTATTGCCCACCCTTCCAAGTGGTTCCGGGACCCCCGGACCCCGATCGCCTAAAATTTTTCCGGGCCGTCAAATACGACCTAAGGAACCATAGTAACCGCCCCGCCATCATCGTTTCTCATTTTTTGCATTTTTCGCCCAAAAAACTAGAATTACGCCCGATTCCCATTTTTTCGTGTGCTATACCCATGCCTTCCAAGTGGTCCGGGGAGCCGCGGACCCCGATCGCCTAAAATTTATCCGGACTATCAAATACGACCTAAGGTACCATATTCACCTCCCCACCATGATCGATCCAAATGCTTTGCATTTTTCGGCCAAAAAACTAGAACTCCGCACGATTTGCATATTTTAGTGTGCTATAGCTTACGCCTTCCGAGTGGTCCCGGGAGCCGTGGACCCCGATCGCCTAAAATTTTCCGTGCCATCAATTGGGACCTAAGGAACCATAGTCACCGCCTCGCCATGATCGTTCCTCATTTTTTGCATTTTTTGGCCAAAAAACTAGAATTCCGCCCGATCGCCCACGCCTTCCGAGTGGGTCGGGCCCCCAGGAGCTGGATCGCCTAAAAATTTTCCGGACTATCAAATACGACCTAAGGAACCATAGTCACCGCCCCGCCATGATCGTTCCTAGTCTTTTGTGTTTTTCAGCCAAAAAACTAGAATTCCGCACGATTTCCATATTTTCGTGTGCTTTAGCCCACGCCTTCCAAGGGGTCCCGGGAACCCCGAACCCCGATCGCCTAAAAAATTTTGGGGCCATCAAATACGACCTAAGGAACCATAGTAACCACCCCGCCATGATCGTTCCTCATTTTTTGCGTTTTTCGGCCAAACAACTAGAATTCCGCGCGATTCCCATATTTTTGTGTGTTATAGCCCACGCCTTCCGAGTGGTCCCGGGACCTCCTGACCCCTATCGCCTAAAATTTTTCCGGACTAACAAATACGACCTAAGGAACCATAGTATCCGCCCCGCCATGATCGTTCCTCATTTTTTGCATTTTTCGGCCAAACAACTAGATTTTCGCGCGATCCCATATTTTTGTGTGTTATAACCCACGCCTTCCGAGTGGTCCCGGGTCTCCGGACCACGATCGCCTAAAATTTTTCCGGACTATCAAATACGACCTAAGGTACCATAGTCACCGCCCCACCATGATCGTTCCAAATTCTTTGCATTTTTTGGCCAAAAAACTAGAACTCCGCGCGATTTGCATATTTTCGTGTGCAATAGCTTACGCCTTCCGAGTGGTCCCGGGAGCCGTGGACCCCGATCGCCTAAAATTTTCTGGGCCATCAAATACGACCTAAAGAACCATAGTCACCACCCCGCCATGATCGTTACTCATTTATTGCGTTTTTAGGCCAAAAAACTAGAATTCCGCTCGATTACCATATTTTTGTGTGCTATTGCCCATGCCTTCCGAGTGGGCCGGGCCGCCGGAGCCGGATCGCCTAAAAATTTTCCGGACTATCAAATACGACCTAAGGAACCATAGTCACCGCCCCGCCATGATCGTTCCTAGTCTTTTGCGTTTTTCAGCCAAAAAACTAGAATTCCGCGCGATTTCCATATTTTCGTGGGCTTTAGCCCACGCCTTCCGAGTGGTCCCGGGAACCCCGAACCCTGATCGCCTAAAAATTTTCCGGGCCATCAAATACGACCTAAGGAACCATAGTAACCACCCCGCCATGATCGTTCGTAGTCTTTTGCGTTTTTCAGCCAAAAAACTAGAATTCCGCGCGATTTCCATATTTTCGTGTGCTTTAGCCCACGCCTTCCAAGGGGTCGCAGGAACCCCGAACCTCGATCGCCTAAAAATTTTCCGGGCCCTCAAATACGACCTAAGGAACCATAGTAACCGCCCTGCCATGATCGTTCCTAGTCTTTTGCGTTTTTCAGCCAAAAAACTAGAATTCCGCGCGATTTCCATATTTTCGTGTGCTTTAGCCCACGCCTTCCAAGGGGTCCCGGGAACCCCGAACCCCGATCGCCTAAAAATTTTCCGGGCCATCAAATACGACCTAAGCAACCATAGTAACCACCCCGCCATGATCGTTCCTCATTTATTGCGTTTTTCGGCCAAAAAACTAGAATTTCGCTCGATTACCATATTTTTGTGTGCTATTGCCCACGCCTTCCGAGTGGGCAGGGCCGCCGGACTCGAATCCCCTAAAATATTTTCGGGCCATCAATTAGGACCTAAGGAGCCATAGTCACCGCCTCGCCTAGAATTACGCCCGATTCCCATATTTTCGTGTGCTATACCCACGCCTTCCAAGTGGTCCGGGGAGCCGCGGACCCCGATCGCCTAAAATTTTTCCGGACTATCAAATACGACCTAAGGTACCATAGTCACCGCCCCACCATGATCGTTCAAAATGCTTTGCATTTTTCGGCCAAAAACTAGAACTCCACGCGATTTGCATACTTTCGTGTGCTATAGCTTACGCCTTCCGAGTGGTCCCGGGAGCCGTGGACCCCGATCGCCTAAAATTTTCTGGGCCATCAAATACGACCTAAAGAACCATAGTCACCACCCCGCCATGATCGTTACTCATTTATTGCATTTTTAGGCCAAAAAACTAGAATTCCGCTCGATTACCATATTTTTGTGTGCTATTGCCCATGCCTTCCGAGTGGGCCGGGCCGCCGGAGCCGGATCGCCTAAAAATTTTCCGGACTATCAAATACGACCTAAGGAACCATAGTCACCGCCCCGCCATGATCGTTCCTAGTCTTTTGCGTTTTTCAGCCAAAAAACTAGAATTCCGCGCGATTTCCATATTTTCGTGGGCTTTAGCCCACGCCTTCCGAGTGGTCCCGGGAACCCCGAACCCCGATCGCCTAAAAATTTTCCGGGCCATCAAATACGACCTAAGGAACCATAGTAACCACCCCGCCATGATCGTTCGTAGTCTTTTGCGTTTTTCAGCCAAAAAACTAGAATTCCGCGTGATTTCCATATTTTCGTGTGCTTTAGCCCACGCCTTCCAAGGGGTCGCAGGAACCCCGAACCTCGATCGCCTAAAAATTTTCCGGGCCCTCAAATACGACCTAAGGAACCATAGTAACCGCCCTGCCATGATCGTTCCTAGTCTTTTGCGTTTTTCAGCCAAAAAACTAGAATTCCGCGCGATTTCCATATTTTCGTGTGCTTTAGCCCACGCCTTCCAAGGGGTCCCGGGAACCCCGAACCCCGATCGCCTAAAAATTTTCCGGGCCATCAAATACGACCTAAGCAACCATAGTAACCACCCCGCCATGATCGTTCCTCATTTATTGCATTTTTCGGCCAAAAAACTAGAATTTCGCTCGATTACCATATTTTTGTGTGCTATTGCCCACGCCTTCCGAGTGGGCAGGGTCGCCGGACTCGAATCCCCTAAAATATTTTCGGGCCATCAATTAGGACCTAAGGAGCCATAGTCACCGCCTCGCCTAGAATTACGCCCGATTCCCACATTTTCGTGTGCTATACCCACGCCTTCCAAGTGGTCCGGGGAGCCGCGGACCCCGATCGCCTAAAAATTTTCCGGACTATCAAATACGACCTAAGGTACTATAGTCACCGCCCCACCATGATCGTTCCAAATGCTTTGCATTTTTCGGCCAAAAAACTAGGACTCTGCGCGATTTGCATATTTTAGTGTGCTATAGCTTACGCCTTTCGAGTGGTCCCGGGAGCCGTGGACCCCGATCGCCTAAAATTTTCCGGGCCATCAAATACGACCTAAAGAACCATAGTCACCGCCCCGCCATGATCGTTCCTCATTTATTGCGTTTTTCGGCCAAAAAACTAGAATTCCGCTCGATTACCATATTTTTGTGTGCTATTGCCCACGCCTTCCGAGTGGGCAGGGCCGCCGGACTCGAATCGCCTAAAAAAATTTCGGGCCATCAATTAGGACCTAAGGAGCCATAGTCACCGCCCCACCATGATCGTTCCAAATGCTTTGCATTTTTCGGCCGAAAAACTAGAACTCCGCGCGATTTGCATATTTTAGTGTGCTATAGCTTACGCCTTCCGAGTGGTCCCGGGAGCCGTGGACCCCGATCGCCTAAAATTTTTCCGGGCCATCAGATACGACCTAAGGAACCATAGTCACCGCCCCGCCATGATCCTTCCTCATTTATTGCGTTTTTTGGCCAAAAAACTAGAATTCCGCTCGATTACCATATTTTTGTGTGCTATTGCCCACGTCTTCCGAGTGGGCCAGGCCCCCCCGGAGCCGGATCGCCTAAAAATTTTCTGGACTATCAAATACGACCTAAGGAACCATAGTCACCGCCCCGCCATAATCGTTCCTAGTCTTTTGCGTTTTTCAGGCAAAAAACTAGAATTCCGCGCGATTTTCATATTTTCGTGTGCTTTAGCCCACGCCTTCCAAGGGGTCCCGGGAACCCCGAACCCCGATCGCCTAAAAATTTTTCGGGCCATCAAATACGACCTAAGGAACCATAGTAACCACCCCGCCATGATCGTTCCTCATTTTTAGCGTTTTTCGGCCAAACAACTAGAATTCCACGCGATTCCCATATTTTTATGTGTTATAGCCCACGCCTTCCGAGTGGTCCCGGGACCTCCTGACCCTTATCACCTAAAATTTTTCCGACTATCAAATATGACCTAAGGAACCATAGTATACGCCCCTCCATGATCGTTCCTCATTTTTTGCGTTTTTGGCCAAACAACTAGAATTCCGCGCGATTCCCATATTTTTATGTGTTATAGCCCATGCCTTCCGAGTGGTCCCGGGACCTCTGGACCCCTATCGCCTAATATTTTTCCAGACTATCAAATAATACCAAAGGAACCATAGTCACCGCCCTGCCAAGATCTTTCCACATTTTTTGCATGTTACTGAAAAAGACCTAGAATTTCGTCCGATTCCCATATTTTCGTGTGCTATACCCACGCATTCTGAGTGGTCCCAAGAGCCGCAGACCCCGATCGCCTAAAATTTTTTCGGGCAATCAAATACGACCTAAGGTACCATAGTATCTGCCCCGCCATGATCGTTCCTCATTTTTTGCGTTTTTCGGCCAAACAACTAGAATTCCGTTCGATTCCCATATTTTTGTGTGTTATAGCCCACACCTTCCGAGTGGTCCAGGGACCTCCGGACCCCTATCGCCTAAAATTTTTCCGGACTATCAAATACGACCTAAGGAACCATAGTCACCGCCCAGCCATGATCATTCCTCATTTGTTGCGTTTTTCGGCCAAAAAACTAGAATTCCGCCCGATTACAATATTTTTGTGTGCTATTGCCCACCCTTCCAAGTGGTTCCGGGACCCCCAGACCCCGATCGCCTAAAATTTTTCCGGGCCGTCAAATACGACCTAAGGAACCATAGTAACCACCCCGCCATCATCGTTTCTCATTTTCTGCATTATTCGGTCAAAAAACTAGAATTACGCCCGATTCCCATATTTTCGGGTCCTATACCCACGCCTTCCAAGTGGTCCGGGGAGCCGCGGACCCCGATCGCCTAAAAATTTTCCAGACTATCAAATACGACCTAAGGTACCATAGTCACTGCCCCACCATGATCGTTCCAAATGCTTTGCATTTTTCGGCCAAAAAACTAGAACTCCTCGCGATTTGCATATTTTTGTATACTATAGCTTACGCCTTCCGAGTGGTCCCGGGAGCCGTGGACCCCGATCGCCTAAAATTTTCCGGGCCATCAAATATGACCTAAGGAACCATAGTCACCGCCCTGCCATGATCGTTCGTCATTTTTTGCATTTTTTGGCCAAAAAACTAGAATGCTGCACGATTCTCATATTTTTGTGTGCTCGCCCACGCCTTCCGAGTGGGTAGGGTCACCCGGAGCCGGATCGCCTAAAAATTTTCTGGACTATCAAATACGATCTAAGGAACCATAGTCACCGCCCCGCCATGATCGTTCCTAGTCTTTTGCGTTTTTCACCCAAAAAACTTGAATTCCGCGCGATTTCCATATTTTCGTGTGCTTTAGCCCACGCCTTCCAAGGGGTCCCGGGAACCCCGAACCCCGATCGCCTAAAATTTTTCCGGGCCATCAAATACGACCTAAGGAACCATAGTAACCACCCCGCCATGATCGTTCCTCATTTTTTGAGTTTTTCGACCAAACAACTAGAATTCCGCGCGATTCCCATATTTTTGTGTGTTATAGCCCACGCCTTCCGAGTGGTCCCGGGACCTCCTGACCCCTATCGCCTAAAAATTTTCCGGACTATCAAATACGACCTAAGGAACCATAGTATCCGTCCCGCCATGATCGTTCCTCATTATTTGCGTTTTTCGGCCAAACAACTAGAATTCCGCGCGATTCCCATATTTTTGTGTGTTAGCCCATGCCTTCCGAGTGGTCCCGGGACCTCCGGACCCCTATCGCCTAAAATTTTTTCGGACTATCAAATATGACCAAAGGAACCATAGTCACCGCCCAGCCATGATCATTCCTCATTTGTTGCGTTTTTTGGCCAAAAATCTAGAATTCCGCCCGATTACAATATTTTTGTGTGCTATTGCCCACCCTTCCAAGTGGTTCCGGGTCCCCCGGACCCCGATCGCCTAAAAATTTTTCGGGCCGTCAAATACGACCTAAGGAACCATAGTAACCGCCCCGCCATCATGATTTCTCATTTTCGGCCAAAAAACTAGAATTACGCCCGATTTCCATATTTTCGTGTGCTATACCCACGCCTTCCAAGTGGTCCGGGGAGCCGCGGACCCCGATCGCCTAAAATTTTTCCGGACTATCAAATACGACCTAAGGTACCATAGTCACCGCCCCACCATGATCGTTCCAAATGCTTTGCATTTTTCGGCCAAAAAAGTAGAACTCCGCGCGATTTGCATATTTTAGTGTGCTATAGCTTACGCCTTCCGAGTGGTCCCGGGAGCCGTGGACCCCGATCGCCTAAAATTTTCCAGGCCACCAAATACGACCTAAGGAACCATAGTCACCGCCTCGCCATGACCGTTCATCATTTTTTTGCATTTTTTGGCCAAAAAACTAGAATTCCGCACGATTCTCATATTTTTGTGTGCTATCGCCCACGCCTTCCGAGTGGGTCGGGCCCCCCGGAGCCGGATCGCCTAAAAATTTTTCGGAGTATCAAATACGACCAAAGGAACCATAGTCACCGCCCCACTATGATCGTTCCTAGTCTTTTGCGTTTTTCAGCCAAAAAACTAGAATTTCGCACGATTTCCATATTTTCGTGTGCTTTAGCCCACGCCTTCCAAGGGGTCCCGGGAACCCCGAACCCCGATCGCCTAAAAAATTTTCCGGGCCATCAAATACGACCTAAGGAACCATAGTAACCACCCCGCCATGATCGTTCCTCATTTTTTGCGTTTTTCAGCCAAACAACTAGAATTCCGCGCGATTCCCATATTTTTGTGTGTTATAGCCCACGCCTTCCGAGTGGTCCCGGGACCCCCGGACCCCGATCGCCTAAAATTTTTCCGGGCCGTCAAATACGACCTAAGGAACCATAGTATCCGCCCCGCCATCATCGTTTCTCATTTTCTGCATTTTTCGGCCAAAAAACTAGAATTACGCCCGATTCCCATATTTTCGGGTGCTATACCCACGCCTTCCAAGTGGTCCGGTGAGCCGCGGACCCCGATCTCCTAAAATTTTTCCGGACTATCAAATACGACCTAAGGTACCATAGTCACGGCCCCACCATGATCGTTCCAAATGCTTTGCATTTTTCGGCCAAAAAACTAGAACTCCGCTCGATTTGCATATTTTCGTGTGCTATACCTTACGCCTTCCGAGTGGTCCCGGGAGCCGTGGACCCCGATCGCCTAAAATTTTTCGGGCCATCAAATATGACCTAAGGAACCATAGTCACCGCCTCGCCATGATCGTTCGTCATTTTTTGCATTTTTTGGCCAAAAAACTAGAATTCTGGACGATTCTCATATTTTTGTGTGCTCGCCCACGCCTTCCGAGTGGGTCGGGCCCCACGGAGCTGGATCGCCTAAAAATTTTCTGGACTATCAAATACGACCTAAGGAACCATAGTCACCGCCCCGCCATGATCGTTCCTAGTCTTTTGCATTTTTCAGCCAAAATTCTAGAATTCCGCGCGATTTCCATATTTTCGTGTGCTTTAGCCCACGCCTTCCAAGGGGTCCCGAGAACCACGAACCCCGATCGCCTAAAATTTTTCCGGGCCATCAAATACGACCTAAGGAATCATAGTAACCACCCCGCCATGATCGTTCCTCATGTTTTGCATTTTTCGGCCAAACAACTAGAATTCCGCGCGATTCCCATATTTTTGTGTTTTATAGCCCACGCCTTCCGAGTGGTCCCGGGACCTCCTGACCCCTATCGCCTAAAAATTTTCCGGACTATCAAATACGACCTAAGGAACCATAGTATCCGCCCCGCCATGATCGTTCCTCATTTTTTGCGTTTTTCGGCCAAACAACTAGAATTCCGCGCGATTCCCATATTTTTGTGTGTTATAGCCCATGCCTTCCGAGTGGTTCCGGGACCTCCGGACCCCTATCGCCTAAAATTTTTTCGGACTATCAAATATGAATTAAGGAACCATAGTCACCGCCCAGCCATGATCATTCCTCATTTGTTGCATTTTTTGGCCAAAAATCTAGAATTCCGCCCGATTACAATTTTTTTGTGTGCTATTGCCCACCCTTCCAAGTGGTTCCGGGACCCCCGGACCCCGATCGCCTAAAATTTTTTCGGGCCGTCAAATACGACCTAAGTAACCATAGCAACTGCCCCGCCAACATGATTTCTCATTTTTCGGCCAAAAAACTAGAATTACGCCCGATTCCCATATTTTCGTGTGCTATACCCACGCCTTCCAAGTGGTCCGGGGAGCCGCAGACCCCGATCGCCTAAAATTTTTTCGGACTATCAAATACGACCTAAGGTACCATAGTCACCGCCCCACCATGA
This sequence comes from Nicotiana tabacum, assembly GCF_000715075.1. Taxonomy (NCBI): domain Eukaryota; kingdom Viridiplantae; phylum Streptophyta; class Magnoliopsida; order Solanales; family Solanaceae; genus Nicotiana; species Nicotiana tabacum. Next base: position 256,534 of record NW_027438297.1, read on the forward strand.
TCGTTCCAAATGCTTTGCATTTTTCGGCCCAAAAAGTAGAACTCAGCGCGATTTGCATATTTTAGTGTTCTATAGCTTACGCCTTCCGAGTGGTCCCGGGAGCCGTGGACCCCGATCGCCTAAAATTTTCCAGGCCACCAAATACGACCTAAGGAACCATAGTCACCGCCTCGCCATGATTGTTCATCATTTTTTGGATTTTTTGGCCAAAAAACTAGAATTCCGCACGATTCTCATATTTTTGTGTGCTATCGCCCACGCCTTCCGAGTGGGTCGGGCCCCCCGGAGCCGGATCGCCTATAAATTTTCCGGACTATCAAATACGACCTAAGGAACCATAGTCACTGCCCCGCCATGATCGTTCCTAGTCTTTTGCGTTTTTCAGCCAAAAAACTAGAATTTCGCGCGATTTCCATATTTTCGTGTGCTTTGGCCCACGCCTTCCAAGGGGTCCCGGGAACCCCGAACCCCGATCGCCTAAAATTTTTCCGGGCCATCAAATACGACCTAAGGAACCATAGTAACCACCCCGCCATGATCGTTCCTCATTTTTTGCGTTTTTCGGCCAAACAACTAGAATTCCGCGCGATTCCCATATTTTTGTGTGTTATAGCCCACGCCTTCCGAGTGGTACCGGGACCCCCGGACCCCGATCGCCTAAAATTTTTCCGGGCCGTCAAATACGACCTAAGGAACCATAGTAACCGCCCCGCCATCATCGTTTCTCATTTTCTGCATTTTTCGGCCAAAAAACTAGAATTACGCCCGATTCCCATATTTTCGGGTGCTATACCCACGCCTTCCAAGTGGTATGGGGAGTCGCGGACCCCGATCGCCAAAGTTTTTCCAGACTATCAAATACGATCTAAGGTACCATAGTCACTGCCCCACCATGATCGTTCCAAATGCTTTGCATTTTTCGGCCAAAAAACTAGAACTCCGCGTGATTTGCATATTTTCGTGTGCTATAGTTTACGCCTTCCAAGTGGTCCCGGGAGCCGTGGACCCCAATCGCCTAAAATTTTCCGGGCCATTAAATACGACCTAAGGAACAATAGTCACCGCCTCGCCATGATCGTTCGTCATTTTTTGCATTTTTTGGCCAAAAAACTAGAATTCTACACGATTCTCATATTTTTGTGTGCTCGCCCACGCCTTCCGAGTGGGTTGGGCCCCCCGGAGCCAGATCGCCTAAAAATTTTCCGGACTATCAAATACGACATAAGGAACCATAGTCACCGCCCCGCCATGATCGTTCCTAGTCTTTTGCATTTTTCAGCCAAAAAACTAGAATTCCGCACGATTTCCATATTTGTGTGTGCTTTAGCCCACGCCTTCCAAGGGGTCCCGGGAACCCCGAACCCCGATCGCCTAAAAATTTTTCAGGCCATCAAATACGACCTAAGGAACCATAGTAACCACCCCGCCATGATCGTTCCTCATTTTTTGCATTTTTCGGCCAAACAACTAGAATTCCACGCGATTCCAATATTTTTGTGTGTTATAGCCCACGCCTTCCGAGTGGTCCTGGGACCACCTGACCCCTATCGCCTAAAATTTTTTCAGACTATCAAATAGGACCTAAGGAACCATAGTATCCGCCCCGCCATGATCGTTCCTTATTTTTTGCGTTTTTCGGCCAAATAACTAGAATTCCGCGCGATTCCCATATTTTTGTGTGTTATAGCCTACACCTTCCGAGTGGTCTCGGGACCTCCGGACCCCTATCGCCTAAAATTTTTCCGGACTATCAAATACGACCTAAGGAACCGTAGTATCCGCCCCGCCATGATCGTTCCTTATGTTTTGCATTTTTTGGCCAAAAAACTAGAATTCCGCCCGATTCCCATATTTTTGTGTGCTATCGCCCACGCCTTCCGAGTGGGTCGAGGCCCCTCGGAGCCGGATCGCCTAAAAAAATTTCGGACTATCAAATACGACCTAAGGAACCATAGTCACCGCCCCGCCATGATCGTTCCTAGTTTTTTCTATTTTTCGGCCAAAAAACTAGAATTCCGCACGATTCCCATATTTTCGTGTCCTATAGCCCACGCCTTCCAAGTGAACCCGGGAACTCCGGACCCCTATCGCCTAAAAATTTTCCGGACTATCAAATACGACCTAAGGAACCATAGTCACTGCCCAGCCATGATCATTCCTCATTTGTTGCGTTTTTCGGCCAAAAAACTAGAATTCTGCGCGATTCCCATATTTTTGTGTGTTATAGCCCACGCCTTCCGAGTGGTCCCGGCACCCCCGGACACCGATCGCCTAAAATTTTTCCGGGCCGTCAAATACGACCTAAGGAACCATAGTATCCGCCCCGCCATGATCGTTCCTTATTTTTTACGTTTTTCGGCCAAACAACTAGAATTTCGCGCGATTCCCATATTTTTGTGTGTTATAGCCCACACCTTCCGAGTGGTCCCGGGACCTTCGGACCCTATCGCCTAAAATTTTTCCGGACTATCAAATACGACCTAAGGAACCATAGTATCCGCCCCGCCATGATCGTTCCTTATTTTTTGCATTTTTTGGCCAAAAAACTAGAATTCCGCCCGATTCCCATATTTTTGTGTGCTATCGCCCATGCCTTCCGAGTGGGTCGGGCCCCCCGGAGCCGGATCGCCTAAAAATTTTCCGGACCATCAAATACGACCTAAGGAACCATAGTCACCGCCCCGCCATGATCGTTCCTAGTTTTTTTCTGTTTTTCGGCCAAAAAACTAGAATTCCGCGCGATTCCCATATTTTCGTGTCCTATAGCCCAAGCCTTCCAAGTGAACCCGGGAACTCCGGACCCCTATCGCCTAAAAATTTTCCGGACTATCAAATACGACCTAAGGAACCATAGTCACCGCCCAGCCATGATCATTCCTCATTTGTTGCGTTTTTCGGCCAAAAAACTAGAATTTCGCGCGATTCCCATATTTTTGTGTGTTATAGCCCACGCCTTCCGAGTGGTCCCGGCACCCCCGGACCCCGATCGCCTAAAATTTTTCCGGGCCGTCAAATACGACCTAAGGAACCATAGTAACCGCCCCGCCATCATCGTTTCTCATTTTCTGCATTTTTCGGCCAAAAAACTAGAATTACGCCCGATTCCCATATTTTCGGGTGCTATACCCACGCCTTCCAAGTGGTCCGGGGAGCCGCGGACCCCGATCGCCTAAAATTTTTCCGGACTATCAAATACGACCTAAGGTACCATAGTCACCGCCCCACCATGATCGTTCCAAATGCTTTGCATTTTTCGGCCAAAAAACTAGAACTCCGCGCGATTTGCATATTTTAGTGTGCTATAGTGGTCCCGGGAGCCGTGGACCCCAATCGCCTAAAATTTTCCGTGCCATCAAATACGACCTAAGGAACCATAGTCACCGCCCCGCCATGATCGTTCCTCATTTATTGCCTTTTTCGGCCAAAAAACTAGAATTCCGCTCGATTACCATATTTTTGTGTGCTATTGCCCACGCCTTCCGAGTGGGCCGGGCCGCCGGACTCGGATCGCCTAAAAACTTTTCGGGCCATCAATTAGGACATAAGGAACCATAGTCACCGCCTCACCATGTTCGTTCCTTATTTTTTGCATTTTTTGGCCAAAAAACTAGAATTCCGCCCGATTCCCATATTTTTGTGTGCTATCGCCCACGCCTTCCGAGTGGGTCGGGCCCCCGGAGCCGGATCACCTAATAATTTTCCGGACTATCAAATACGACCTAAGGAACCATAGTCACCGCCCCGCCATGATCGTTCCTAGTCTTTTGCCTTTTTCAGCCAAAAAACTATAATTCCGCGCGATTTCCATATTTTCGTGTGCTTTAGCCCACGCCTTCCAAGGGGTCCCGGGAACCCCGAACCCCGATCGCCTAAAACTTTTCCGAGCCATCAAATATGACCTAAGGAACCATAGTAACCACCCCGCCATGATCGTTCCTCATTTTTTGCGTTTTTCGGCCAAACAACTAGAATTCCGCTCGATTCCCATATTTTTGTGTGTTATAGCCCACGCCTTCCGAGTGGTCCCGGGACCTCCTGACCCCTATCGCCTAAAATTTTTTCGGACTATCAAATATGACCTAAGGAACCATAGTATCCGCCCCGCCATGATCGTTCCTTATTTTTTACGTTTTTCGGCCAAACAACTAGAATTCCGCGCGATTCCCATATTTTTGTGTGTTATAGCCCACACCTTCCGAGTGGTCCCGGGACCTCCGGACCCCTATCGCCTAAAATTTTTCCGGACTATCAAATACGACCTAAGGAACCATAGTATCCGCCCCGCCATGATCGTTCCTTATTTTTTGCATTTTTTGGCCAAAACACTAGAATTCCGCCCGATTCCCATATTTTTGTGTGCTATCGCCCACGCCTTCCGAGTGGGTCGGGCCCCCCGGAGCCGGATCACCTAAAAATTTTTCGGACTATCAAATACGACCTAAGGAACCATAGTCACCGCCCCGCCGTGATCGTTCCTAGTTTTTTTCTGTTTTTCGGCCAAAAAACTAGAATTCCGCGCGATTCCCATATTTTCGTGTCCTATAGCCCAAGCCTTCCAAGTGAACCCGGGAACTCCGGACCCCTATTGCCTAAAATTTTTCCGGACTATCAAATACGACCTAAGGAACCATAGTCACCGCCCAGCCATGTTCATTCCTCATTTGTTGCATTTTTCGGCCAAAAAACTAGTATTCCGCCCGATTACAATATTTTTGTGTGCTATTGCCCACCCTTCCAAGTGGTTCCGGGACCCCCGGACCCCGATCGCCTAAAATTTTTCCGGGCCGTCAAATATGACCTAAGGAACCATAGTAACCGCCCCGCCATCATCGTTTCTCATTTTTCGGCCAAAAAACTAAAATTACGCCCGATTTCCATATTTTCGTGTGCTATACCCACGCCTTCCAAGTGGTCCGGGGAGCCGCGGACCCCGATCGCCTAAAATTTTTCCAGACTATCAAATACGACCTAAGGTACCATAGTCACCGCCCCACCATGATCGTTCCAAATGCTTTGCATTTTTCGGCCAAAAAACTAGAACTCCGCGCGATTTGCATATTTTAGTGTGCTATAGCTTACGCCTTCCGAGTGGTCCCGGGAGCCGTGGACCCCAATCGCCTAAAATTTTCCGGGCCATCAAATACGACCTAAGGAACCATAGTCACCGCCCCGCCATGATCGTTCCTCATTTATTGCCTTTTTCGGCCAAAAAAGTAGAATTCCGCTCGATTACCATATTTTTGTGTGCTATTGCCCACGCCTTCCGAGTGGGCCGGGCCGCCGGACTCGGATCGCCTAAAAAATTTTTGGGCCATCAATTAGGACCTAAGGAACCATAGTCACCGCCTCGCCATGTTCGTTCCTTATTTTTTGCATTTTTTGGCCAAAAAACTAGAATTCCGCCCGATTCCCATATTTTTGTGTGCTATCGCCCACGCCTTCCGAGTGGGTCGGGCCCCCGGAGCCGGATCACCTAATAATTTTCCGGACTATCAAATACGACCTAAGGAACCATAGTCACCGCCCCGCCATGATCGTTCCTAGTCTTTTGCCCTTTTCAGCCAAAAAACTATAATTCCGCGCGATTTCCATATTTTCGTGTGCTTTAGCCCACGCCTTCCAAGGGGTCCCGGGAACCCCGAACCCCGATCGCCTAAAACTTTTCCGGGCCATCAAATACGACCTAAGGAACCATAGTAACCACCCTGCCATGATCGTTCCTCATTTTTTGCGTTTTTCGGCCAAACAACTAGAATTCCGCTCGATTCCCATATTTTTGTGTGTTATAGCCCACGCCTTCCGAGTGGTCCCGGGACCTCCTGACCCCTATCGCCTAAAATTTTTTCGGACTATCAAATACGACCTAAGGAACCATAGTATCCGCCCCGCCATGATCGTTCCTTATTTTTTATCGTTTTTCGGCCAAACAACTAGAATTCTGCGCGATTCCCATATTTTTGTGTGTTATAGCCCACACCTTCCGAGTGGTCCCGGGACCTCCGGACCCCTATCGCCTAAAATTTTTCCGGACTATCAAATACGACCTAAGGAACCATAGTATCCGCCCTGCCATGATCGTTCCTTATTTTTTGCATTTTTTGTCCAAAAAACTAGAATTCCGCCCGATTCCCATATTTTTGTGTGCTATCGCCCACGCCTTCCGAGTGGTTCGGGCCCCCCGGAGCCGGATCGCCTAAAAATTTTCCGGATTATCAAATACGACCTAAGGAACCATAGTCACCGCCCCGCCATGATCGTTTCTAGTTTTTTTCTGTTTTTCGGCCAAAAAACTAGAATTCCGCGCGATTCCCATATTTTCGTGTCCTATAGCCCAAGCCTTCCAAGTGAACACGGGAACTCCGGACCCCTATCGCCTAAAATTATTTCGGACTATCAAATACGACCTAAGGAACCATAATCACCGCCCAGCCATGATCATTCCTCATTTGTTGCGTTTTTCGGCCAAAAAACTAGAATTCCGCCCGATTACAATATTTTTGCCCTTCCAAGTGGTTCCGGGACCCCCGGACCCCGATCGCCTAATATTTTTCCGGGCCGTCAAATACGACCTAAGGAACCATAGTAACCGCCCCGCCATCATCGTTACTCATTTTTCGGCCAAAAAACTAGAATTACGCTCGATTCCCATATTTTCGTGTGCTATACCCACGCCTTCCAAGTGGTCCGGGGAGCCGCGGACCCCGATCGCCTAAAATTTTTACGGACTATCAAATACGACCTAAGGTACTATAGTCACCGCCCCACCATGATCGTTCCAAATGCTTTGCATTTTTCGGCCAAAAAACTAGAACTCCGCGCGATTTGCATATTTTAGTGTGCTATAGCTTACGCCTTCCGAGTGGTCCCGGGAGCCGTGGACCCCGATCACCTAAAATTTTTTGGGCCATCAAATACGACCTAAGGAACCATAGTCACCGCCCAGCCATGATCGTTCCTCATTTATTGCCTTTTTCGGCCAAAAAACTAGAATTCCGCTCGATTCCCATATTTTTGTGTGCTATCGCCTACGCCTTCCGAGTGGGTCGGGCCCCCGGAGCCGGATCGCCTAAAAATTTTCCGGACTATCAAATACAACCTAAGGAACCATAGTCACCGCCCCGCCATGATCGTTCCTAGTCTTTTGCATTTTTCAGCCAAAAAACTAGAATTCCGAGCGATTTCCATATTTTCGTGTGCTAAATTTAGCTCACGCCTTCCAAGGGGTCCCGGGAACCCCGAACCCCGATCGCCTAAAAATTTTTAGGGCCATCAAATACGACCTAAGGAACTATAGTAACCACCCCTCCATGATCGTTCCTCATTTTTTGCATTTTTCGGCCAAACAACTAAAATTCCGCGCGATTCCCATATTTTTGTGTGTTATAGCCCACGCCTTCCGAGTGTTCCCGGGACCTCCTGACCCCTATCGCCTAAAATTTTTCCGGACTATCAAATACGACCTAAGGAACCGTAGTATCCACCCCGCCATGATGGTTCCTCATTTTATGCGTTTTTCGGCCAAACAACTATAATTCCGCGCGATTCCCATATTTTTGTGTGTTATAGCCCACGCCTTCCGAGTGGTCCCGGGACCTCCGGACCCCTATCGCCTAATATTTTTCCGAACTATCAAATAAGATCAAAGGAACCATAGTCACCGCCCTGCCATGATCTTTCCACATTTTTTGCATGTTACTGAAAAAGACCTAGAATTTCGACCGATTCCCATATTTTCGTGTGCTATACCCACGCATTCCGAGTGGTCCCAAGAGCCGCGGACCCCGATCGCCTAAACGATCATGGCTGGGCGGTGACTATGGTTCCTTTGGTCTTATTTGATAGTCCGGAAAAATATTAGGCGATAGGGGTCCGGAGGTCCCGGGACCACTAGGAAGGCGTGGGCTATAACATACAAAAATATGGGAATCGCGCGTAATTCTAGTTGTTTGGCCGAAAAATGCAAAAAATGAGGAACGATCATGGAGGGGCGGATACTATGGTTCCTTAGGTCGTATTTGATAGACCGGCAAAATTTTAGGCAATAGGGGTCCGGAGGTCCCGGGACCACTCGGAAGGTGTGGGCTATAACACACAAAAATATGGGCATCGCGCGGAATTCTAGTTGTTTGGCCGAAAAACGCAAAATATAAGGAACGATCATGGCGGGGCGGATACTATGGTTCATTAGGTCGTATTTGATTGCCCGTAAAAAGTTTAGGCGATCGGGGTCCGCGGCTCTTGGGACCACTCAGAATGCGTGGGTATAGCACACGAAAATATGGGAATCGGGCGAAATTCCATGTCTTTTTCAGTAACATGCAAAAAATATGGAAAGATCTTGGCAGGGTGGTGACTATGGTTCCTTTGGTCTTATTTGATAGTCTGGAAAAATATTAGGCGATAGGGGTCCGGAGATCCCGGGACCACTCGGAAGGCGTGGGCTATAACATACAAAAATATGGGAATCGCGCGGAATTCTAGTTGTTTGGCCGAAAAATGCAAAAAATGAGGAACAATCATGGAGGGGCGGATACTATGGTTCCTTAGGTCGTATTTGATAGTCCGGAAAAATTTTAGGCGATAGGGGTCAGGAGGTCCTGGGACCACTCGAAAGGCGTGGGCTATAACACACAAAAATATGGGAATCGCGCGGAATTCTAGTTATTTGGCAGAAAAATGCAAAAAATGAGGAACGATAATGGCGGGGTAGTTACTATGGTTCCTTAGGTCGTATTTGATGGCCCGGAAAATTTTTAGGCGATCGGGGTTCGGGGTTCCCGGAACCCCTTGGAAGGCGTGGGCTAAAGCACACAAAAATATGGAAATCGCGTGAAATTCTAGTTTTTTGGCTGAAAAACGCAAAAGACTAGGAACGATCATGGCGGGGCGGTGACTATGGTTCCTTAGGTCGTATTTGATAGTCCGGAAAATTTTTAGGCGATCCGGCTCCGGGGTCCCGACCCACTCGGAAGGCGTGGGCGATAGCACACAAAAATATGGGAATCGGGCGGAATTCTAGTTTTATGGCCAAAAAATGCAAAAAATGAGGAACGATCATGGCAGGGCGGTGACTATGGTTTCTTAGGTCGTATTTGATGGCCAGGAAAATTTTAGCCGATCGGGGTCCACGGCTCCCGGGACCACTCGGAAGGCGTAAGCTATAGCACACTAAAATATGCAAATCGCGCGGAGCTCTAGTTTTTTGGCCGAAAAATGCAAAGCATTTGGAACGATCATGGCGGGGCGGTGACTATGGTTCCTTAGGTCGTATTTGATAGTCTGGAAAAATTTTAGGCGATCCGGCTCCGGGGGGCCCGACCCACTCGGAAGGCGTGGGCGATAGCACACAAAAATATGGGAATCGGGCGGAATTCTAGTTTTTTGGCCAAAAAATGCAACAAATGAGGAACGATCATGGCGGGGCGGTTACTATGGTTCCTTAGGTCGTATTTGACGGCCCGGAAAATTTTTAGCCGATCGGGGTCCAGGGGTCCCGGAACCACTTGGAAGGGTGGGCAATAGCACACAAAAATATTGTAATCGGGCAAAATTCTAGTTTTTTGGCCGAAAAATGCAACAAATGAGGAATGATCATGGCTGGGCGGTGACTATGGTTCCTTTGGTCTTATTTGATAGTCCAGAAAAATTTTAGGTGATCGGGGTCCGCGGCTCCCCGGACCACTTGGAAGGCGTGGGTATAGCACACGAAAATATGGGAATCGGGCGTAATTCTAGTTTTTTGGCCGAAATATGCAAAAAATTAGAAACGATGATGGCGGGGCGGTTACTATGGTTCCTTAGGTCATATTTGATGGCCCGGAAATATTTTAGGAGATCGGGGTCCGGGGGTCCCGGAACCACTTGGAAGGGTGGGCAAAAGCACACAAAAATATTGTAATCGGGCGGAATTCTAGTTTTTTGGCCAAAAAACGCAACAAATGAGGAATGATCATGGCTGGGCTGTGACTATGGTTCCTTTGGTCTTATTTGATAGTTCGGAAAAATATTAGGCGATAGGGGTCCGGAGCGGAATTCTAGTTGTTTGGCCGAAAAACGCAAAAAATGAGAAACGTTCATGGCGGGGCGGATACTATGGTTCCTTAGGTCGTATTTGATAGTCCGGAAAAAATTTTTTAGGCAATAGGGGTCCGGAGGTCCCGGGACCACTCGGAAGGTGTGGGCTATAACACACAAAAATATGGGCATCGCGCGGAATTCTAGTTGTTTGGCCGAAAAATGCAAAAAATAAGGAACGATCATGGCGAGGCGGATACTATGGTTCCTTAGGTCGTATTTGATTGCCCGTAAAAAGTTTAGGCGATCGAGGTCGGCGGCTCTTGGGACCACTCGGAATGCGTGGGTATAGCACACGAAAATATGGGAATCAGGCGAAATTCTAGGTCTTTTTCAGTAACATGCAAAAAGTATGGAAAGATCTTGGCAGGGCGGTGACTATGGTTCCTTTGGTTTTATTTGATAGTCCAGAAAAATATTAGGCGATAGGGGTCCGGAGGTCCCGGGACCACTCGGAAGGCGTGGGCTATAACATACAAAAATATGGGAATCGCGCGGAATTCTAGTTGTTTGACCGAAAAACGCCAAAAATGAGGAACGATCATGGAGGGGCGGATACTATGGTTCCTTAGGTCGTATTTGATAGTCCGGAAAAATCGTAGGCGATAGGGGTCAGGAGGACCTGGGACCACTCGGAAGGCGTGGGCTATAACACACAAAAATATGGGAATCGCGCGGAATTCTAGTTGTTTGGCCGAAAAATGCAAAAAATGAGGAACGATCATGGCGGGGTGGTTACTATGGTTCCTTAGGTCGTATTTGCTGGCCTGGAAAATTTTTAGGCGATCGGGGTCCGCGGCTCTTGGGACCACTCGGAATGCGTGGGTATAGCACATGAAAATATGGGAATCGGGCGAAATTCTAGGTCTTTTTCAGTAACATGCAAAAAATATGGAAAGATCTTGGCAGGGCGGTGACTATGGTTCCTTTGGTCTTATTTGATAGTCCGGAAAAATATTAGGCGATAGGGGTCCAGAGGTCCCGGAACCACTCGGAAGGCGTGGGCTATAACACACAAAAATATGGGAATCGCACGGAATACTAGGTGTTTGGCCGAAAAATGCAAAACATGAGGAACGATCATGGCGGGGCGGATACTATGGTTCCTTAGGTCGTATTTGATAGTCCGGAAAAATTTTAGGCGATAGGGGTCAGGAGGTCCTGGGACCACTCGGAAGGCGTGGGCTAAATATGGGAATCGCGCGGAATTCTAGTTGTTTGGCCGAAAAACGCAAAAAATGAAGAACGATCATGGCGGGGTGGTTACTATGGTTCCTTAGGTCATATTTGATGGCCCGAAAAATTTTTAGGCGATCGGGGTTCGGGGTTCCCGGGACCCCTTGGAAGGGTGGGCTAATAGCACACAAAAATATTGTAATCGAGCGAAATTCTAGTTTTTTGGCCGAAAAAATGCAAAAACTGAGGAACGATCATGGCGGGGCGGTTACTATGGTTCCTTAGGTCGTATTTGATGGCCCGGAAAAATTTTAGCCGATCGGGGTCCGGGGGTCCCGGAACCAATTGGAAGGGTGGGCAATAGCACACAAAAATATTGTAATCGGGCGGAATTCTAGTTTTTTGGCCGAAAAATGCAACAAATGAGAAATGATCATGGCTAGGCGGTGACTATGGTTCCTTTGGTCTTATTTGATAGTCCAGAAAAATTTTAGGCGATCGGGGTCCAGAGGTCCCGGGACCACTCGGAAGGCGTGGGCTATAACACACAAAAATTTGGGAATCGCGCGGAATTCTAGTTGTTTGGCCGAAAAACGCAAAAAATGAGGAACGATCATGGCGGGGTGGTTACTATGGTTCCTTAGGTCGTATTTGATGGCCCGGAAAATTTTTAGGCGATCGGGGTTCGGGGTTCCCGGGACCCCTTGGAAGGCGTGGGCTAAAGCACACGAAAATATGGAAATCGCGCGGAATTCTAGTTTTTTGGCTGAAAAACGCAAAAGACTAGGAACGATCATGGCGGGGCGGTGACTATGGTTCCTTAGGTCGTATTTGATAGTCCGGAAAATTTTTAGGCGATCCGGCTCCGGGGGGCCCGACCCACTCGGAAGGCGTGGGCGATAGCACACAAAAATATGGGAATCGGGCGGAATTCTAGTTTTTTGGCCAAAAAATGCAAAAAATGAGGAACGATCATGGCGAGGCAGTGACTATGGTTCCTTAGGTCCTAATTGATGGCACGGAAAATTTTAGGCGATCGGGGTCCACGGCTCCCGGGACCACTCGGAAGGCGTAAGCTATAGAACACGAAAATATGCAAATCGCGTGGAGTTCTAGTTTTTTGGCCGAAAAATGCAAAGCATTTGGATCGATCATGGTGGGGCGGTGACTATGGTACCTTAGGTCATATTTGATAGTCTGGAAAATTTTTAGACGATCCGGCTCCGGGGGGCCCGACCCACTCGAGCGGCGTGGGCGATAGCACACAAAAATAAGGGAATCGGGCGGAAATCTAGTTTTTTGGCCAAAAAACGCAAAAAATGAGGAACGATCATGGCGGGGCGGTTACTATGGATCCTTAGGTCGTATTTGACGGCCCGGAAAATTTTTAGCCGATCGGGGTCCGGGGGTCCCGGAACCACTTGGAAGGGTGGGCAATAGCGCACAAAAATATTGTAATCGGGCAAAATTCTAGTTTTTTGGCCGAAAAATGCAACAAATGAGGAATGATCATGGCTGGGCGGTGACTATGGTTCCTTTGGTCTTATTTGATAGTCCGGAAAAATTTTAGGCGATCGGGGTCCGCGGCTCCCCGGACCACTTGGAAGGCGTGGGTATAGCACACGAAAATATGGGAATCGGGCGTAATTTTAGTTTTTTGGCCGAAATATGCAAAAAAATTACAAACGATGATGGCGGGGCGGTTACTATGGCTCCTTAGGTCGTATTTGATAGCCCGGAAATATTTTAGGCGATCGGGGTCCGGGGGTCTCGGAACCACTTGGAAGGGTGGGCAAAAGCACACAAAAATATTGTAATCGGGCAGAATTCTAGTTTTTTTGCCAAAAATCGCAACAAATGAGGAATGATCATGGCTGGCCGGTGACTATGGTTGCTTTGGTCTTATTTGATAGTCGGGAAAAATATTAGGCGATAGGGGTCCGGAGCGGAATTCTAGTTGTTTGGCCGAAAAATGCAAACAATGAGGAACGTTCAGGGCGCGGCGGATACTATGGTTCCTTAGGTCGTATTTGATAGTCCGGAAAAATTTTAGGCGATAGGGGTCTGGAGGTCCCGGGACCACTCGGAAGGTGTGGGCTATAACACACAAAAATATGGAAATCGCGCGGAATTCTAATTGTTTGGCCGAAAAACGCAAAAAATAAGGAATGATCATGGCGGGGCGGATACTATGGTTCCTTAGGTCGTAATTGATTGCCCGGAAAAATTTTAGGCGATCGGGGTCCGCGGCTCTTGGGACCACTCGGAATGCGTGGGTATAGCACACGAAAATATGGGAATCGGGCGAAATTCTAGGTCTTTTTCAGTAACATGCAAAAAATATGGAAAGATCTTGGCAGGGTGGTGACTATGGTTCCTTTGGTCTTATTTGATAGTTCGGAAAAATATTAGGCGATAGGGGTCCAGAGGTCCCGGGACCACTCGGAAGGCGTGGGCTATAACACTCAAAAATATGGGAATCGCGCGGAATTCTAGTTGTTTGGCCGAAAAACGCAAAATATGAGGAACGATCATGGCGGGGCGGATACTATGGTTCCTTAGGTCGTATTTGATAGTCCGGAAAAATTTTAGGCGATAGGGGTTAGGAGGTCCTGGGACCACTCGGAAGGCGTGGGCTAAATATGGGAATCGCGCGAAATTCTAGTTGTTTGGCCGAAAAACGCAAAAAATGAGGAACGATCATGGCGGGGTGGTTACTATGGTTCCTTAGGTCGTATTTGATGGCCCCGAAAATTTTTAGGCGATCGGGGTTCGGGGTTCCCGGGACTCCTTGGAAGGGTGGGCAATAGCACACAAAAATATTGTAATCGGGCGGAATTCTAGTTTTTTGGCCGAAAAATGCAAAAAATGAGGAACGATCATGGCGGGGCGGTTACTATGGTTCCTTAGTTCGTATTTGACGGCCCGGAAAATTTTTAGCCGATCGGGGTCCGGGGGTCCCGGAACCACTTGGAAGGGTGGGCAATAGCACACAAAAATATTGTAATCGGGCGGAATTCTAGTTTTTTGGCCGAAAAATGCAACAAATGAGGAATGATCATGGCTGGGCGGTGAGTATGGTTCCTTTGGTCTTATTTGAGAGTCCGGAAAAATTTTAGGCGATCGGGGTCCGGAGGTCCCGGGACCACTCGGAAGGCGTGGGCAATAACACACAAAAATATGGGAATCGCGCGGAATTCTAGTTTTTTTGGCCGAAAAACGCAATAAATGAGGAACGATCATGGCGGGGCGGTGACTATGGTTCCTTAGGTCGTATTTGATGGCCCGGAAAATTTTAGGCGATCGGGGTCCACGGCTCCCGGGACCACTCGGAAGGCGTGGGCTATAGCACACGAAAATATGCAAATCGCGCGGAGTTATAGTTTTTTGGCCGAAAAATGCAAAGCATTTGGAACGATCATAGTGGGCGGTGACTATGGTACCTTAGGTCGTATTTTATAGTCTGGAAAAATTTTAGGCGATCGGGGTCCGCGGCTCCCCATACCACTTAGAAGGCGTGGGTATAGCACACGAAAATATGGGAATCGGGCGTAATTCTAGGTTTTTGACCGAAAAATGCAAAAAATGAGAAACGATAATGGAGGGGCAGTTACTATGGTTCCTTAGGTCGTATTTGACGGCCTGGAAAAATTTTAGGCGATCGGGGTCCGGGGGTCCCGGAACCACTTGGAAGGGTGGGCAAATAGCACACAAAAATATTGTAATCGGGCGGAATTCTAGTTTTTTGGCCGAAAAATGCAACAAATGAGGAATGATAATGGCTGGGCGGTGACTATGGTTCCTTAGGTCGTATTTGATAGTCCGAAAAAATTTTAGGCGATAGGGGTCCGGAGACCCGGGACCACTCGGAAGGAGTGGGCTATAACACACAAAAATATGGGATGGCGCGGAATCCTTGATGTTTGGCCGAAAAACGCAAAAAATGAGGAACGATCATGGTGGGGCGAATACTATGGTTCCTTAGGTCGTATTTGATAGTCCAGAAAAAATTTAGGCGATAGGGGTCCGGAGGTCCCTGGACCACTCGGAAGGCGTGGGCAATAGCACACAAATATATTGTAATCGGGCGGAATTCTAGTTTTTTGGACGAAAAACGCAACAAATGAGGAATGATAATGGCTGGGCAATGACTATGGTTCCTTAGGTCGTATTTGATAGTCCGGAAAATTTTTAGGCGATAAGTGTCCGGATTTCCCGGGTTCACTTGGAAGGCGTGGGCTATAACACACAAAAATATGGGAATCGCGCGGAATTCTAGTTGTTTGGCCGAAAAACGCAAAAAATGAGGAACGATCATGGCGGGGTGGTTACTATGGTTCCTTATGTCGTATTTGATGGCCCGGAAAAATGTTAGGCGATCGGGGTCCGCAGCTCTTGGGACCACTCGGAATGCGTGGGTATAGCACACGAAAATATGGGATTCGGGCAAAATTCTAGGTCTTTTTCAGTAAGATGCAAAAAATGTGGAAAAATCTTGGCAGGGCGGTGACTATAGTTCCTTTGGTCTTATTTGATAGTCCGGAAAAATATTAGGCGATAGGGGTCCGGAGGACCCGGGACCACTCGGAAGGCGTGGGCTATAACACACAAAAATATGGGAATCGCGCGAAATTCTAGTTGTTTGGCCGAAAAATGCAAAAAATGAGAAACGATGATGGCGGGGCAGTTACTATGGTTCCTTAGGTCGTATTTGACGACCCGGAAAAATTTTAGGCGATCGGGGTCCGGGGGTCCCGGAACCATTTGGAAGGGTGGGCAATAGCACACAAAAATATTGTAATCGGGCGGAATTCTAGTTTTTTGGCCGAAAAATGCAACAAATAAGGAATGATCATGGCTGGGCGGTGACTATGGTTCCTTTGGTCTTATTTGATAGTCCAGAAAAATTTTAGGCGATAGGGGTCCGCGGCTCCTCGGACCACTTGGAAGGCGTAGCACACGAAAATATGGGAATCAGGCGTAATTCTAGTTTTTTGGCCGAAAAATGCAAAAAATGAGAAACGATGATGGCGGCGCGGTTACTATGGTTCCTTAGGTCGTACTTGACGGCCCAGAAAAATTTTAGGCGATCGGCGTCCGGGGGTCCCGGAACCACTTGGAAGGGTGGGCAATAGCACACAAAAATATTGTAATCGGGCGGAATTCTAGTTTTTTGGCTGAAAAGCGGAACAAATGAGGATTAATCATGGCTGGGCGGTAGCTATGGTTCCTTTGGTCTTATTTGATAGTCCGGAAAAATATTAGGCGATAGGGGTCCGGAGGTCCCGGGTCCACTCGGAAGGCGTGGGCTATAACACACAAAAATATGGGAATCGCGCGGAATTCTAGTTGTTTGGCCGAAAAATGCAAAAAATGAGGAACGATCATGGCAGGGTAGTTACTATGGTTCCTTAGGTCGTATTTGATGGCCCGGAAAATTTTTAGGCGATCGGGGTTCGGGGTTCCCGGAAGCCCTTGGAAGGCGTGGGCTATAACACACAAAAATATGGGAATCGCGCGGAATTCTAGTTGTTTGGCCGAAAAACGCAAAAAATGAGGAACGATCATGGCGGGGTGGTTACTATGGTTCCTTATGTCGTATTTGATGGCCCGGAAAATTTTTAGGCGATCGGGGTTCGGGGTTCCTAGGACCCCTTGGAAGGCATGGGCTAAAGCACACGAAAATATGGAAATCGCGCGAAATTCTAGTTTTTTGGCTGAAAAATGCAAAAGACTAGGAAGAATCATGGCGGGGCGGTGACTATGGTTCCTTAGGTCGTATTTGATAGTCCGGAAAATTTTTAGGCGATCCGGCTCCGGGGGGCCCGACCCACTCGGAAGGCGTGGGGGATAGCACACAAAAATATGGGAATCGGGCGGAATTCTAGTTTTTTGGCCAAACAATGCAAAAAAATGAGGAATGATCTTGGCGAGGCGGTGACTATGGTTCCTTAGGTCCTAATTGATGGCCCCGAAAATTTTTTAGGCGATCCGAGTCCGGCGGCCCGGCCCACTCGGAAGGCGTGGGGCACACATAAATATGGTAATCGAGCGGAATTCTAGTTTTTTGGCCGAAAAATGCAATAAATGAGGAACGATCATGGCGGGGTGGTTACTATGGTTCCTTAGGTCGTATTTGATGGCCCAAAAATTTTTTAGGCGATCGGGGTTCGGGGTTCCCGGGAGACCTTGGAAGGCGTGGGCTATAACACACAAAAATATGGGAATCGCGCGGAATTCTAGTTGTTTGGCCGAAAAATACAAAAGATAAGGAACGATCATGGCGGGGTGGTTACTATGGTTCCTTAGGTCGTATTTGATGGCCCGGAAAATTTTTAAGCGATCGGGGTTCGGGGTTCCCGGGACCCCTTGGAAGGCGTGGGCTAAAGCACACGAAAATATAAAAATCGCGCGGAATTCTAGTTTTTTGGCTGAAAAATGCAAAAGACTAGGAAGTATCATGGCGGGGCGGTGACTATGGTTCCTTAGGTCGTATTTGATAGTCCGGAAAATTTTTAGGCGATCCGGCTCCGTGGGGCCCGACCCACTCGGAAAGCGTGGGCGATTGCACACAAAAATATGGGAATCGGGCGGAATTCTAGTTTTTTGGCCAAAAAATGCAAAAGAATGAGGAACGATCATGGCGAGGCGGTGACTATGGTTCCTTAGGTCCTAATTGATGGCCCGAAAATTTTTTAGGCGATCGGAATCCGGCGGCCCGGCCCACTCGGAAGGCATGGGGCACACAAAAATATGGTAATCAAGCGGAATTCTAGTTTTTGGCCGAAAAATGCTATAAATGAGGAACGATCATGGCGGGGCGGTGACTATGGTTCCTTAGGTCGTATTTGATGGCTCGGAAATTTTAGGCGATCGGGGTCCACGGCTCCCGGGACCACTCGGAAGGCGTAAGCTATAGCACACGAAAATATGCAAATCGCGCGGAGTTCTAGTTTTTTGGCCAAAAAATGCAAAGCATTTGGAACGATCATGGCGGGGCGGTGACTATGGTACCTTAGGTCGTATTTGATAGTCCGGAAAATTTTTAGGCGATCCGGCTCCGGGGGGCCCGACCCACTCGGAAGGCGTGGGCGATAGCACACAAAAATATGGGAATCGGGAGGAATTCTAGTTTTTTGGCCAAAAAATGCAAAAAATGATAAACGATCATGGCGAGGCGGTGACTATGGTTCCTTAGGTCCTAATTGATGGCCCGAAAATTTTTTAGGCGATCCGAGTCAGGCGGCCCGGCCCACTCGGAAGGCGTGGGCAATATCACACAAAAATATTGTAATCGGGCGGAATTCTAGTTTTTTGGCCGAAAAACGCAACAAATGAGGAATGATCATGGTTGGGAGGTGACTATGGTTCCTTAGGTCGTATTTGATAGTCCGGAAAAATTTTAGGCGATAGGGGTCCGGAGTTCCCGGGTTCACTTGGAAGGCGTGGGTATAGCACACGAAAATATGGGAATCGGGCGAAATTCTAGTTCTTTTTCAGTAACATGCAAAAGATGTGGAAAGATCTTGGCAGGGCGGTGACTATGGTTCCTTTGGTCTTATTTGATAGTCCGGAAAAATATTAGGCGATAGGGGTCCGGAGGTCCCGGGACCACTCGGAAGGCGTGGGCTATAACACACAAAAATATGGAAATCGGGTGGAATTCTAGTAGTTTTTGGCCAAAAATGCAAAAAATGAGGAACGATCATGGAGAGGCGGTGACTATGGTTCCTTAGGTCCTAATTGATGGCCCGAAATTTTTTTAGGCGATCCGAGTCCGGCGGCCCGGCCCACTCGGAAGGCGCTGGGCACACAAAAATATGGTAATCGAGCGGAATTCTAGCTTTTAGGCCGAAAACCGCAATAAATGAGGAACGATTATGGAGGGGCGGTGACTATGGTTCCTTAGGTCGTATTTGATGGCCCGGAAAATTTTAGGCGATCGGGGTCCACGGTTCCCGGGACCACTCGGAAGGCGTAAGCTATAGCACACGAAAATATGCAAATCGCGTGGAGTTCTAGTTTTTTGGCCGAAAAATGCAAAGCATTTGGAACGATCATGGTGGGGCGGTGACTATGGTACCTTAGGTCGTATTTGATAGTCCGGAAAAATTTTAGGCGATCCGGCTCCGGGGGGCACGACCCACTCGGAAGGCATGGGCGATAGTACAAAAAAATATGGGAATCGGGTGGAATTCTAGTAGTTTTTGGCCAAAAATGCAAAAAATGAGGAACGATCATGGAGAGGCGGTGACTATGGTTCCTTAGGTCCTAATTGATGGCCCGAAATATTTTTAGGCGATCCGAGTCCGGCGGCCCGGCCCACTCGGAAGGCGCGGGGCACACAAAAATATGGTAATCGAGCGGAATTCTAGCTTTTAGGCCGAAAACCGCAATAAATGAGGAACGATCATGGAGGGGCGGTGACTATGGTTCCTTAGGTCGTATTTGATAGTCCGGAAAAATTTTAGGCGATCCGGCTCCGGGGGCCCGACCCACTCGGTAGGCGTGGGCGAATAGCACACAAAAATATGGAAATCGGGTGGAATTCTAGTAGTTTTTGGCCAAAAATGCAAAAAATGAGGAACGATCATGGAGAGGCGGTGACTATGGTTCCTTAGGTCCTAATTGATGGCCCGAAATATTTTTAGGCGATCCGAGTCCGGCGGCCCGGCCCACTCGGAAGGCGCGGGGCACACAAAAATATGGTAATCGAGCGGAATTCTAGCTTTTAGGCCGAAAACCGCAATAAATGAGGAACGATCATGGAGGGGCGGTGACTATGGTTCCTTAGGTCGTATTTGATGGCCCGGAAAATTTTAGGCGATCGGGGTCCACGGTTCCCGGGACCACTCGGAAGGCGTAAGCTATAGCACACGAAAATATGCAAATCGCGTGGAGTTCTAGTTTTTTGGCCGAAAAATGCAAAGCATTTGGAACGATCATGGTGGGGCGGTGACTATGGTACCTTAGGTCGTATTTGATAGTCCGGAAAAATTTTAGGCGATCCGGCTCCGGGGGGCCCGACCCACTCGGAAGGCATGGGCGATAGTACAAAAAATATGGGAATCGGGCGGAATTCTAGTTTTTTGGCCAAAAAATGCAAAAGAATGAGGAACGATCATGGCGAGGCGGTGACTATGGTTCCTTAGGTCCTAATTGATGGCCCGAAAATTTTTTAGGCGATCCGAGTCCGGCGGCCCGGCCCACTCGGAAGGTGTGAGCAATAGCACACAAAAATATTGTAATCGGGCGGAATTCTAGTTTTTTGGCCGAAAAACGCAACAAATGAGGAATGATCATGGCTGGGCGGTGACTATGGTTCCTTACGTCATATTTGATAGTCCGAAAAAATTTTAGGCGATAGGGGTCCGGAGTTCCCGGGTTCACTTGGAAGGCGTGGGCTATAGGAAACGACAATATGGGAATCGCGCGGAATTCTAGTTATTTGGCCGAAAAATGGAATAAACTAGGAACGATCATGGCTGGGTGGTGACTTTGGTTCCTTAGGTCTTATTTGATAGTCCGGAAAACTTTTAGGCGATCGGGGTCCGCGGCTCTTGGGACTACTCGAAATGCGTGGGTATAGCACACGAAAATATGGGAATTGGGCGAAATTCTAGTTGTTTGGCCGAAAAATGCAAAAAATGAGGAACGATCATGGCGGGGTGGTTACTATGGTTCCTTAGGTCGTATTTGATGGCCCGGAAAATTTTTAGACGATCGGGTTCGGGGTTCCCGGGACCCCTTTGAAGGCGTGGCTAAAGCACACGAAAATATGGAAATTGCGCGGAATTCTAGTTTTTTAGCTGAAAAACGCAAAAGACTAGGAACGATCATGGCGGGGCGGTGACTATGGTTCCTTAGGTCGTATTTGATAATCCGGAAAATTTTTAGGCGATCCGGCTCCGGGGGTCCCGACCCACTCGGAAGGCGTGGGCGATAGGACACAAAAATATGGGAATCGGGCGGAATTCTAGTTTTTTAGCTGAAAAATGCAAAGCATTTGGAACGATCATGGCGGGGCGGTGACTATGGTACCTTAGGTCGTATTTGATAGTCCGGAAAATTTTTAGGCGATCCGGCTCCGGGGGGCCCGACCCACTCGGAAGGCGTGGGCGATAGCACACAAAAATATGGGAATCGGGAGGAATTCTAGTTTTTTGGCCAAAAAATGCAAAAAATGATAAACGATCATGGCGAGGCGGTGACTATGGTTCCTTAGGTCCTAATTGATGGCCCGAAAATTTTTTAGGCGATCCGAGTCAGGCGGCCCGGCCCACTCGGAAGGCGTGGGCAATATCACACAAAAATATTGTAATCGGGCGGAATTCTAGTTTTTTGGCCGAAAAACACAACAAATGAGGAATGATCATGGTTGGGAGGTGACTATGGTTCCTTAGGTCGTATTTGATAGTCCGAAAAAATTTTAGGCGATAGGGGTCCGGAGTTCCCGGGTTCACTTGGAAGGCGTGGGTATAGCACACGAAAATATGGGAATCGGGCGAAATTCTAGTTCTTTTTCAGTAACATGCAAAAGATGTGGAAAGATCTTGGCAGGGCGGTGACTATGGTTCCTTTGGTCTTATTTGATAGTCCGGAAAAATATTAGACGATAGGGTTCCGGAGGTCCCGGGACCACTCGGAAGGCGTGGGCTATAACACACAAAAATATGGGAATCGCGCGGAATTCTTGTTGTTTGGCCGAAAAATGCAAAAAATGAGGAACGATCATGGCGGGGCTGATACTATGGTTCCTTAGGTCGTATTTGATAGTCCGGAAAAATTTTAGGCGATAGGGGTCAGGAGGTCCCGGGACCACTCGGAAGGCGTGGGCTATAACACACAAAAATATGGGAATCGCGCGGAATTCTAGTTGTTTGGCCGAAAAATGCAAAAAATGAGGAACGATTATGGCGGGGTGGTTATTATGGTTCCTTAGGTCGTATTTGATTGCCCGAAAAAATTTTAGACGATCGGGGTTCGGGGTTCCCGGGACACCTTTGAAGGGGTGGGCTAAAGCACACGAAAATATGGAAATCGCGCGGAATTCTAGTTTTTTGGCTGAAAAACGCAAAAGACTAGGAACGATCATGGCGGGGCGGTGACTATGGTTCCTTAGGTCATATTTGATAGTCCGAAAAACTTTTAGGCGATCCGGCTCCGGGGGGCCCGACCCACTCGGAAGGCGTGGGCGAATAGCACACAAAAATATGGAAATCGGGTGGAATTCTAGTAGTTTTTGGCCAAAAATGCAAAAAATGAGGAACGATCATGGAGAGGCGGTGACTATGGTTCCTTAGGTCCTAATTGATGGCCCGAAATTTTTTTAGGCGATCCGAGTCCGGCGGCCCGGCCCACTCGGAAGGCGCGGGGCACACAAAAATATGGTAATCGAGCGGAATTCTAGCTTTTAGGCCGAAAACCGCAATAAATGAGGAACGATCATGGAGGGGCGGTGACTATGGTTCCTTAGGTTGTATTTGATGGCCCGGAAAATTTTAGGCGATCGGGGTCCACGGTTCCCGGGACCACTCGGAAGGCGTAAGCTATAGCACACGAAAATATGCAAATCGCGTGGAGTTCTAGTTTTTTGGCCGAAAAATGCAAAGCATTTGGAACGATCATGGTGGGGCGGTGACTATGGTACCTTAGGTCGTATTTGATAGTCCGGAAAAATTTTAGGCGATCCGGCTCCGGGGGGCCCGACCCACTCGGAAGGCATGGGCGATAGTACAAAAAAATATGGGAATCGGGCGGAATTCTAGTTTTTTGGCCAAAAAATGCAAAAGAATGAGGAACGATCATGGCGAGGCGGTGACTATGGT
The DNA here is from genome assembly GCF_000715075.1 of Nicotiana tabacum. Classification (NCBI taxonomy): domain Eukaryota; kingdom Viridiplantae; phylum Streptophyta; class Magnoliopsida; order Solanales; family Solanaceae; genus Nicotiana; species Nicotiana tabacum. The sequence goes on from NW_027438297.1 coordinate 279,612, forward strand.
TCCTTAGGTCCTAATTGATGGCCCGAAAATTTTTTAGGCGATCCGAGTCCGGCGGCCCGGCCCACTCGGAAGGTGTGGGCAATAGCACACAAAAATATTGTAATCGGGCGGAATTCTAGTTTTTTGGCCGAAAAACGCAACAAATGAGGAATGATCATGGCTGGGTGGTGACTATGGTTCCTTACGTCATATTTGATAGTCCAAAAAAATTTTAGGCGATAGGGGTCCGGAGTTCCCGGGTTCACTTGGAAGGCGTGGGCTATAGGAAACGACAATATGGGAATCGCGCGGAATTCTAGTTATTTGGCCGAAAAATGGAATAAACTAGGAACGATCATGGCTGGGTGGTGACTTTGGTTCCTTAGGTCTTATTTGATAGTCCGAAAAACTTTTAGGCGATCGGGGTCCGCGGCTCTTGGGACTACTCGAAATGCGTGGGTATAGCACACGAAAATATGGGAATTGGGCGAAATTCTAGTTGTTTGGCCGAAAAATGCAAAAAATGAGGAACGATCATGGTGGGGTGGTTACTATGGTTCCTTAGGTCGTATTTGATGGCCCGGAAAATTTTTAGACGATCGGGTTCGGGGTTCCCGGGACCCCTTTGAAGGCGTGGCTAAAGCACACGAAAATATGGAAATCGCGCGGAATTCTAGTTTTTTAGCAGAAAAACGCAAAAGACTAGGAACGATCATGGCGGGGCGGTGACTATGGTTCCTTAGGTCGTATTTGATAATCCGGAAAATTTTTAGGCGATCCGGCTCCGGGGGGCCCGACCCACTCGGAAGGCGTGGGCGATAGGACACAAAAATATGGGAATCGGGCGGAATTCTAGTTTTTTGGCCCAAAAATGCAAAAAATGAGGAACGATCATGGCGAGGCGGTGACTATGGTTCCTTAGGTCCTAATTGGTAGCCCGAAATTTTTTTAGGCGATCCAAGTCCGGCGGCCCGGCCCACTCAGAAGGCGTGGGGGCACACAAAAATATGGTAATCGAGCGGAATTCTAGCTTTTTGGCCGAAAAACGCAATAAATGAGGAATGATCTTGGCAGGGCGGTGACTATGGTTCCTTAGGTCATATTTGATGGCCCGAAAAATTTTAGGTGATCGGGGTCCACGGCTCCTGGGACCACTCGGAAGGCGTAAGCTATAGCACACGAAAATATGCAAATCGCGCGGAGTTCTAGTTTTTTGGCCGAAAAATGCAAAGCATTTGGAACGATCATGGTAGAGCGGTGACTATGGTACCTTAGGTCGTATTTGATAGTCCGGAAAAATTTTAGGCGATCGGGGTCCGCGGCTCCCCGGACCACTTGGAAGGCGTGGGTATAGCACAAGAAAATATGGGAATCGGGCGTAATTCTAGTTTTTTGGCCGAAAAATGCAAAAAATGCGAAACGATGATCGCGGGGCGGTTACTATAGTTCCTTAGGTTGTATTTGACGGCCCGGAAAAATTTTAGGCGATCGGGGTCCGGGGGTCCCGGAACCACTTGGAAGGGTGGGCAATAGCACACAAAAATATTGTAATCAGGCGGAATTCTAGTTTTTTTGGCCGAAAAACGCAACAAATGAGGAATGATCATGGCTGGGCGGTGACTATGGTTCCTTAGGTCGTATTTGATAGGCCGAAAAAATTTTAGGCGATAGGGGTCCGGAGTTCCCGGGTTCACTTGGACGGCGTGGGCTATAGGACACGAAAATATGGGAATCGCGCGGAATTCTAGTTTTTTGGCCGAAAAACGAAAAAAACTAGGAACGATCATGGCTGGGCGGTGACTATGGTTCCTTAGGTCTTATTTAATAGTCCGGAAAAATTTTAGGCGATAGGGGTCCGCGTCTCTTGGGACCACTCGGAATGCGTGGGTATAGCACACGAAAATATGGGAATCGGGCGAAATTCTAGTTGTTTGGCCGAAAAACGCAAAAAATGAGGAACGATCATGGCGGGGCGGATACTATGGTTCCTTAGGTCGTATTTGATAGTCCGAAAAATTTTTAGTCGATCGTGGTCCGGAGGTCCTGGGACACCTCGGAAGGTGTGGGCTATAACACACAAATATATGGGAATCGCGCAGAATTCTTGTTGTTTGGCCGAATAATATGGTTCCTTAGGTCGTATTTGATTGCCCGGAAAAATTTTAGGCGATCGGGTTTCGCGGCTCTCGGGACCACTCAGAATGCGTGGGTATAGCACACAAAAATATGGGAATCGGGCAAAATTCTAGGTCTTTTTCAGTAACATGCCAAAAATGTGGAAAGATCTTGGCAGGGCGGTGACTATGGTTACTTTGGTCTTATTTGATAGTCCGGAAAAATATTAGGCGATAGGGGCCCAGAGGTCCCGGGACCACTCGGAAGGCGCGGGTTATAACACACAAAAATATGGGAATCGCGCGGAATTCTAGTTGTTTGGCCGAAAAACGCAAAAAAGAAGGAACGATCATGGCGGGGCGGATACTATGGTTCCTTAGGTCGTATTTGATAGTCCGGAAAAATTTTAGGCGATAGGGGTCAGGAGGTCCCGGGACCACTCGGAAGGCGTGGGCTATAACACACAAAAATATGGTAATCGAGCGGAATTCTAGCTTTTTGGCCGAAAAACGCAACAAATTAGGAATGATCATGGTTGGGAGGTGACTATGGTTCCTTAGGTCATATTTGATAGTCCGGAAAAATTTTAGGCGATAGGGGTCCGGAGTTCCCGGGTTCACTTGGAAGGCGTGGGTATAGCACACGAAAATATGGGAATCGGGCGAAATTCTAGTTCTTTTTCAGTAACATGCAAAAGATGTGGAAAGATCTTGGCAGGGCGGTGACTATGGTTCCTTTGGTCTTATTTGATAGTCCGGAAAAATATTAGGCGATAGGGGTCCGGAGGTCCCGGGACCACTCGGAAGGCGTGGGCTATAACACACAAAAATATGGGAATCGCGCGGAATTCTTGTTGTTTGGCCGAAAAATGCAAAAAATGAGGAACGATCATGGCGGGGCTGATACTATGGTTCCTTAGGTCGTATTTGATTGTCCGGAAAAATTTTAGGCGATAGGGGTCAGGAGGTCCCGGGACCACTCGGAAGGCGTGGGCTATAACACACAAAAATATGGGAATCGCGCGGAATTCTAGTTGTTTGGCCGAAAAATGCAAAAAATGAGGAACGATTATGGCGGGGTGGTTATTATGGTTCCTTAGGTCGTATTTGATTGCCCGAAAAAATTTTAGACGATCGGGGTTCAGGGTTCGGGGTTCCCGGGACACCTTTGAAGGGGTGGGCTAAAGCACACGAAAATATGGAAATCGCGCGGAATTCTAGTTTTTTGGCTGAAAAACGCAAAAGACTAGGAACGATCATGGCGGGGCGGTGACTATGGTTCCTTAGGTCATATTTGATAGTCCGAAAAACTTTTAGGCGATCCGGCTCCGGGGGGCCCGACCCACTCGGAAGGCGTGGGCGAATAGCACACAAAAATATGGAAATCGGGTGGAATTCTAGTAGTTTTTGGCCAAAAATGCAAAAAATGAGGAACGATCATGGAGAGGCGGTGACTATGGTTCCTTAGGTCCTAATTGATGGCCCGAAATATTTTTAGGCGATCCGAGTCCGGCGGCCCGGCCCACTCGGAAGGCGCGGGGCACACAAAAATATGGTAATCGAGCGGAATTCTAGCTTTTAGGCCGAAAACCGCAATAAATGAGGAACGATCATGGAGGGGCGGTGACTATGGTTCCTTAGGTCGTATTTGATGGCCCGGAAAATTTTAGGCGATCGGGGTCCACGGTTCCCGGGACCACTCGGAAGGCGTAAGCTATAGCACACGAAAATATGCAAATCGCGTGGAGTTCTAGTTTTTTGGCCGAAAAATGCAAAGCATTTGGAACGATCATGGTGGGGCGGTGACTATGGTACCTTAGGTCGTATTTGATAGTCCGGAAAAATTTTAGGCGATCCGGCTCCGGGGGGCCCGACCCACTCGGAAGGCATGGGCGATAGTACAAAAAAATATGGGAATCGGGCGGAATTCTAGTTTTTTGGCCAAAAAATGCAAAAGAATGAGGAACGATCATGGCGAGGCGGTGACTATGGTTCCTTAGGTCCTAATTGATGGCCCGAAAATTTTTTAGGCGATCCGAGTCCGGCGGCCCGGCCCACTCGGAAGGTGTGGGCAATAGCACACAAAAATATTGTAATCGGGCGGAATTCTAGTTTTTTGGCCGAAAAACGCAACAAATGAGGAATGATCATGGCTGGGCGGTGACTATGGTTCCTTACGTCATATTTGATAGTCCGGAAAAATTTTAGGCGATAGGGGTCCGGAGTTCCCGGGTTCACTTGGAAGGCGTGGGCTATAGGAAACGACAATATGGGAATCGCGCGGAATTCTAGTTATTTGGCCGAAAAATGGAATAAACTAGGAACGATCATGGCTGGGTGGTGACTTTGGTTCCTTAGGTCTTATTTGATAGTCCGGAAAACTTTTAGGCGATCGGGGTCCGCGGCTCTTGGGACTACTCGAAATGCGTGGGTATAGCACACGAAAATATGGGAATTGGGCGAAATTCTAGTTGTTTGGCCGAAAAATGCAAAAAATGAGGAACGATCATGGCGGGGTGGTTACTATGGTTCCTTAGGTCGTATTTGATGGCCCGGAAAATTTTTAGACGATCGGGTTCGGGGTTCCCGGGACCCCTTTGAAGGCGTGGCTAAAGCACACGAAAATATGGAAATCGCGCGGAATTCTAGTTTTTTAGCTGAAAAACGCAAAAGACTAGGAACGATCATGGCGGGGCGGTGACTATGGTTCCTTAGGTCGTATTTGATAATCCGGAAAATTTTTAGGCGATCCGGCTCCGGGGGGCCCGACCCACTCGGAAGGCGTGGGCGATAGGACACAAAAATATGGGAATCGGGCGGAATTCTAGTTTTTTGGCCCAAAAATGCAAAAAATGAGGAACGATCATGGCGAGGCGGTGACTATGGTTCCTTAGGTCCTAATTGATAGCCCGAAATTTTTTTAGGCGATCCAAGTCCGGCGGCCCGGCCCACTCAGAAGGCGTGGGGGCACACAAAAATATGGTAATCGAGCGGAATTCTAGCTTTTTGGCCGAAAAACGCAATAAATGAGGAATGATCTTGGCAGGGCGGTGACTATGGTTCCTTAGGTCATATTTGATGGCCCGAAAAATTTTAGGTGATCGGGGTCCACGGCTCCTGGGACCACTCGGAAGGCGTAAGCTATAGCACACGAAAATATGCAAATCGCGCGGAGTTCTAGTTTTTTGGCCGAAAAATGCAAAGCATTTGGAACGATCATGGTAGAGCGGTGACTATGGTACCTTAGGTCGTATTTGATAGTCCGGAAAAATTTTAGGCGATCGGGGTCCGCGGCTCCCCGGACCACTTGGAAGGCGTGGGTATAGCACAAGAAAATATGGGAATCGGGCGTAATTCTAGTTTTTTGGCCGAAAAATGCAAAAAATGCGAAACGATGATCGCGGGGCGGTTACTATAGTTCCTTAGGTTGTATTTGACGGCCCGGAAAAATTTTAGGCGATCGGGGTCCGGGGGTCCCGGAACCACTTGGAAGGGTGGGCAATATCACACAAAAATATTGTAATCGGGCGGAATTCTAGTTTTTTTGGCCGAAAAACGCAACAAATGAGGAATGATCATGGCTGGGCGGTGACTATGGTTCCTTAGGTCGTATTTGATAGGCCGAAAAAATTTTAGGCGATAGGGGTCCGGAGTTCCCGGGTTCACTTGGACGGCGTGGGCTATAGGACACGAAAATATGGGAATCGCGCGGAATTCTAGTCTTTTGGCCGAAAAACGAAAAAAACTAGGAACGATCATGGCTGGGCGGTGACTATGGTTCCTTAGGTCTTATTTGATAGTCCGGAAAAATTTTAGGCGATAGGGGTCCGCGTCTCTTGGGACCACTCGGAATGCGTGGGTATAGCACACGAAAATATGGGAATCGGGCGAAATTCTAGTTGTTTGGCTGAAAAACGCAAAAAATGAGGAACGATCATGGCGGGGCGGATACTATGGTTCCTTAGGTCGTATTTGATAGTCCGAAAAATTTTTAGTCGATCGTGGTCCGGAGGTCCTGGGACACCTCGGAAGGTGTGGGCTATAACACACAAATATATGGGAATCGCGCAGAATTCTTGTTGTTTGGCCGAAAAATATGGTTCCTTAGGTCGTATTTGATTGCCCGGAAAAATTTTAGGCGATCGGGTTTCGCGGCTCTCGGGACCACTCAGAATGCGTGGGTATAGCACACAAAAATATGGGAATCGGGCAAAATTCTAGGTCTTTTTCAGTAACATGCCAAAAATGTGGAAAGATCTTGGCAGGGCGGTGACTATGGTTACTTTGGTCTTATTTGATAGTCCGGAAAAATATTAGGCGATAGGGGCCCAGAGGTCCCGGGACCACTCGGAAGGCGCGGGTTATAACACACAAAAATATGGGAATCGCGCGGAATTCTAGTTGTTTGGCCGAAAAACGCAAAAAATGAGGAACGATCATGGCGGGGTGGTTACTATGGTTCCTTAGGTCGTATTTGATTGCCCGGAAAATTTTTAGGCGATCGGGGTTCGGGGTTCCCGGGACCCCTTGGAAGGAGTGGGCTAAAGCACACGAAAATATGGAAATCGCGTGGAATTCTAGTTTTTTGGCTGAAAAACACAAAAGACTAGGAACGATCATGGCGGGGCGGTGACTATGGTACCTTAGGTCGTATTTGATAGTCCGGAAAATTTTTAGGCGATCCCGCTCCGGGGGACCCGAGCCACTCGGAAGGAGTGGGCGATAGCACACAAAAATATGGGAATCAGGCGGAATTCTAGTTTTTTGTCCAAAAAATGCAAAAAATGAGAAACGATCATGGCGAGGTGGTGACTATGGTTCCTTAGGTCCTAATTGATGGCCCGAAAATTTTTTAGGCGATCCGAGTCCGGCGGCCCGGCCCACTCAGAAGGCGTGGGCAATAGCACACAAAAATATTGTAATCGGGCGGAATTCTAGTTTTTTGGCCGAAAAACGCAACAAATGAGGAATGATCATGGCTGGGTGGTGACTATGGTTCCTCAGGTCGTATTTGATAGTCCGGAAAAATTTTAGGCTATAGGAGTCCGGAGTTCCCGGGTTCACTTGGAAGGCGTGGGTATAGCACACGAAAATATGGGAATCGGGCGAAATTCTAGGTCTTTTTCAGTAACATGCAAAAGATGTGGAAACATCTTGGCAGAGCAGTGACTATGGTTCCTTTGGTCTTATTTGATAGTCCGGAAAAATATTAGGCGATAGGGGTCCGGAGGTCCCGGGACCACTCGGAAGGCGTGGGCTATAACACACAAAAATATGGGAATCGCGCTGAATTCTAGTTGTTTGGCCGAAAAACGCAAAAAATGAGGAACGATCATGGCGGGTCGGATACTATGGTTCCTTAGGTCGTATTTGATAGTCCGGAAAATTTTTAGGCGATAGGGGTCAGGAGGTCCCGGGACCCCTTGGAAGGGGTGGGCTAAAGCACACAAAAATATGGAAATCGCGCGGAATTCTAGTTTTTTGGCTAAAAACGCAAAAGACTAGGAACGATCATGGCGGGGCAGTGACTATGGTTCCTTAGGTCATATTTGATAGTCCGAAAAAATTTTAGGCGATCCTGCTCCGGGGGGCCCGACCCACTCGGAAGGCGTGGGCGATAGCACACAAAAATATGGGAATCGAGCGGAATTCTAGTTTTTTGGCCAAAATTGCAAAATACGAGAAATGATCATGGCAAGGCGGTGACTATGGTTCCTTAGGTCCTAATTGATGGCCCGAAAATTTTTTAGGCGATCCGAGTCTGGCGGCCCGGCCCACTCGGAAGGCGTGGGGCACACAAAAATATGGTAATCGAGCAGAATTCTAGCTTTTTGGCTGAAAAACGCAATAAATGAGGAACGATCATGGCGAGGCGGTAACTATGGTTCCTTAGGTTGTATTTGATGGCCCGGAAAAATTTTAGGCGATCGGGGTCCGCGGCTCCCCGGACCACTTGGAAGGCGTGGGTATAGCACACGAAAATATGGGAATCGGGCGTAATTCTAGTTTTTTGGCCGAAAAATGCAAAAAATGCGAAACGATGATCACGGGGCGGTTACTATGGTTCCTTAAGTCGTATTTGATGGCCCGGAAAAATTTTAGGCGATAGGGGTCCGGAGTTCCCGGGTTCACTTGGACGGCGTGGGCTATAGGACACGAAAATATGGAAATCGCGCGGAATTCTAGTTTTTTGGCCGAAAAACGGAAAAAACTAGGAACGATCATGGCTGGACGGTGACTATGGTTCCTTAGGTCTTATTTGATAGTCCGGAAAAATTTTAGGCGATAGGGGTCCGCGTCTCTTGGGACCATTCGGAATGCGTGGGTATAGCACACGAAAATATGGGAATCAGGAGAAAATCTAGGTCTTTTTCAGTAACATGCAAAAAATGTGGAAAGATCTTGGCAGGGCGGTGACTGTGGTTCCTTTGGTCTTATTTGATAGTCTGGAAAATTTTTAGGCGATCGGGGTCCGGAGGTCCCGGGAACCCTCGGAAGGCGTGGGCTATAACACACAAAAATATGGGAATCGCGCAGAATTCTAGTTGTTTGGCCGAAAAACGCAAAAAATAAAGAACGATCATGGCAGGGCGGATAATATGGTTCCTTAGGTCGTATTTGATTGCCCGGAAAAATTTTAGGCGATCGGGGTCCGCGGCTCTTGGGACCACTCGGAATGCGTGGGTATAGCACACGAAAATATGGGAATCGGGCAAAATTCTAGGTCTTTTTCAGTAACATGCAAAAACTGTGGAAAGATCTTGGCAGGGCGGTGACTATGGTTCCTTTGGTCTTATTTGATAGTCCGGAAAAATATTAGGCGATAGGGGTCCGGAGGTCCCGGGACCACTCGGAAGGCGTGGGCTATAACACACAAAAATATGGGAATCGCGCGGAATTTAAGTTATTTGGCCGAAAAACGCAAAAAATGAGGAACGATCATGGCGGGGCGGATACTATGGTTCCTTAGGTCGTATTTGATAGTCCGGAAAAGTTTTAGGCGATAGGGGTCAGGAGGTCCCGGGACCACTCGGAAGGCGTGGGCCATAACACACAAAAATATGGGAATCGCGTGGAATTCTAGTTGTTTGGCCGAAAAACGCAAGAAATGAGGATTGATCATGGTTGGGCGGTGACTATGGTTCCTTAGGTCATATTTGATAGTCCGGAAAAATTTTAGGCGATAGGGGTCCGGAGTTCCCGGGTTCACTTGGAAGGCGTGGGCTATAGGACACGAAAATATGGGAATCGCGCAGAATTCTAGTTTTTTGGCCGAAAAACGGAAAAAACTAGGAACGATCATGGCTGGGCGGTGACTATGGTTCCTTAGGTCTTATTTGATAGTCCGGAAAAATTTTAGGCGATAGGGGTCCGCGTCTCTTGGGACCACTCGGAATGCGTGGGTATAGCACACGAAAATATGGGAATCGGGCGAAATTCTAGTTGTTTGGCCGAAAAACGCAAAAAATGAGGAACGATCATGGCGGGGCGGATACTATGGTTCCTTAGGTCGTATTTGATAGTCTAGAAAATTTTTAGGCGATCGGGGTCCGGAGGTCCCGGGAACCCTCGGAAGGCGTGGGCTATAACACACAAAAATATGGGAATCGCGCGGAATTCTAGTTGTTTGGCCGAAAAACACAAAAAATAAGGAATGATCATGGCAGGGCAGATAATATTGTTCCTTAGGTCGTATTTGATTGCCCGGAAAAATTTTAAGCGATCGGGGTCCGCGGCTCTTGGGACCACTCGGAATGCGTGGGTATAGCACACGAAAATATGGGAATCGGGCAAAATTCTAGGTCTTTTTCAGTAACATGCAAAAACTGTGGAAGGATCTTGGCACGGCGGTGACTATTGTTCCTTTGGTCTTATTTGATAGTCCGGAAAAATATTAGGCGATAGGGGTCCGGAGGTTCCGGGACCACTCGGAAGGCGTGGGCAATAGCACACAAAAATATGATAATCGAGCGGAATTCTAGTTTTTTGGCCAAAAATGCAAAACATGAGGAACGATCATGGCGAGATGGTGACTATGTTCCTTAGGTCGTAATTGATGGCCCGAAAATTTTTTTGGCGATCCGAGTCCGGCGGCCTGGCCCACTCGGAAGGCGTGGGCAATAGCACACAAAAATATGGTAATCGAGCGGAATTCTAGTTTTTTGGCCGGAAAATGCACTTATTGAGGAACGATCATGGCGGGGCGGTGACTATGGTTCCTTAGGTCGTATTTGATGGCCCGAAAAATTTTAGACGATCGGGGTCCACGGCTCCCGGGACCACTCGGAAGGCGTAAGCAATAGCACACGAAAATATGCAAATCGCCCGGAGTTCTAGTTTTTTGGCCGAAAAATATAAAGCATTTGGAACGATCATGGTGGGGCGGTGACTATGGTACCTTAGGTCGTATTTGATAGTCCGAAAATATTTTAGGCGATCGGGGTCCGCGACCCCACGGACCACTTGGAAGGCGTGGGTATAGCACAAGAAAATATGGAAATCGGGCGTAATTCTAGTTTTTTGGCCGAAAAACGGAAAAAACTAGGAACGATCATGGCTGGGCGGTGACTATGGTTCCTTAGGACTTATTTGATAGTCCGGAAAAATTTTAGGCGATAGGGGTCTGCGTCTCTTGGGACCACTCGGAATGCGTGGGTATAGCATACGAAAATATGGGAATCGGGCGAAATTCTAGTTGTTTGGCCGAAAAACGCAAAATATGAGGAACGATCATGGCGGGGCGGATACTATGGTTCCTTAGGTCGTATTTGATAGTCCGGAAAATTTTTAGGCGATCGGGGTTCGGAGGTCCCGGGAACCCTCGGAAGGCGTGGGCTATAACACACAAAAATATGGGAATCGTGCGGAATTCTAGTTGTTTGGCCGAAAAACGCAAAAAATAAGGAACGATCATGGCAGGGCAGATAATATGGTTCCGTAGGTCGTATTTGATTGCCCGAAAAAATTTTAGGCGATCGGGGTCCGCGGCTCTTGGGACCACTCGGAATGCGTGGGTATAGCACACGAAAATATGGGAATCGGGCGAAATTCTAGGTATTTTTCAGTAACATGCAAAAAATGTGGAAAGATCTTGGCAGGGCGGTGACTATGGTTCCTTTGGTCTTATTTGAGAGTCCGAAAAAATATTAGGCGATAGGGGTCCGGAGACCCGGGACCACTCGTAAGGCGTGGGCTATAACACACAAAAATATGGGAATCGCGCCGAATTCTAGTTATCTGGCCGAAAAACACAAAAAATGAGGAACGAACATGGCGGGGCGGATACTATGGTTCCTTAGGTCGTATTTGATAGTCCGGAAAAGTTTTAGGCGATAGGGGTCAGGAGGTCCCGGGACCACTCGGAAGGCGTGGGCTACAAAAATATGGGAATCGCGCGGAATTCTAGTTGTTTGGCCGAAAAACGCAAACAATAAGGAACGATCATGGCAGGGCGGATAATATGGTTCCTTAGGTCGTATTTGATTGCCCGGAAATATTTTAGGCGATCGGGGTCCGCGGCTCTTGGGACCACTCGGAATGCGTGGGTATAGCACACGAAAATATGGGAATCGGGCGAAATTCTAGGTCTTTTTCAGTAACATGCAAAAAATGTGGAAAGATCTTGGCAGGGCGGTGACTATGGTTCCCTTGGTCTTATTTGATAGTCCGAAAAAATATTAGGCGATAGGGGTCCGGAGGTCCCGGGACCACTCGTAAGGCGTGGGCTATAACACACAAAAATATGGGAATCGCGCGGAATTCTAGTTGTCTGGCCGAAAAACACAAAAAATGAGGAACGAACATGGCGGGGCGGATACTATGGTTCCTTAGGTCGTATTTGATAGTCTTAAAAAGTTTTAGGCGATACGGGTCAGGAGGTCCCGGGACCACTCGGAAGGCGTGGGCTATAACACACAAAAATATGGGAATCGCGCAGAATTCTAGTTGTTTGGCCGAAAAATGCAAAAAATGAGGAACAATCATGGCGGGGTGGTTACTATGGTTCCTTAGGTCGTATTTGATGGCCCGGAAAATTTTTAGGCGATCAGGGTTCGGGGTTCCCGGGACCCCTTGGAAGGCGTGGGCTAAAGCACACGAAAATATGGAAATCGCGCGGAATTCTAGTTTTTTGGCTGGAAAACGCAAAAGACTAAGAACAATCATGGTGGGGCGGTGACTATGGTTCCTTAGGTCGTATTTGATAGTCCGGAAAATTTTTAGGCGATCCGGCTCCGGGGGGCCGACCCACTCGGAAGGCGTGGGCGATAGCACACAAAAATATGGGAATCGGGCGGAATTCTAGTTTTTTGGCCAAAAATGCAAAAAATGAGAAACGATCAGGGCGAGGCGGTGACTATGGTTCCATAGGTCCTAATTTCTGGCCCAAAATTTTTTTAGCCGATCCGAGTCCGGCGGCCCGGCCCACTCGGAAGGCGTGGGCAATAGCACACAAAAATATGGTAATCGAGCAGAATTCTAGTTTTTGGCTAAAAAATGCAAAAAATGCAAAACATGTGGAACAATCATGGCGTGGCGGTGACTATGGTTCCTTAGGTCCTAATTGATAGCCCGAAAATTTTTTATGCGATCCGAGTACGGCGGCTCGGCCCACTCAGAAGGTGTAGGGCACACAAAAATATGATAATCGAGCGGAATTCTAGTTTTTTGGCCGAAAAACGCAATAAATGAGGAACGATCATGGCGGGGCGGTGACTATGGTTCCTTAGGTCGTATTTGATGGCCCGGAAAATTTTAGGCGATCGGGGTCTACGGCTCCCGGGACCACTCGGAAGGCGTAAGCTATAGCACACGAAAATATGCAAATCGCGCGGAGTTCTAGTTTTTTGGCCGAAAAATGCAAAGCATTTGAAACGATGATGGTGGGGCGGTGACTATGGTACCTTAGGTCGTAATTGATAGTCCGGAAAAATTTTAGGCGATCGGGGTCCGCGGCTCCCCGGACCACTTGGAAGGCGTGGGTATAGCACACGAAAATATGGGAATCGGGCGTAATTCTAGTTTTTTGGCCGAAAAGTGCAAAAAATGAGAAACGATGATCGCGGGGCGGTTACTATGGTTCCTTAGGTCATATTTGACCGCCCGAAAAAATTTTAGGCGATCGGGGTCCGAGGGTCCCGGAACCACTTGGAAGGGTGGGCAATAGCACACAAAAATATTGTAATCGGGCGGAATTCTAGTTTTTTGGCCGAAAAATGCTACAAATGAGGAATGATCATGGCTGGGCGGTGACTATGGTTCCTTAGGTCGTATTTGATAGTCCGGAAAAATTTTAGGCGATAGGGGTCCGTAGTTCCCGGGTTCACTTGGAAGGCGTGGGCTATAGGATACGAAAATATGGGAATCGCGCGGAATTCTAGTTTTTGGCCGAAAAACGGAAAAAAATAGGAACGATCATGGCTGGGCGGTGACTATGGTTCCTTAGGTCTTATTTGATAGTCCGGAAAAATTTTAGGCGATAGAGGTCCGCGTCTCTTGGGACCACTCGGAATGCGTGGGTATAGCGCACGAAAATATGGGAATCGGGCGTAATTCTAGTTGTTTGGCCGAAAAATGCAAAAAATGAGGAACGATCATGGTGGGGAAGATACTATGGTTCCTTAGGTCGTATTTGATAGTCCGGAAAATTTTTAGGCGATCGGGGTCCGGAGTTCCCGGGACCCCTCGGAAGGCGTGGGCTATAACACACAAAAAGATGGGAATCGCGCGGAATTCTACTTTTTTGGCCGAAAAACGCAAAAAATAAGGATCGATCATGGCAGGGCGGATAATATGGTTCCTTAGGTCGTATTTGATTGCCCGGAAAAATATTAGGCGATCGGGGTCCGCGGCTCTTTGGACCACTCGAAATGCGTGGGTATAGCACACGAAAATATGGGAATCGGGCGAAATTCTAGGTCTTTTTCAGTAACATGCAAAAAAATGTGGAAAGATCTTGGCAGGGCGGTGACTATGGTTCCTTTGGTCTTATTTGATAGTCCGGAAAAATATTAGGCAATAGGGGTCCGGAGGTCCCGGGACCACTCAGAAGGCATGGGCTATAACACACAAAAATATGGGAATCGCGCGGAATTCTAGTTGTCTAGCCGAAAAACACAAAAAATGAGGAACGATCATGGCGGGGCGGATACTATGGTTCCTTAGGTCGTATTTGATAGTCTGGAAAAATTTTAGGCGTTAGGGGTCAGGAGGTCCCGGGACCACTCGGAAGGCGTGGGCTATAACGCACAAAAATATGGGAATCACGCAGAATTCTAGTTGTTTGGCCGAAAAATGCAAAAAATGATGAACGATCATGGCGGGGTGGTTACTATTGTTCCTTAGGTCGTATTTGATGGCCCGGAAAATTTTTAGGCGATCGGGGTTCCCGGGACCCCTTGGAAGGCGTGGGCTGGAGCACACGAAAATATGGAAATCGCGCGGAATTCTAGTTTTTTGGCTGAAAAACGCAAAAGACTAGGAACGATTATGGCGGGGCGGTGACTATGGTTCCTTAGGTCGTATTTGATAGTCCGGAAAATTTTTAGGAGATCCGGCTCCGGGGGGGCCCGACCCACTCTGAAGGCGTGGGCGATAGCACACAAAAATATGGGAATCGGGCGGAATTCTAGTTTTTTGGCCAAAAATGCAAAAAATGAGAAACGATCATGGCGAGGCGGTGACTATGGTTCCTTAGGTCCTAATTGATGGCCCGAAAAATTTTTAGCGATCCGAGTCCGGCGGCCCGGCCCAGTCGGAAGGCGTGGGCAATAGCACATAAAAATATGGTAATCGAGTAGAATTCTAGTTTTTTGGCCAAAAATGCAAAACATGAGGAACGATCATGGCGAGGCGGTGACTATGGTTCCTTAGGTCCTAATGAGAAACGATCATGGCGGGGCAGATACTATGGTTCCTTAGGTCGTATTTGATAGTCCGGAAAATTTTTAGGCGATCGGGGTCCGGAGGTCCCGGGAACCCTCGGAAGGCGTGGGCTATAACACACAAAAATATGGGAATCGCGCGGAATTCTAGTTTTTTGGCCGAAAAACGCAAAAAATAAGGAACGATCATGGCAGGGCGGATAATATGGTTCCTTAGGTCGTATTTGATTGCCCGGAAAAATTTTAGGCGATCGGGGTCCGCGGCTCTTGGGACCACTCGGAATGCGTGGGTATAGCACACGAAAATATGGGAATCTGGCAAAATTCTAGGTCTTTTTCAGTAACATGCAAAAACTGTGGAAAGATCTTGGACGGGCGGTGACTATGGTTCCTTTGGTCTTATTTGATAGTCCGGAAAAATATTAGGCGATAGGGGTCCGGAGGTCCCGGGACCACTCGGAAGGCGTGGGCAATAGCACACAAAAATATGGTAATCGAGCGGAATTCTAGTTTTTTGGCCAAAAATGCAAAACATGAGGAACGATCATGGCGAGACGGTGACTATGGTTCCTTAGGTCGTAATTGATGGCCCGAAAATTTTTTTGGCGATCCGAGTCCGGCGGCCTGGCCCACTCGGAAGGCGTGGGCAATAGCACACAAAAATATGGTAATCGAGCGGAATTCTAGATTTTTGGCCGGAAAATGCACCTATTGAGGAACGATCATGGCGGGGCGGTGACTATGGTTCCTTAGGTCGTATTTGATGGCCCGGAAAATTTTAGACGATCGGGGTCCACGGCTCCCGGGACCACTCGGAAGGCGTAAGCAATAGCACACGAAAATATGCAAATCGCCCGGAGTTCTAATTTTTTGGCCGAAAAATATAAAGCATTTGGAACGATCATGGTGGGGCGGTGACTATGGTACCTTAGGTCGTATTTGATAGTCCGGAAATATTTTAGGCGATCGGGGTCCGCGACCTCACGGACCACTTGGAAGGCGTGGGTATAGCACACGAAAATATGGGAATCGGGCGTAATTCTAGTTTTTTGGCCGAAAAATGCAAAAAATGAGAAACAATGATCGCGGGGCGGTTACTATGGTTCCTTAGGTCGTATTTGATGGCCCACGAAAAATTTTAGGCGATCGGGGTCCGGGGGTCCCGGAACCACTTGGAAGGGTGGGCAATAGCACACAAAAATATTGTAATCGGGCGAAATTCTAGTTTTTTGGCCGAAAAATGCAACAAATGAGGAATGATCATGGCTGGGCGGTGACTATGGTTCCTTAGGTCGTATTTGATAGTCCGGAAAAATTTTAGGTGATAGGGGTCCGGAGTTCCCGGGTTGACTTGGAAGGCGTGGGCTATAGGACACGAAAATATGGGAATCGCGCGGAATTCTAGTTTTTTGGCCGAAAAACGAAAAAAACTAGGAACGATCATGGCTGGGCGGTGACTATGGTTCCTTAGGTCTTATTTGATAGTGCGAAAAAATTTTAGGCGATAGGGGTCCGCATCTCTTGGGACCACTCGGAATGCGTGGGTCTAGTACACGAAAATATGGGAATCGGGCGAAATTCTAGTTGTTTGGCCGAAAAACGCAAAAAATGAGGAACGATCATGGCGGGGCGGATACTATGGTTCCTTAGGTCGTATTTGATAGTCCGGAAAATTTTTAGGCGATCGGGATCCGGAGGTCCCGGGAACCCTCGGAAGGCGTGGGCTATAACACACAAAAATATGGGAATCGCGCGGAATTCTAGTTGTTTGGCCGAAAAACGCAAAAAATAAGGAACGATCATGGTAGGGCAGATAATATGGTTCCTTAGGTCGTATTTGATTGCCCGGAAAAATTGTAGGCGATCGGGGTCCGCGGCTCTTGGGACCACTCGGAATGCGTGGGTATAGCACACGAAAATATCGGAATCGGGCGAAATTCTAGGTCTTTTTCAGTAACATGCAAAAAATGTGGAAAGATCTTGGCAGGGCGGTGACTATGGTTCCTTTGGTCTTATTTGATAGTCCGGAAAAATATTAGGCGATAGGGGTCCGGAGGTCCCGGGACCACTCGTAAGGCGTGGGCTATAACACACAAAAATATGGGAATCGCGCCGAATTCTAGGTTTCTGGCCAAAAAACACAAAAAATGAGGAATGAACATGGCGGGGCGGATACTATGGTTCCTTAGGTCGTATTTGATAGTCCGGAAAAGTTTTAGGCGATAGGGGTCAGGAGGTCCCGGGACCACTCGGAAGGCGTGGGCTACAAAAATATGGGAATCGCGCGGAATTCTAGTTGTTTGGCCGAAAAACTTAAAAAATAAGGAACGATCATGGCAGGGCGGATAATATGGTTCCTTAGGTCGTATTTTATTGCCCGGAAAAATTTTAGGCGATCGGGGTCCGCGGCTCTTGGGACCACTCGGAATGCGTGGGTTTAGCACACGAAAATTTGGGAATCGGGCGAAATTCTAGGTCTTTTTCAGTAACATGCAAAAAATGTGGAAAGATCTTGGCAGGGCGGTGACTATGGTTCCTTTGGTCTTATTTGATAGTCCGGAAAATATTAGGCGATAGGGGTCCGGAGGTCCCGGGACCACTCGTAAGGCGTGGGCTATAACACACAAAAATATGGGAATCGCGCGGAATTCTAGTTGTCTGGCCGAAAAACACAAAAAATGAGGAACGAACATGGCGGGGCAGATACTATGGTTCCTTA
The DNA here is from genome assembly GCF_000715075.1 of Nicotiana tabacum. NCBI lineage: Eukaryota > Viridiplantae > Streptophyta > Magnoliopsida > Solanales > Solanaceae > Nicotiana > Nicotiana tabacum. The sequence continues at coordinate 297,305 of NW_027438297.1, forward strand.
GGTCGTATTTGATAGTCTGAAAAAGTTTTAGGCGATAGGGGTCAGGAGGTCCCGGGACCACTCGGAAGGCGTGGGCTATAACACACAAAAATATGGGAATCGCGCGGAATTCTAGTTGTTTGGCCGAAAAATGCAAAAAATGAGGAACAATCATGGCGGGGTGGTTACTATGGTTCCTTAGGTCTTATTTGATGGCCCGAAAAATTTTTAGGCGATCAGGGTTCGGGGTTCCCGGGACCCCTTGGAAGGCGTGGGAAGCACACAAAAATATGGAAATCGCGCGGAATTTTAGTTTTTTGGCTGGAAAACGCAAAAGACAAGGAACAATCATGGTGGGGCGGTGACTATGGTTCCTTAGGTCGTATTTGATAGTCCGGAAAATTTTTAGGCGATCCGGCTCCGGGGGGGCCGACCCACTCGGAAGGCGTGGGCGATAGCACACAAAAATATGGGAATCGGGCGGAATTCTAGTTTTTTGGCCAAAAATGCAAAAAATGAGAAACGATCAGGGCGAGGCGGTGACTATGGTTCCATAGGTCCTAATTTCTGGCCCAAAAATTTTTTAGCCGATCCGAGTCCGGCGGGCCGGCCCACTCGAAAGGCGTGGGCAATAGCACACAAAAATATGGTAATCGAGCAGAATTCTAGTTTTTGGCTAAAAAATGCAAAAAATGCAAAACATGTGGAACGATCATAGCGAGGCGGTGAATATGGTTCCTTAGGTCCTAATTGGTAGCCCGTAAATTTTTTATGCGATCCGAGTCTGGCGGCTCGGCCCACTCAGAAGGCGTGGGGCACACAAAAATATGGTAATCGAGCGGAATTCTAGTTTTTTGGCCGAAAAACACAATAAATGAGGAACGATCATGGCGGGGCGGTGACTATGGTTCCTTAGGTCGTATTTGATGGCCCGGAAAATTTTAGGCGATCGAGGTCCACGGCTCCCGGGACCACTCGGAAGGCGTAATCTATAGCACACGAAAATATGCAAATCGCGCGGAGTTCTAGTTTTTTGGCCGAAAAATGCAAAGCATTTGAAACGATGATGGTGGGGCGGTGACTATGGTACCTTAGGTCATATTTGATAGTCCGGAAAAATTTTAGGCGATCGGGGTCCGCGGCTCCCCGGACCACTTGGAAGGCGTGGGTATAGCACACGAAAATATGGGAATCGGGCGTAATTCTAGTTTTTTTGGCCGAAAAATGCAAAAAATGAGAAACGATGATCGCGGGGCAGTTACTATGGTTCCTTAGGTCGTATTTGACAGCCCGAAAAAATTTTAGGCGATCGGGGTCCGGGGGTCCCGGAACCACTTGGAAGGGTGGGCAATAGCACACAAAAATATTGTAATCGGGCGGAATTCTAGTTTTTTGGCCGAAAAATGCTACAAATGAGGAATGATCATGGCTGGGCGGTGACTATGGTTCCTTAGGTCGTATTTGATAGTCCGGAAAAATTTTAGGCGATAGGGGTCCGTAGTTCACGGGTTCACTTGGAAGGCGTGGGCTATAGGATACGAAAATATGGGAATCGCGCGGAATTCTAGTTTTTTGGCCGAAAAACGGAAAACACTAGGAACGATCATGGCTGGGCAGTGACTATGGTTCCTTAGGTCTTATTTGATAGTCCAGAAAAATTTTAGGCGATAGAGGTCTGCGTCTCTTGGGACCACTCGGAATGCGTGGGTATAGCGCACGAAAATATGGGAATCGGGCGAAATTCTAGTTGTTTGGCCGAAAAATGCAAAAAATGAGGAACGATCATGGTGGGGCGGATACTATGATTCCTTAGGTCGTATTTGATAGTCCGGAAAATTTTTAGGCGATCGGGGTCCGGAGTTCCCGGGACCCCTCGTAAGGCGTGGGCTATAACACACAAAAAGATGGGAATCGCGCGAAATTCTAGTTTTTTGGCCGAAAAACGCAAAAAATAAGGATCGATCATGGCAGGGCGGATAATATGGTTCCTTAGGTCATATTTGATTGCCCGAAAAAATGTTAGGCGATCGGGGTCCGCGGCTCTTGGGACCACTCGGAATGCGTGGGTATAGCACACGAAAATATGGGAATCGGGCGAAATTCTAGGTCTTTTTCAGTAACATGCAAAAAATGTGGAAAGATCTTGGCAGGGCGGTGACTATGGTTCCTTTGGTCTTATTTGATAGTCCGGAAAAATATTAGGCGATAGGGGTCCGGAGGTCCCGGGACCACTCGGAAGGCGTGGGCTATAACACACAAAAATATGGGAATCGCGCGGAATTCTAGTTGTCTGGCCGAAAAACACAAAAAATGAGGAACGATCATGGCGGGGCGGATACTATGGTTCCTTAGGTCGTATTTGATAGTTTGGAAAAATTTTAGGCAATAGGGGTCAGGAGGTCCCGGGACCACTCGGAAGGCGTGGGCTATAACGCACAAAAATATGGGAATCGCGCAGAATTCTAGTTGTTTGGCCGAAAAACGAAAAAAATGATGAACGATCATGGCGGGGTGGTTACTATGGTTCCTTAGGTCGTATTTGATGGCCCGGAAAATATTTAGGCGATCGGGGTTCCCGGGACCCCTTGGAAGGCGTGGGCTGAAGCACACGAAAATATGGAAATCGCGCGGAATTCTAGTTTTTTGGCTGGAAAACGCAAAAGACTAGGAACGATTATGGCAGGGCGGTGACTATGGTTCCTTAGGTCGTATTTGATAGTCCGGAAAATTTTTAGGAGATCCAGCTCCGGGGGGGCCCGACCCACTCTGAAGGCGTGGGCGATAGCACACAAAAATATGGGAATCGGGCGGAATTCAAGTTTTTTGGCCAAAAATGCAAAAAATGAGAAACGAGCGGTGACTATGGTTCCTTAGGTCCAAATTGATGGCCCGAAAAATTTTTAGCGATCCGAGTCCGGCAGCCCGGCCCAGTCGGAAGGCGTGGGCAATAGCACAGAAAAATATGGTAATCGAGCAGAATTGTAGTTTTTTGGCCAAAAATGCAAAACATGAGGAACGATCATGGCGAGGCGGTGACTATGGTTCCTTAGGTCCTAATTTATGGCCAGAAAATATATTAGGCGATCCGAGTCCGGCGGCCCGGCCCACTCGGAAGGCGTGGGGCACACAAAAATATGGTAATCAAGTGGAATTCTAGCTTTTTGGCCGAAAAACGCAATAAATGAGGAATGATCATGGCGGGGCAGTGACTATGGTTCCTTAGGTCGTATTTGATGGCCCAGAAAATTTTAGGCGATCATGGTCGACGGCTCCCGGGACCACTCGGAAGGCGTAAGCTATAGCACACGAAAATATGCAAATCGCGCGGAGTTCTAATTTTTTGGCCGAAAAATGCAAAGCATTTGGAACGATCATGGTGGGGCGGTGACTATGGTACCTTAGGTCGTATTTGATAGTCCGGAAAAATTTTAGGCGATCGGGGTCCGCGGCTCCCCGGACCACTTGGAAGGCGTGGGTATACCACACGAAAATATGGGAATCGGGCGTAATTCTAGTTTTTTGGCCGAAAAATGCAAAACATGAACGATGATCGCGGGGCGGTTACTATGATTCCTTAGGTCGTATTTGACAGCCCAGAAAAATTTTAGGCGATAGGGGTCCGGAGTTCCCGGGTTTACTTGGAAGGCGTGGGCTATAGGACACGAAAATATGGGAATCGTGCGGAATTCTAGTTTTTTGGCCGAAAAACGGAAAAAACTAGAAACGATCATGGCTGGGCGGTGACTATGGTTCCTTGGGTCTTATTTGATAGTCCGAAAAAATTTTAGGCGATAGGGGTCCGCATCTCTTGGGACCACTCGGAATGCGTGGGTATAGCGCACGAAAATATGGGAATCGGGCGAAATTCTAGTTGTTTGGCCGAAAAACGCAAAAAATGAGGAACGATCATGGCGGGGCGGATACTCTGGTTCCTTAGGTCGTATTTGATAGTCCGAAAAATTTTTAGGCGATCGGGGTCCGGAGGTCCCGGGACCCCTCGGAAGGCGTGGGCTATATAACACACAAAAATATGGGAATCGCGCGGAATTCTAGTTGTTTGGCCGAAAAACGCAAAAAATAAGGAACGATCATGGAAGGGCGGATAATATGGTTCCTTAGGTCGTATTTGATTGCCCGGAAAACTTTTAGGCGATCGGGGTCCGCGGCTCTTGGGACCACTCAGAATACGTGGGTATAGCACACGAAAATATGGGAATCGGGCGAAATTCTAAATCTTTTTCAGTAACATGCAAAAAATGTGGAAAGATCTTGGCAGGGCGGTGACTATGGTTCCTTTGGTCTTATTTGATAGTCCGGAAAAATATTAGGCGATAGGGGTCCGGAGGTCCTGGGACCACTCGGAAGGCGTGGGCTATAACACACAAAAATATGGGAATCGCGCGGAATTCTAGTTGTTTGGCCGAAAAACGCAAAAAATGAGGAACGATCATGGCGAGGCGGATACTATGGTTCCTTAGGTCGTATTTGATAGTCCGGAAACATTTTAGGCGATAGGGGTCAGGAGGTCCCGGGACCACTCGGAAGGCGTGGGCTATAACACACAAAAATATGGGAATAGCGCGGAATTCTAGTTGTTTGGCCGAAAAAAGCAAAACATGAGGAACGATCATGGCGGGGTGGTTACTATGGTTCCTTAGGTCGTATTTGATGGCCCGGAAAATTTTTAGGCGATCGGGGTTCGGGGTTCCCGGGACCCCTTGGAAGGCGTGGGCTAAAGCACACAAAGATATGGAAATCGCGCGGAATTCTAGTTTTTTGGCTGTAAAACGCAAAAGACTAGGAATGATCATGGCGGGGCGGTGACTATGGTTCATTAGGTCATATTTGATAGTCCGGAAAAATTTTAGGCGATCCGGCTCCTAGGGGCCCGACCCACTCGGAAGGCGTGGGCGATAGCACACAAAAATATGGGAATCGGGCGGAATTCTAGTTTTTTGGCCAAAAATGCAAAAAATGAGAAACGATCATGGCGAGGCGGTGACTATGGTTCCTTAGGTCCTAATTGATGGCCCGAAAATTTTTTAGGCGATCCGAGTCCGGCGGCCCGGCCCACTCGGAAGGCGTGGGCAATAGCACACAAAAATATGGTAATCGAGCAGAATTCTAGTTTTTTGGCCAAAAATGCAAAAAATGCAAAACATGAGGAACGATCATGGCAAGGCGGTGACTATGGTTCCTTAGGTCCTAATTGATGGCCCGAAAATATTTTAGGCGATCCGAGTCCGGCGGCCCGGCCCACTCGGAAGGCGTGGGGCACACAAAAATATGGTAATCGAGCGAAATTCTAGCTTTTTCGCCGAAAAACGCAATAAATGAGGAATGATCATGGCGGGGCGGTGACTATGGTTCCTTAGGTCGTATTTGATGGCTCGGAAAATTTTAGGCGATCGGGGTCCGCGGCTCCCCGGACCACTTGGAAGGCGTGGGTATAGCACACGAAAATATGGGAATCGGGCGTAATTCTAGTTTTTCAGCCGAAAAATGCAAAACATGAGAAACGATGATCGCGGGGCGGTTACTATGATTCCTTAGGTCGTATTTGACGGCCCAGAAAAAATTTAGGCGATCGGGGTTCGGGGGTCCCGGAACCACTTGGAAGGGTGGGCAATAACACACAAAAATATTGTAATAGGGCGGAATTCTAGTTTTTTGGCTGAAAAACGCAACAAATGAGGAATGATCATGGCTGGGCGGTGACTATGGTTCCTTAGGTCGAATTTGATA